>NC_089490.1:297070859-297373890 GCF_036850765.1 Saccopteryx bilineata
GCATGCCCAAGGCCACTTCCTTCTGCTGGCCACCATCTCCAGTGACCCAGGAAGGGAGGGCAAAGTCATTTTCAGGGTCTCACTGTACTAATTAGACAAGATGATGCTGTCATTTTCCCTGCTGTGATGGGGAAAGGCAGGTCCTGAACCCATCTCTCCGCCTGCCTTCTCCCATCTTCTCTTTAGCTGAATGGGGAGTTAAGGGCCATGTCTTTCTTTTTTTTTTTCTTTTCTTTTTAAGTGAGAGAGAAGGACGAACAAGGACAGCCAGACAGGAAGGGCGAGAGATGAGAAGCATTAACTCATAGTTGTGGTACTTAGTTGTTCATTGATTACTTTCTCATATGTGCCTTGACCGGGGGTTCCAGCTGAGCCAGTGACCCCTTGATCACGCCAGCAACCTTGGGCTTCAAGCCAGTGATCTCTGGTCTCAAGCCAGTGACCATAGGGTCATGTCTATGATCTCATGCTCAAGCCAGTGACCCCTTGCTCAAGCCAGCGACCTTGGGCTTCAAGCCAGTGATCTCTGGTCTCAAGCCAGTGACCATAGGGTCATGTCTATGATCCCATGCTCAAGCCAGTGACCCCATGCTCGAGCTGGTGAGCCCATACTCAAGCTGGTGACTTGAGGTTTTTTTTTTTTTGTATTTTTCTGAAGCTGGAAACAGGGAGAGAAAGTCAGACAGGCTCCCGCATGCGCCCGACCGGGATCCACCTGGCACGCCCACCAGGGGCCACGCTCTGCCCACCAGAGGGCGATGCTCTGCCCCTCCAGGGCGTCGCTCTGCCATGACCAGAGCCACTCTGGCGCCTGGGGCAGAGGCCAAGGAGCCATCCCCAGCACCCGGGCCATCTTTGCTCCAATGGAGCCTTGGCTGTGGGAGGGGAAGAGAGAGACAGAGAGGAAGGGGAGGGGGTGGAGAAGCAAATGGGTGCCTCTCCCATGTGCCCTGGCCGGGAATCGAACCCGGGTCCCCCGCACGCCAGGCTGACGCTCTACCGCTGAGCCAACCGGCCAGGGCAACCTTGAGGTTTTGAATGTAGGTCCTCAGCATCCCAAGCTGATGCTCTATCCACTGTGCTACTGCCTAGCAGTCATGTCTTTTCAAAAGACTGTTGAGATATACTATCCAACACTCTCTCCTTTCCTTATTTACCTTGGGAACCATTGGCTTGTAGTAAGGAAGATAGCTTGTGATCCTAATATGCTTGAGTTCATGTAAACATGACAAGCAAGACCCTGGGGCAATCAAGCCTTGCATTCAATTTAGGTAACTTTCTCCCAGAAGTCTCAGCGGGAAAGCTTTATAGGCGTTCTCAGCTATCCAGATGACCTGGGAGGGAGAGCACTGCTGTGTTATTCAGTCTCGCTTTACAGAACAGCTGAGACATGCAACATTCTTTGCTTACTTGTTTGGAACACAAGCATTGAAGAATTCCTTCTGATTTTGCCTCCCCAAAGAGAAATAAGAAAGACTTACTCCTGTCACAGATAGGAGCCATGTCATGAATGGCCACTCTTTATGCTCAGTTAAAAAAAATGCAAGGTTTCTATTAGCTTTTTCCATGATATTTTTATTAAAAAGCAAAACAAAATACAAATACATAGACATGGTTGCAAGTGCAATCAAAGAGAAAGGCCAAGGACACAAATGGCATTCTTTCATTTGTCATACCTGCTGCTGGCCAGGCTATAGAGGAAAAGTAAAAGAATCGAGATGAAATGACAGAGAGTTAATGGCAAAGTTGCCAGTGGAAGTCGGGGTGTGTTTTCCATCTTGCTTGAGTGCTACACGGCACAGATAATGATTACCTGGGGCTTGTTCCTCGTGGTGGTCCACTTCACAAAGGCCTTGCGTGGAGTTCCTCTGTGTGTTTGTATGAGCTGTGACACCATTTAGAGAGACTGTGAACTCCCAGGGCTCATCCATTGCATTGTTCTCTTGATTCTACTTGTTTGGTATCTAGCCAGGGAATGGCTGCATTTAGGAATTTAATGAGGACTTATGACTAATGGCAGTAAGGAATTGCTTTCTGGCTAGAAATGATGCTAAATACTAGAATAGGTTGGTCAGAAGAGGGAATCATAATTTCTGCCATCAGTAGCAATCCATCATTCAGGACTTTGAGGTCCAAGTGTTGTTCTGACCAGAGGCGGAGGGACAGGCCAAACAGCCTTGCTCCTTTCAGCCTGCAGCTCTAGTGGAAAGTGATACAAAGGCAACTAAGACTCTGGATTTTTCTCCCCCTTATTTTTTCACATTTACACTTCTAATTTTCAGTGTCTATAATGTGCTAACAGGCTTTCCTCTTATTTAAAAACACATGTGAATGTGAGAATGTTCTCCTGAAGAAAAGAAGGTCTCTGGGGTTTTGCTCTGGCTTGAGGTCCTGTGAGGTAGGTGTTATAAAGCCTCCTCCTCTGCAGGCTGGGGTGCCAGCAAACCTCAGTGGGGCTCAGCAGCTCTCCTGCTAATTTTGGCAGGAGAGGGAGATGCTCAGCTACTTTAAAAGGTTAGAAAGTAAATTTTGCGATCCATTTGCAAATCGAGATAGAATGAATTTCAGACCTGAGCCTGTGTTCAGAAAAAATCTGTTCTCTTCTACTATGAAGCTTGGTAAGACAAAAGTGATCCAACTTCATGCTTCTCAGCCAGATACTCGTTCTTCCCACCCTAGGTTGTAGAGGAGGCAGCTCAGAGGGCAGATCAGTAGAAAAGGATGAGAAAAAGCCAGATGAGGGGTGGTGCTGAGGATATGTACCATCGTGGCCTTGGGTTAGGATTTTGAGAAAGAGCCAAGAGGTAGAAGAAGAGAGATCTATAGGTGATGCCCAGCAGGGCTACTTTGCAATTGAATCAGGGTCTATCCTAGGCTCCCCAGAATCAAGGAGTATAAAGGGAACAACCCTCAGTTACAGAATGCAGGAAAACCGAGGGTGAGCAATTATCTTTTGGCTTTAAAGTAAGGAGAGGATTAGACCAGAGCTTTGCTGAAGCACTTTACATCTTCCGTATCCCGGGATTCTGTGATTTCCCTCTGTAGCATGGTGGTGTTTTTACACTTATCAAAGAGAAGAAAGATCTTGTTAAAAAACATTTTTAGTGGCCTGAGAATTAAGTTATATAGCTAAAGTTTACTTATTAAAACTTATTAACTCGTCAGCATGCATACTTTCTCAAGCCATGATGACTTCATGGTCTAAGTGACAATTTCATAGTCCTTTGGGAAATTGAATTAGCATTGCCGAATCAGCAGAAAATTACCTTGGACTAGTAAATGTTATTTCTACACATTCTGCCTTGCCTAAGAAAATAATGACTCTGAGACTTAAACTTGATGGCTAAGAGCAAGAGCCATTGTCTACTATTTGCTTTCATGGTCCCAGGAATTGTTTTAGATGTTTTACATGCACTCATTCATTTAAACCCCAGAATTACTCCCTGAGATGAGTAGATACTAAATCCCAATTAAACCAATGAGGGAACTGAAGATTAGAGAGGTGAAGTAATGTGTCAGGACTAGGATAAGATTTGGGGTTCAGCCACTAATTCAGAGCTCTCCTGTGCACCTGTACTCTCTCTCATCCTCTTCCCATCCCAGAGGGTCAGTGTAATTGGTCAGCTTGGGCTGTGGCTATCATACTGGGACAGAATTAAGGGCTGGAACTGTGGAAGTCAGAGAACTCTGTACTTGGGGTGTCAAAGCATAACCAAGAAGTCTTGTTTCGGCCCTGGCCGGTTGGCTCAGTGGTAGAGCGTCAGCCTGGCGTGCGGGGGACCCGGGTTCGATTCCCGGCCAGGGCACATAGGAGAAGCGCCCATTTGCTTCTCCACCCCCACCCCCTCCTTCCTCTCTGTCTCTCTCTTCCCCTCCCACAGCCAAGGCTCCATTGGAGCAAAGATGGCCCGGGCGCTGGGGATGGCTCCTTGGCCTCTGCCCCAGGCGCTGGAGTGGCTCTGGTCGCCGCAGAGCGACGCCCCAGAGGGGCAGAGCATCGCCCCCTGGTGGGCAGAGCGTGGCCCCTGGTGGGCATGCCGGGTGGATCCCGGTCGGGCGCATGTGGGAGTCTGTCTGACTGTCTCTCCCCATTTCCAGCTTCAGAAAAAAAAAAAAAAAAAAAAAAAAAAAAAAAAAAAAGAAGTCTTGTTTCTGTTAAGTATAAAATGTATCACTAAGAGTTATATTAGTAAGTTGGTTAATATTGCTAGAAATTAGAAGCTAATCAGGATCCTTAGGTTTATAATTCTCTGTCTCTAGACAATAAAAACTAACATTGAGAACTGCCTTTTTCAGACATCTTTTACATCTACTGATTTGTTTAAACCTGACAGCAACCCGATAAGGCAGGTATTACCATTTTGCTCATTTTCTGGATGGGAAAAACTGAGACCCAGAGTGGTGCAGAAAGACAGCTAGGAAGTGGCAGAGTTGGGTAGCGAGCCTGAGCTCTTTAATCATTGTTCTAACCTGCCTCTCAGCAGTAGGCTTTGCAAATCTGAAATATTTGCTTCTGAGACACACACAGGAATCACCGGCCCCTGGGGTGGGATGAGGCCGAGTGGAACTGGATGTTGAGCTGCATCTTCTGTGAAAGTTTATGTATTGGAACCAGGGGCGGGGCAGAGAACAGCCCTCACAGAGCTTCACCGTGGTCGTCTGTGGGGTGCCCAATTCATTCTGCTGCGGTATTTCATTCTTGACACTTTCTCCTGAAATAAGAAGGCTTGATTCTTTTTTTGTACTTTTACACAGAATGTGTAAACTACTTAGTGTTTCAGGACTGTATTTGCTTACTTCATGGTCAATAAATGTTACAGCGAGTTTAAATGTGGTATTAGAACTTACCAAATGGTGCTTATGGAAGGAAATAAGGCTCGAAGAGGTTGAAGTAAATTCCCCAAGTTTACACGACATTGTAAGTTTCTTGAGGGCAGGAGCTACTTTATTTGAGCCGGGACTCAACTGGGTTAAACTAATGGTTCAGGGGTGTTTTCATTCCTGCCCTTGGAGCTTGGTGGGAGTGGAGCTAAGGAGTGCTCAAATGCACTGAAACAACTTAGAACACAAATTAAGAAGAGCAACTGAGATGTAACTGTTGATAGAATAGAGGATAAATGCTGGGCAGGCAGGAAGGGCAGTGCCCCTGCTCTTTGCATCCTGAGCATTCTAGTAGGAATTCACTAGTAGTCTTTGACTATGAATGAGTGGATCCCTACTATTCTTTTAGTCCTATTCCACATTCAGAAGGGCTGTTGAAGATGGAGAAAACTTCAGGGGGGAGGTTGGACTCAAGTTAGCTGGAGGTAAAGAGCAATGTAGGGAAGAAGAAGGGTGCATGTGCAGAGGGAACTATGGGCAAAGGCTGATGCACCTGGAATACTTAACTTGGTCAACAGGTACAGTTTTTTTTTTTTTTTTTTTTTTTTGTATTTTTCTGAAGCTGGAAACGGGGAGAGACAGTCAGACAGACTCCCACATGCGCCCGACCGGGATCCACCTGGCACGCCCACCAGGGGCGATGCTCTGCCAACCAGGGGGTGATGCTCTGCCCCTCTGGGGCGTCGCTCTGCCGCGACCAGAGCCACTCTAGTGCCTGGGGCAGAGGCCAAGGAGCCATCCCCAGCGCCCAGGCCATCTTTGCTCCAATGGAGCCTTGGCTGTGGGAGGGGAAGAGAGAGACAGAGAGGAAGGGGGTGGGGGTGGAGAAGCAAATGGGCGCTTCTCCTATGTGCCCTGGCCGGGAATCGAACTCGGGACCCCTGCATGCCAGGCCGACGCTCTACCGCTGAGCCAACCGGCCAGGGCCGGTACAGTTTTTTTGACTTCAATAATATCTTGTTTGCTTTCCAAATTCCTGAATTGGGGAAGTGTTTTCCTCACTAAACTAGTGGCAGGAAAATCATGTCATGATTCTTGTTAGCTACTCTTCTAACCACTTCTACCATGCTTATGGGCCTGGAGTCTAACTTGTTGATCATTTTGATTTGCTTTCATTGTTCCTCAACCTGAGCCATTTGGTGTTTGGTCTCACCCAACTGGGGTTTCCTTTCCAGGTTAACATGTTTGTTGAAGGATTTCATGATGCCATTCTCCTCTACGTCTTGGCTTTACATGAAGTACTCAGAGCTGGTTATAGCAAGAAGGATGGAGGGAAAATTATCCAGCAGACTTGGAACAGAACATTTGAAGGTGAGGATTCTGTCTGTAAGCTGACAACACTCTGCAAGCCCATTGAGCTGCTTCTTTGCTGGTTCTGTTTTTCTCTGAGCTCATTGAGATCTTGCTTTTCTCAGCTTTAAAGTAAGGATAATAAGTCAAGGTCACCCCACCCCACAGGCTTGCTGTGAGAATTCAGTGAGATAAAGATTGTGTAAGTGCTTTGAAAGGGTCCCACTGAAACAGGAAGTGATTTATCTCCTTCTGATTGTTGGGTAACAACTCCACGCTTCTTAAAATTAAATTCATCACATGCCTCATCCACAATAAATATTCAGTTTTTGAGGAGTTCTGTAATCAGTCTTAAAAGGAAAAATCCAAGATGTACATTTTCCTGTTCAAACTTGAGTGGTGTGAGATGATGAGCAGGTCCAGTGACTCTGCTTTTACTTGATGTTTAAATTGGTGACTGTTAGCTTTGGCTTTCTTAAGAACAGAGAAGTATAAGAACAACAGCCAAAAAATGGTCCATCATCTCATCACTCAAGCAATCTCTGTTGACATTTAAGAATTATGCACGAATGAGACTATTCTTGGCTGGAAGCTTTAAACAGTACAAGAACGTACAAGATGAAAAGTGAAAGTATTCCTTCCCACCCTAGTCCCCTCTCCCCAATGTGATCACTAATAACATTCTCTCTGATTCAGTCTAAAACTATTTTGTGTCTTCTGCCAGCACACATGCATTTTTTATCTAAAAAATTTATACAAAAGGGATCATACTATGAATGCCATTCATTCTTTCTCATAGCTTTTTTACTTGTATGTCAAGAATTATCCATATGAGCACTCATAGATTCAGCACATTTTTCAGTGATAGTTTCGTATATTTTCATCATATGGTTGTACAAGAATTTCTTTAACCAACCTCTTACTGATGAACACTTCAATTGTTTACAGTTTTTGTTATTATGCAAAATACTACTACGTGCATCTTACACATCTTGTTGAATTTTTGTGAATACATCCAATAGGGAACATTCCCAGTTATGGGATACCTGGGCCCAGAAGTATGTTGGTGCCTTTTAAAGTACATTAGATATTGCAAATGTCTTCCGGAAAGGTCTACTAGCTTATATATTCTTGCTAACAGTGCACAGAGTGCTGGTTTCCTTTGATGTCACCAGCACTCAAAAAAATTTAACATGAGACTCAACATGAGAATGAACTATCTGCTGGAGCCCTGTAGATCGTATTCATTCATTTATTCACTCATTCATTCGTTCATCAAATATTCTTGAGCGCCTGCTTTGTGCCAGGCCCTGTTCAAGGGCTGAGGATTTATCAGTGTGCTAAAGACATTCCTTGCAGTCACCTGAGCTTCCACAGTAGAGGGGGAACTATTGATAAGCAAATAAACATGCCATTTTAGGGGCTATAAAATAAAGCAGAATGGGGAGATAGAAAGTGTTGGGTGAGACTGCTAATTCAATGATCAGGGAAGCTCACTGGCAGTTGAGGAGAGACCGGAAGGAGGTAAAAGAAATTATATCTATGAGAGAACATTCCAGAGGGAGCAGCAAGTGCAGAGTGTACCTGATGGGAGAGGCCTGAGTGCCCTGGACAAGCAAGGAGGCTGAAGCAGACAGAGCACATGAGAGGAGTGTGACGGCAGCCAAAGTCAGAGGTCACAGGGGCTAGAGCACATGGACCTGGAAGCTGCACCAGGACTTTGGCTTCTATCCTGAGTGGCATAGAAAGCCACCTGAGGATTTTGAGGGACATGATCTTTCTCAAAACTTTAAAAGGTGTCCTTATAGAGGCTATGTAGAAAACAAACTGTAGCATTCTAATGGGTATTATGTGAGAACCACCGACATATAGAGTACAGATCGCTGGACCAGAAAACCTGCATCCTAGCCACTGATTCCACCCTCAGTCCCTTGGCCTTCTCTCATCACCTGTATCTAAGGGGTTGGACTAGTTGGTGAATGACAAGGTTCCTTTCAGTTCTGCAGCATGTTAACTCTTCTTTTGAATCTTTTAACGCATTGGGGGCCATGCCTATATTTGTGATCCAACTAATGAAATTTTCAATGATGTGAACAAATATTTCCAAGTCTAGATTTGAGGCACACATTTTTTATTTTACAAATTGGGACTCCTATCTACTCTACTATTTCCTCTTGTTCTCAATTATTAGAAGGAGTAGGACAGTAAAAAGAGGTCAGGTACCATCTGGAATTGTCTGGGCTGTAGCTACGATAATAGTTGGTAGGTTTTATTTCTCCTTGATGGTTTTAGTGGATGTTACATCTTACTCAAAACTAGAGTGACATTGGCTGAACTTTTAGACAGATTGTAGGACGTGAACAAATAACCCTCCTGGATTGTCTTCCTCCACATGTGACTGCTTCAGCCCAGGAGCGGGAATCAAGTAGAATAATTCAGGGGGCATATTAGGACAGAGTCACATTTCCCAGAACTTGTGCCCAATGCACTGAGAAACCAGTGTGTGTGTGTGGACACAATCTTAGTAAGGAACATCCATTCTTAGTTATTCCTCACTATGTGGTATGGTCATTTGTTCTTGGTCTTCTGAAGGAGGTTGTTAAGAGAAGGGCAGGTGCCCACAATAGCTGAAATTCAGTTTTCTTTAGAGGGTATGGACTAAAGTTTCCCATAGGCCATCTTGATCTTCCATTCTAGGGTCAGGTCTACACAGGCAATATGAAATGAATCCTAAAAAAATAAACTGTATAATTCAGCTTAAACTTAGAATCTCATTTGCCCAAAAATAAAGATAATTGAAGCCAAGGTAAGTTTCCATCTTATTTGCTAAACAATGATCCAGCTGAGTGTAGCCCCCAAAAGAACTCTAATAAAAACTTTAACCTTTCTAAAATTAAAAACAATTTAAAATTTAATGGTCACCATAAGTAACCATTAAGTTCTCAAAGGAAAAATACTCTGGATGCTATTTGACAAATTTAGATTTTATTACTGAGAAACCTATGACCAACTCTCAATCATGGCCTGGGAAGAAGCTAAATTTCCTTTCTGTGTGAGAGGTCAGAGTGACAAGGTAAATAAGAGTGTGGCTCAAACCTTGAACTCCATTGCAGGCCAATAGAAAGGAGGGTAGAAAGTCTCATTATTTATGTACAGGAAAATTCTGCTGTCAGCCTGACAATTGCACCTTATGTATATACAATACTCTTAGGTGAAGTCTCACTTGCTTATCAGCCACTTTGAGGGTTGTCACCTCACTTATTGGCGGAATTGTAATAGCTTCAAGTGTAATGAGGTCTTGGATTACTAGGGCCACTTTGTCTTATAAAATACTCTGCAGAGACACTTACAGAACACACCATCACAATCCTCTCCTAACAGAATTAAAAAAAAAGATTTTGGATAACCAATATGTTTAGAGATAAATATATATATTTAAAAATGACACTACTTAAAAGTTGTATAGGCTGTCCAGGACAAACAAGTCTGAGATAGGTGTATCCTTTGTAACTATTCTATATTAAGAAGACAAAACCTCCTGCTGAATGGTAGCTCCATTCTGTTTCTGGCTGAACAGACCAAAGTCTGGAAAAATCAGCGGGCCTTCAAACCACAACCCGAGGACAGTAAACCCAAACACTTGCCTTCTCCAAACCACACTTGAGGATGGAACTTTCCCTTGGGATCCCTTTTCCCAGACATTCATTTCACTTCCGGAGAGAACCAGATCAATGGAAACACCAATTAAGAATTACACTGGGCCCTGGCCAGGTGGCTCAGTGAATAAAGTGTCATCCCAGCATGCCCAGGTCACAGGTTTGATCCCAGGTCAGGACACATACAAGAAGCAACCAATGAGTGCACAACTAAAAATGGAACAACTAAATGAAACGAGTTGATGCTTCTTTCTCTCTGTCTCACCCTCTCAAATCAATGGAAAAATTAAGAGAAAAAAAAAAAAAAGAATTACAACAAACTCTACCACAGTTGGAAGTAAAAGAAAGCAAATAGCCTTAGTTACTTAGAGTGTAGCTGATAAATACTCTCTGTGATTTAGTTAATAAAAATTATAATAGAGACATTTACTGTCACCTAATGATACATACTTGCATATATTGATTAGCTGCTGCAAGCCACCATTGCTAGTCAAAGTGATTTCAAGTCTTTGGGGTGGGTACTCGAGCCTCTCTACACCCTGGCCCCTCTGTTCCAGCCTTCTGTTTCACTACTTCCTTCCATGCACACGAGCCATCTCCTGAAAACCTCATGGCCACTCTGTTTCTTTTCAGTTTCTGTGCCTTTGTAAATACTAACAAGGCTAGCCTTTCTGCCTCAAATACTCCCACTCTCTGATGGCTGCTTGTACAAATCATAGACTTCACCAATGTCCCTATAAAAGACCTGCTGTTTCATTGAGGCCTCCTCCTCTGAGTGGTCTGAGCATTGACAGAGATCCTCCCCGGATTTTAACCATAGCGATAATAGTGCTAACAAATAGAAGAGAGCAACTAACTTCTCTTAAACCTGTGTTGAAAGGACTTTACCTGTTTTACCTCCTCAACAGCCTATTGGCAGGAAGGTATCCTTATGACTCTTTTATAGTCCTGGAGGCTGAGGCTCAGGATGCAAGGTCTTTGCTCAGTCTCACAGAGCTTATAAATGTGAAATCTGGGATTCAAATGCAAACCTTTGGATTCTACAGCTAATAAGCTAAATTCTTAGTCGTGCCTGCCCCTCTCTTGAGCAGAAAATGCATCCAATTCACCTCAGTGGCAGCATTATAGGCAACACCTAGTAATCACCTAGAAAACATTTGGATAAACAATGGATGATTTATTGTATCTCTATGAGATAATAAATATTAACTGAACTTATGGTGGTAATCATTTCACAATACGTGTAAGTAAAAACTTTATGCTGTACACTAGAAACTCAAACAGTGATGCATGTCAATTATATTTTGATAAAACTGGAAAAAACCTCTTAAAAACGAAGACAAAATGACGAGTGAACACAAGTGGGATAAAGAGTTGCTTTTCCTTAGCTCTTGGCTCCCACGACCCCAGAGGCAGGCCCTCCGCTCGTCTGTGCATCCGAGTCCGGAACCAAGCACTCACTGAGTCCTGGGCCTGCAATAGGTTATCTGTTATGATGTTTTTCTAGTGATAACGTGAACCCACAGCAAGTCCAGGAACATACCACCCCTCCACACCTCCCTATAGGCAGTTTATTTTGTTTTAAATTAATAGAAAACTCTGGGATAAGCATGTTACTTTCAGGATTAGCCTTAATCTTCTTCTTCCTCTTCTTCTTCTTCTTTTTTTTAAACATATTTCTCAAAGAAGGTCATTTATTTCTTTTTCATTTTAAGTGGAGAAATGTTAAGAATTTAGGAATGCAGACACAGATGAAGTTACAATGTCTTTCCAAATGCCAACAAAAATGCTCAGCGTCTGATGAGATTCCCTGTGGCATGAGTTTGTTTAAAAAATCCTGTCAATTTACTTTCCTGCTTTTGTTGGAAGGCAGTGCTATTTTAAGTAATGAACTTGGCGCTCTTCTCATCTCATCTTCTAGGCATCGCGGGGCAGGTGTCCATAGATACCAACGGAGACCGGTTCGGGGACTTCTCGGTGATCGCCATGACTGACACGGAGGCGGGCACGCAGGAGGTCAGTGAGCCAGGCATCGGCACAGCTGCCCCTTCTGCGTGTTAAGTTTCCAAAGAATGTATTTGTCCCTGTGTCCAAAAAATAGCTGTCCCCAAGGCAGCCTCCAAATAAAAATGAGCCAGAAACCTGAAAGTTTCCAAGTAGGGAGAGAGCTCACTTCTGGTTGAGGGTATCAGGGAAAACTTTGGGAAGTGGTTCTGTGTTTGTCCCAAGTGGGGAAATCCTACCTTTCAAGTGGCTACAGATCACACCTGGCGGGCTCCTAAGGTACAAGAAGGGTCATCGAATGAGAGAAATAAAGTGAAACTGTCTATTTAAAATTAAAAAAAAAATTTTTATTTTTGGTGGTGGTGGGGGTGGTTACAAACTAGACATGTGTTAATATTTCAAAAGATGGCAGAGTTTCAGGACAGCATCATGAAGAGCTAAAGGTACCCTGGATGCACAGGTGAGCTTCTGACACTTACTGGGGTGTGAGCTCTTCGTGCAGTTTCCTTGATTGTCACGTAGAAATCATATCTTCCTTGATCACACATGATTATTGTGAGCACCAGCTGAAGCAAAACCTAGGAAAGTACTATGTAAACTTTAAATGATAAATATGTAAATAAGGGTTACACAAATATGCAGTGTTTTAGGTCAAGCCATGCGCTTGGACTGGTCTGGGTCTCATATGAAGTCTATGCTCCCCCTTTGTAAAAGATGGGCAGTAATTGTCTATTTTTGGGTCACTGTGAGGATTCAGGAGTGAATGTGTTTAAAGTGCTTGGTAAGTTCTCAGTGTATAGTGATTGTTCTATTTTGGTGATTATCTAGATCTTTTTATGATGAAATGAAATAGCCTGCCTCCTT
Source organism: Saccopteryx bilineata (assembly GCF_036850765.1). Classification (NCBI taxonomy): domain Eukaryota; kingdom Metazoa; phylum Chordata; class Mammalia; order Chiroptera; family Emballonuridae; genus Saccopteryx; species Saccopteryx bilineata. The sequence goes on from NC_089490.1 coordinate 297,083,555, forward strand.
CCAGAGAAGGGGAGGAGATGTCACAGGCCACTCAGGAGCACTGTCCTGGTGCCCAGATAAAAGAGAAAGAGACCTTGAGAACCTGGACAGGATAGTGCTTCTAGGTCAGGGCCTAGGGATGAAACTGCCATTTAACCGAGACACTGAAAGAGAACCTTGAACTAAGCATAAAAGAATATTGATTTTTCAGGACCTAGTCCTAGAGGAACCAATCAAAAAAGAGTTCAGCCTGGAAATGAGGGTACAAGTAGGGTAAATTTATCAGTGAGGAGACTGTGGTCCCCCAAGTTAGGATGGGGAATAGCCTTCCCACCAGAGGAGGGTGAAACAAGAAGTTTCTAAAAGATACTCTTTCTCTAAAGCTGTAATTATATGAGGAGCTGACAGAGTGGTGTGAGGCTGTGTACCTGTAATATGCGTCCCCTGAGTGTAAGGTGGACCCTGATTTTGCTCATATAGCCCTGAAAGGAGCTTAGGCCTTAAGAACAGCTGATCTGACTAGTGGGGCTGCTCTGTGGTGATGGGTTGGAGTAGCAGCCTCTCTGATCAGCAAGGGAAAAGCCATGAATTCCGAGATTATTGTTTTCTATATAACCAGCTGCTTTTCTTGCCTTGAGGAGCCACAGTTCTCCCTAAGTTATGCTCATCTTAAGACCACCACGGGTGGCTATAAATCTTGACCCATCTGTGTGCCTCCTTTGGAAACAGATAACTTTGACCTCTCAGTTTGTGTATTTCTTTTTCTTTTTTTTGCCTTTATATAGGTTATTGGTGATTACTTTGGAAAAGAAGGTCGTTTTGAAATGCGGCCCAACGTCAAATATCCTTGGGGGCCTTTAAAGCTGAGAATAGACGAAACCAGAATTGTGGAGCACACCAGCAGCTCTCCTTGCAAATCGTGTAAGTTCAGAGACGTAATTCACCCTGTGTTTCATTGTCTATACCACCAGTATGATGCAAGTTTAAAAGGTGTGTTATCTGGGAGCTCATGCTCTGCAAGTTCCGATTTCTTTTTCTGATATGGTGAAACCTACAGGAACAGTTCACAAACTAATGAAGGCATTCCACCTTCCTTAGAAGCTTCTAGGTCTTTCTTTTCATCCATCCTTTTCCAAACTGGGAAAAGGCTTCACCCTGTTTTTACATCTCTTACTATAATCTTACTCCAAGCAAACTGAAAATCAGAATGGGACTTGCTACGAGACGTAAGTGAATGGCGATTAGTGTTTGAGTTTTCCCTTCTGGATGGGTCAGAGTATCAAATACTAGATGTAGCTTTCAATGCATGCCCTTTCTTAAACAGTCTTAATGGTTGGGTGCCTTTCCTTCATTTTACATGAGGAAAAACTGAGGCTTAATACTAGATGTAGCTTGTATATTTGTCTCTTCTAGCAAGTCTCGTTCTGGCTTTCAAAGTTTGTAGTTATCCTCTGACCTCTCTGAACCAAACAGATGATGTCTCTTAAACACCTGCACATTTATAAATTGGCAAATACATGTTAAATCTCTTATTGATGAGCAGTCTTGTCATAAATATAAAGCAAGTGTATATTCTTATCAGGTGCTTACAAATGGGAAAATTGTTAGAAATCATTGCTTTAGAAAGACCCCTTTAGAATGCTCACAAAAATTAGGGGATGTTTTATTGCTTCATATTCATTTAGAAATATCCCCTAATTTTCATGAGCAGTATATAAGCTAGTGAGGGGGAACAAAGCTAGTATTGATCTTTTAGGTTATTTAATGTTAGTATATGTATGCACATCATTGTGTTTTGGGGACTGGCCTTCAAACTGTGGGGTATTTATGTGTATGTAATAGTACGGGAAGGAGTACAGCAGAAACGTGTTAAGAACACAGTCTTTGGAGTTTGGGGGCCTGGATTTGAAGGCCCACTCTTGCCACTTGCTGGTTTTGTGACCCCAGGAGTGTTGCTTCCCTTGTTTAAGCCTCAGTTTTTCCTCATGTAAAGTGAAGGAAAGGCACCCAACCATTAAGACTGTTTAAGTAAGGCCATGCATTGAAAGCTGTACCCTGACCGCTTTATAGACAGGCTAGCTGTTTATCATTTTTGTATAAGAACTGGGACACCATTGAACTTGATTGTTTTGAACTGTTCCATTTTCTCGAAGCTATATAGGACATTTTGATAGGAAACTCTGGCTTTGGCGAGAGAACATCTAAAAACAGAACATTAACCCAATGAAATTTTCACCAAATGTTCCAGCACTTTGAAGTGTCCCCATCCATCTGTGAAAGCAGGATGTGCGGGGTCCATTCCACGGTCTGTCCAGTTGTCCTCTCTGAGTATAAACTCAAAGAAGTGTGGATAGGTCTGAAAACTTCAGTTTCCAGTTTCCCTCAAATCCTTCTGGAACCAGCTTTATTCCTATTGTATTCACTGTCCTGCAGCAGTATGATTGCTCATCTAGTATTTTCTTAAATACTTCCCAAGCTTGGCACTTGGAAAAGATGTAGGATCCCCTAGAAATCTTCCTTAAAAAGAAAGGAAAATTTGCCTCAAGTAGGAAATTGAGAAACCCTTTCTAATGAAAGAAACTTTTCAATGAATGGAAAGTTAGAACGAGGCATTTCTAATTCTTTCTCAAAATGAACTCTGATTATCTATTTCTTTTTCAAGCAGGTGGCCTAGAAGAATCGGCGGTGACAGGAATTGTTGTGGGGGCCTTACTAGGAGCTGGTTTGCTAATGGCTTTCTACTTTTTCAGGTTAGGACCTCACTATAAGGTTTAAAAAATTCACTCTTCTTTATTATTGTCCTTGTCACTTGCCTTTGCATGATCCTTTTGTGATGGGCCCGTATCTTGGCCTTACCCCAAAAGCATGGTGGTTAGAAGAACAAAACCATCTTTTGGTGTGACCCCTGGTTTGGTGGTCAGTGGGCTAGCATGCTGGGTCAGGGGTTTCTGTTGCATTCCTCTGTGGGCCACCGAGCTGCTGCTGTCCTTTGATGACAAATATTCTGACCCGAATTTCTACCGCCCACTGGATGCTTAAGTTGAGAGGGAATCTGGACAAAGGGGAAATAGATGACCCCGTTCTCAGGCTTTCTCCCATTCAGAAATAGGTGCCTGGGTTCACTTTCTGGAGAGGAAGAGGTAGCTTCGAGCAGCCCATACTCTCAGGCTGGCCTGGGCTCAGCATTTGGAGCACCCACACACTTAGTTACCACTGTGGTTAAGCCCCAAGGCTTGTAAAATTATAATATTTCTGTGTATCCAAGTTACCGACAGTTTCACGCCATGAGGGCAGTCCATTCTTTTGTAATCTGTGGTGGTTGAGTTTGTGGCTTATTCTTCAGTCATTATACCACGATTTCCTCATTTCTGCATGGAAATGCAATTCCGGATATATGTGACTCTTTCTGGGAACAATTGTATTCCTGTTCCTTTGGTCACAGTGCCCATAATCTGATCTTTATCTAAGGCCTATCCTGGGAGTTGGGGAGAGCTTCTGAAGCAGAATAGACAAGACTCAACCCACAAGGCGCCCTGGGAAGAAGGGGGAGTCTTGTTTGATGACATTTCGAAAAGCAGGCCAATTTTCCTCATTAAATAAGGGCAGAGCGCCTTGGGGCACACTACTTTAATCTCTGACTAAGGTTTCATATCTGTCACTCTCATTTATCAACCCAAACCCAGATGTCCCTGGAGGGCTTTCTTTGTAAAGAGAAACCATAGTATTTTGTGGCCAAGTGAGATTTTATTACTACATTCACTTTCCCTTTACCCAGGAAGAAGTACAGAATAACCATTGAGAGGCGAAACCAGCAAGAGGAAAGTAACATTGGAAAACATCGGGAGTTACGGGAAGATTCCATCAGATCCCATTTCTCGGTGGCTTAAAAGGAAGCCTTTTCTTTCAGCCTGAGATTCTTTGAAGAGATTGATGGGATGAAAGACATCAATGGAACAGAAGGGGTGTTCGTGAAGAACTCATTCTTTTAAGCATTTAGTCATTTCGTTGTAAAATTTCTTTAGAAGCTCAGGAACGATTATTAATTATCATGTGCCTCCCCATCTTTCATCTCATGACAAACAAATACAAGAATATAATGCCACCTGCTACATGTCCATACTGTTTTAAAGGCATACGATTAGGTTTATGTTTTGAGAATCTGATGTCTCCATATCTTGATAGCTTTGGGGGGCATTTCACACAAGGCTATAAAATGTGGTTTTTCTTAAATGAAATGTTTTATAGCTAGAATAAAGTCATTTTTACAAGTAGAACATTCTTAGAAGGAATTTAGCACCCAAGAAGAGAAAAATGTAATGAGAAATGTCCAGGTTGGAAATACAGTGCTCCTTTCCCCAGTGCTGGCTGGCCAATCGGAGTTGAGGACGGCTCTGTCTAATGTATACACTCGAGTCCTGACTTCATGTCTTGAAAAAGGATTTCCTCCCCGTCTCCTCTCATAAAAGCTGCTCTGGACAGTTGCAACAATGACTGAGATAAGAGGAATTGTATAAGAAAAGCAAATCTAAAATGTTTCATTTGTTTTTTTAATGTAAAAACGAAAGCCCTGTTTCACACTAACATTTTATTTTTAAGTATTTTAATCTTATATTTTGCTATTAGAAAATGTGTCTATTTTTTCATTTTGAAGATTAAATTTCACTTCTATTTGAAAAGCATGGGTAAAGTACAACACACTGACAATGATGAAAGATGCTTTTCTTTTGCCCCGTCACCTTCTTCCCCTTGACCAAACCTAAATGCAAATTGCTGCTTTAATTACAAAGACCTAGAAATGTATTCAGATTACAGGCTCTATAGGAGTCCATTAATTTACCTGTTTTAAATGCAAGTTGTTTTAGAGATCGATCCCTTCCAATTCTGGCCAAATGATGAGTTTTAGGATTAAGGGTGAAATTTACTAGAATTAAGTAGGATTTTTATAAGGGGAGGCAGCCCTTTTTCCTCGAGAAGAACGTTATAGAGAGTTAGAACTTGATGGCAAAGAAATGTTAAATTAAAAAATTCATACATGACATTTTGCTAATATCTACAGTGATGATTTTGGTTAACCAAGGGAATTTAAATAGCTACTATATTCTCTTTCAGTTAATTCCAAAGAGGTTTGTAGTCATCTACTACTAAACCATATCATAGTGGTTGTGGGTGTGGACATTGGGTATTTGGATGAAGTTGAATAACTATCTACTAAATATCTGTCTTGCATCTAGTACTCTGCACACAGTTTTAAATTCAGGTTGACACTTTGATTTATGATTTGTGGAGAAAATAAGGAAGAATGGGACATTGCTGGGTGAGCATACCACCTTGTAATCATGTTATTCAGTCCCCAATAGCATTTTGAGCATCCGGAAAATAGTTTTAAACAATATGTTAATGTCTATAAAAGATCACGCATAGAGAGGTAAATAGGGGAGTTTGGGCAATGTCCTGGCAGTGGTGGAGGTCACAGTTCACACAGGTAATGGTGGAGGCAGATGAGTGACAGCTGAGTGTCTTGGAAGTGGGCCAGCTTGCTTCCTGGAGGAGTCGGCCTCTGTTGCTCCTACTTCAGCCAGTCATAGTGAATGGATTATTTCTGGGGAGGCACATTTCCCCCTTATGGCTTCAAGATGTTATGTAAGCAGCTGGAGAACATGATAAAAAAATTAATGATGATAACAATGATCAGTGAGACAACTGTTGTAGTTCTCCATGTTGGATGCAAAGGAGAAAGGACCCAGTTTAAGAAAGGATGAAAAAAGAGGGCAAGGAAGGCAAGCTCTGGAAACTCTAATGTAGGAAGAGAGTTTGGGAACTAGAGTCCAGGAAAGCAAAGCGTTTGATAGCTCAGGACTCCTCCCTGTGAAAACAGAGTGGAAGGTTTGCATCCATTTTGTTTTGCATCCATTTTGTTTATGAATTGAGGACTTATTTCTCTTTAATTTTTATTTTTCAGTGATGTTTTTCATATATTTTAGAGATATCCATTTTCTTTTACCTTGTGTTTGTAAAAAATATATACATTTTGAGCCTGTGTGCTTATTTCAGGGGGAAGAACACTCTACCACTCTACCTGGTTGCAGTCTTTGGGTATAAACATTTCTAACCTTTCTATAATCTATATAAGGGCCTGTTAACTCTAACATTTCTGAAACAAATATCTTTTATTTCTACTTTAGGTAGAAGAAGAGGTCTAAACTTAATATTATATCCCTAGATAAAATTATAAAAGTAAGTGAGACTTTAATCTTTTGAAAATGGAAGAACAAATCATGAGGGTTCTCATATGTGGATGCTGCTCTCTTTCAATCTTAAAGCAATTTAGGGTTCTTAGGATTGATTGCTTATGTCTGTTGTCTATTCTTTCTTTCTTGAAATCATCATATGAGTTACCAGAACTCACTTAAGTTTTGAAAACTCCATTCCATTGGAAATCTTCCCCGAAAGTATTGGTGTTTGGCCCACGGTTATCTTGGGTTCACACCTGTGGAGATTATAATTTCAGAGTTAAGTTCCTAACCGCTAAGTAACATATTTGACAAATAGTCGTTATATTCCGCCAGTAGCCACACATCACATAGTAAAATAAATAGGGCTTTAGTTCTTAAATCATTCTATATACTTTTACCCTGAAGTGTGGGGTGTTGAGCTTTAAAAAGAGATACTTCATCAGTATTTTCTCATCTGGTCAAACACCAGCTGACATTAATACAAGTCAAAGTATATACTTTTTGTATATACTTATGGTGTTGGAATAAATGTAGGTTTAATGCTCATCATTGTCACCTTTTCTCACCCCCCCCCCCCCGAGTCAGAAATAAAAGCTTTCTCCAAATGATCACTTCTATCCAGAAAATGCTTTCTGTATAGAATGCCTATCTTCTCCCAGACTGACCGCGGGTTCCCCAAGGAAGCCTCTGTAAACATTTTATTTCTCAGAAGAACCATTAGCTTGTCCTTTCCTGGACCACAGACATAGTTCCACAGGCTTTAAAATAGTTCCTTACCTTTCAGAAGTGAATTTTAATGGAAGGAGGGGAGAAATGTATAGAAATAAATTCCTGAAATTCAAAGACTTCATGTTAGACACTGCTCCCCATTCACAGGCTTCTAGGGTCGTAAACCTCTTCAAGGCCCCGTGCCCTCATTGCCCTTAATTTACCACTTTCCTTTGGATTGCTGCTGATCTGGGCAGCGTGAGCTAGGCTGTTGGCAGTGAAAGGAAGGCCATTGCGTAAGTCTCCTGCCGACAGTGACAGGAATCCAGAGAGCGGGTTCCCGTGGCGTCACCCCCACGTGAGCGAGTGTGCAGTGGCTATTTGTGAAAGAAGTCTCTTTAGGAGACATTGTGCAATATTATGCCACTGGTATTAAGGGAGGTCTTAGAAACTGAGGAGGCAGGCACACCTATGTTGCTCGGGACACAGAGAACCTAGATGCCGAGTGGACAGTCTAAAGCCCAACGCCAACCAAAATTAAGCCTCTTGATGTATGTTTCATGGGTTTGTTTAAGTGTGCCCTGTGGTTCAGTCCTTCATGACGAAGCTGATAGCAAACTGAACTTGGTCCGTGGAAAAAAACTGAAATTGTCTAAAAAAATGTGGCCTATGTTTAGGGGCAGTGTGGCCGCAGAGAGAATGAGATGGTGCTGTTCAGGAGATCTGCTTCTTTTCCCGTCGATCTTTAGATGTACAAAATAACCAATAACTTAGTCCCTCTTCAGTAGCCAGACTCGGCAGGAAGCTTAGGTCCCAGCCCACAAGAAGAATCAGGAGCCTGATTCTCCAAAAGAAACAGAAGAGGGTACAGTTGCGAACTGCCTCCTTCCCTCTCACCCTTTCCTCCCCCAGCCCCCCTCGCCATCCATCATGGCTCCAAAGATGCATCAGCATGTTGCCCATGCAGGCAGAAACTTGCCGTGGGACCTCCCTACTTCTTCAGAGGGGAAGAAGACAGAACGTGCTGGCTGTCAGAAGGTGGCTGGCTTGCGATCAGAACTCTTACATGAACTTGACCACACACGCTCTCGGGGCAGTTCAAGCCTGTGATGTGCACAGACTCCAATGCGCCTGGCTTTGGTTTTCAGCATGTCGATCTCCCAAATATCTTGTGAAGGCGTACCCCACAGCTAGACTCTAGGATTAACGTGACTTTCAAAAGGTGCTGGATTGGAGTTTGCTCAAATTTCTCATTAACCACTAATGTTAATTCACACCAAAGGCAAAGCAATTCTAAAGCAGTTGATGCTGTTAATGTTCATGTTTTAAGCTACTTCAAACACAGGGGAAGGGTTTCAAAGGGAGCCGAGTCTCAGAAGTAAAAATCCATATGTTATACTAGTTCTTTGATGTATCAGGTGTGGGATGATTTCTAGGGGAGATATTTGAACAAGCAGAATTAAGACTTTGCAAAAAAAATGCTGCAATGCTCTGATTCACGTGTTTAAGACCCAAATTCCTATGCAACAAGGGATAAAGGGCCCGTTCACCAAGGGTAAGGCATAAGATGACCTACCAATTTTATGTTTTTTATTTGCAAGGAGAACAAAGCTCTCATAGCACATAATAATTGGGCAAAAATGGTTGAAAAAAGAAATTTTGGGTTTTGAAGCAGGATGTCCTATTTATTGTTCAATCCCAAATCTGAACATTCAATATGTTGTGTCTTACTTCCAAAATAGCAATGAGGTGCCCTAGGCAGACTGCCTGGAAAGGCTGTGAGTTTGCAGACCTTTTTGCTTGGTCCTGGGAATCTGAGCTCTGGTCCCTGTGCATGGTGGACAGGTGAAACCGGGAGGCCACAACATAGACACTGTGGGGGCTTACTTCTGCAGAGCTGGTCTTCTGGCCAAATCAGTCATTGCTAATTTAAATACAGGACTGCCAAACAATAGAAATCTACCATAAGTCTGGTAGAAAAATCAAAGTCAAAGCTGCAATAAGCTACATACAGTTTATTATTCTGATGTAAGTAGAACTATGCATATATTGTGATTTAATTTATTGTTGTATTATGTAGAAAATGAGAATTAATGACTGTGGATATAACCCCTGTTTTGTATAATATATTTTATTTCAGGTGCAAATTGGTCATTTAAAGTATCTACTTCATTTGGTGATTGGATATAAATGTGTATGTGTTGTAAATGTTTCTATTAAGCAAGAATGCCACATGCTCACAGTATAACAATGTGTTCTCATTAAAAAAAATACATCCCACAGAGAGCTTTTCCTGTTTATAATTCAACCACCATACACTGCCAGCATCCATGTTCTCTGAGGACTGTCTGTTCTCCTAGGAGGAGTTCAAATAAAAGATCAATAGTGGCTGTGATGGACTTTATTGTTTGAATGGCATCTTTAAAAAAACTCAAGAATTTCTGTCCAGAAACAAGACACTTGCAGAAATTAGAAAATAGTATTATTAAAATGACAGGCCAACCTTGCCTTGAGTATCTACAGCTTGAGGACACCACATCATTGCACAGTAGGCCTCATTGACTCATGAAGTCCCTTACCCACTTTGAAGAGGTCTTAAGTTGGTGTTGTCATTCTAAAGAACACCGTACAAAGCAGACTACCTAGCTTCAAGCATCTCTAGTTGCCTCTGGGTTGTAAATAGTTACTCATGCTTTATTTTAAGCCTCAGAACCACATCGAAATTCTCATGATTGGAGCAATGTGTCCCTGGTCTTGTTGCTGCCTCCACTATCGGTGAGGTCTCCTGAGAATACAATAGCCGCTCGCACTGGGGGCTGCTGTTGGAGACGATTCTGCAGCAGGATGCTGACTTGGGGGTTGGGGATGGGAATGGGGGGTCAGGTGTGGGGAGCACTGCAGGAGTGAAGAGTGGGCCAGGAAACCTCCAGGAAATACAGGATGTCTCAGTCCATTTGGGCAGCTGTAACAAAACACCACAGACTAGGGTGCTAGAACAACGGACATTTATTTCTCACAGGTCTGGAAGATTTGGGTCTTGGTGAGAGCATTTTTCCTTACTTGTAAAAGCTGCCTTTTTGCTGTGTCCTCACATGGCCTTTCGTGTGTGTGTGTGTGTGTGTGTGTGTGTGTGTAGGGAAGTGGAGAAGGAGGGGAGAACTCTTGTGTCTCTTCTTATAAGGACACTAATCTTATCAGATCAGGGCCCAAACTTTATAATCTCATTTAACCTTAATGGCATCCTTAGAAGTCCCGTCTCCAAATACAACTACACTAGAGGGTTAGATTTCAACATACAAATTTTAAGGGAAGTCAGACATTCAGTCCATAACATAGAGCATCACCATTACCTTCCCATACCACCTTGGGGACCAGGGCTTCCTTGAATCTTTCCATCCTATGTCTTACCTCCTCATCCTTCCTGAGCTTCTTCGCACATACCCAACATCACATGATGGCCCAAAAGAAGAAGATGCCTCTTGACTGTGGCTGGTAGGGGAGTGTGTCCCTTAGAGGAGCCCTCGGGAGGTCCAAACACCATTGGCTTAGAGCCCCACCCTAACCCTGAATCATGGGCTTCTGGGGGTGACTTAAATAGCAACTACTTTTAGATTGGGAGAGGTACCAGTGTCTGTGTGTCTTTAAAACAAATAGTAATTTAATGAACCATTTATTTGCACCAAACTAGAACCAAAATAAATAACTCCTTTTGCAGGCTTTGTGCATTCCTGACCATCATTGGCTGCTGAGGCTCCATCATCCCATTTCAGAGAGGAGGACATGCTGAAGCCAGACTCCTCGGGTGTGCCGCCTGGCTCTGATGCTGGCGGCCATGCGGACTTGGTGAAATGGGGATAATCATAGTCCCAACTTCACTGGGCAGCTGTGGGACTTCAAACTGGGCACATAGCAAAGCGTTCAGTGGAAAAATTGTTATACCCTCTTGTTTCCTTGGAAAAGGAGACAAAACCCTCAGCTGGCCACTTCTGAGGCCTTTCAGGACAATTTGGCTTGGTGACAAGTAGTCCTGCCCTTTTGGAAGATCAGATGAAAGGCAGCAAGGAGGAAGAGGTCCCTTTTCTGTACACTGTCCCCACTGCAAAAGGTATATATAGACAAGGGCCAAGAAGGGGGACAGTGACAGCCACATTGCCTCTGAAGCTCAGAGTGTCATAGCAGTTTCATTCAAATCTGCTTTCTGCATAGAGAGGAGGTGCCACACCTGCCACGCACACTTGCAACACATACCTGCAGTACACACCTGCAGCATCCCTGTCACACACACCTGCCCTTCACACCTGCCACACACACCTGCAGCACTCCTGCTTCACATCTCCCACACGCACCTGCAGCACACACCTGCCTCACATCTCCCACACGCACCTGCAGCACACACCTGCCTCACATCTCCCACACACACCTGCAGCACACACCTGCAGCACTCCCGCTTCACATCTCCCACATGCACTTGCAGCACACGCCTGCCGCTCACACCTACCTCACATCTGCTGTGCACACTTGCCACGTACACCTGCAGCACATACCTGCAGTACACACCTGCCTTGCACACCTGCTACACACACCTACCACACACACCTGCAGCACATCTGCCTCACATCTCCCCCACACACCTGCCTTCCATTCCTGGTCAAGAGGGACCTAAGAACCACTCCCTGGACTCCACCTCTCTGGGAAAACATTGCTGACAGCTGTGACCTATCAGAGCAGGGCTTGCTCCCCACGATGAAAAGGACCTCAGGTGTCCCCTCAGTGGCTGTCCTGGCCTTCACTCAAAGTCTCCCTAGAGAATGCTGGAATTTGTCTCAGTGCAACAGCAGCACCTCTTAAGGGTGCTAGTGGATGGGGCACTTTCCGGTGTAGACAAAAGGGGGTTCTTATTCCATTGTTACTCCCATGGGTCAAGAGAGACCAGAAGTAATGCAGGATGGTGGAAGATGACAGAGCAAAGGCACAAAGTTCCTGGTATGTATGGGAGCCTTCGTCTCCCAGGCCTAGCGACCCCAGAGACCAAACAGAGACAAGATTTCTCTTCCAAAAAGGCCTTCGACTGTCAGAATGAGGGGCTGCATTCAGGTCCTGTCAGCCCTCCACACTCTTAGTCCAGTGGCCTGTGCTGGTTCCCAGTGGCTGGGGTGGATTGGCCCCACGCAATGCTGGACGAAATCCAGCCCCAGAGACCTGGGTTCCCCTGGCAGTATCCTGGGTGCTGTCAAAGACATCTCATGTTTCCCCGCAACAATCCAGCAAGAGATTGTATCTAAATAGAACTTGCCACCTGGTATCCTAACTGAATACCACTTTATGACTGTTCTCCACATTTCATTCAGGAGGAAAACGAAGAGTGAGCAAGAGTACAAGCCTTCTCAATTCAATAATGGTAGCCATTGATTGAGAACTGTAGACAGGCCACGATTGGGCTAAGCACTTCAAGTGTGTTCATGTATGTGACCTTTATGGCTATCTACCAGTCAACCCTATGAAATAGGACCGTGGTCATTCTCCTCCCTTTAGAGGTGTGTAAACTGAGGCACAGAGAGGTTAAGTAAGTTGTCCAAGAGCTCCCAGTTTCTAAATGGCAGAGCTGGGCTTTAAAGGGAGGCTGCTGGCCCTAGAAAGTGACAATGCCAAACCGCCCAGCCCAGTACTTGGAGGTCACTCTCAGTCTTCTCTGAGTAGACCTGGCTTTCTTCCCATCACCTTCCACATTCGATTGGATTCCTGTCCCCCTCCCTGCTTTATCACTGCCAGGGAACAGGACCTTCGTCACCTTACCCTCAGATCGGCAGATAGCAGCTTCCTGCCTTCTTTTCTCCAAGGCCTCCTCCTTTGCTCTTTTTTACTCACTGCTGCCAAATGTTCCTACAATATGGAGCTGACAATGTCACGCTCTTGCTCAGTGACCTTTAATGACCTCCGTTCCTCACAGATCAGATTCCACATCTGTGCCTGGTGTTCCCAGCTCTCCACCCTCAATCTTGCTGCATTAATTTATTATTCACCATTCCTTTGGTTCAGTCAAATTGTGCTGAATTTGATTAACTCAGACTGGCGTACTTGGCACCCAAGAACTTAGTGTTCCCTGCACTTTCCCACCTGCCATGTTTCAGTCCCACTGTCCCTGCTGCCCGGAAACCCTCGCTTTCTGTGGGGTGGGGGGTCCATCCCTTATCTGCAGCTCACATCCCGGCTCCTCTGTCAGCGTCCCTGTCCACCCTAGCCCCGGGTGAGCTCTACCTTGTGGTGTAGCGTTGTCTCAGGGGTTATGAGTTGGTGGTCTGCAGACACAGTTTGTTTGTCCAGCCAGTGTTTAGTAGGAAAAAAGAAAGGAATTTGAATGCCTTTGCATGGGGCAAATGGCCTCTAATTTGTCAGAACCCGTGCCCACTCAATGTTTCTACATCCAGCTTTCCTCACTAATTCCCGTCAGTGCTTTGGAGCTTGCAAACTCTGCTTATACAGTTAATGGAAAATCAAGTAGAGCTTGATGGTGGCAACTCATCTATTGCAACTTTATTTATCTTTTTAACAGCATAACTTCCAACCTGCTGGTCTTCAAAAAATTCCCTGACACTTCATCTATTTTTATTTTGTATTTGTTTCAGGTGTACAGCATAATGGTTAGAGTGTTTTTTAACCGCCAGTCCATAGACTGGTCTGTCATAAATTTTGTGCAGATCCCTGAAAGGGTTAACCACCCTGATGTTGAATGAAGGTTACAGACCCAGTGATATTAGTTGGATTTGCTTTTGCTTAGGATGATTTCCGGCTTAGTGGTCCCCAAAATAATTCTCCTATTTTCACTGGTTATCAAGTGTAAAAATGTTCAAAATCACTGGCAACTATACAACTCATGAAGTGATCCCCCTGAGCTGGCCCCATACATAGTTATTACCGTACTATTGACTATATTCCCTACGCCATGCTCTGCATTCCTGTGACTAGTTTGTGACTTCTTACTCTCTTTGCCTTTTTCACCTAGTCTCCCAGCCCCTCCCCTCTGACAACCCTCAGCTTGTTCACAGTATCTAGGAGTCTGTTTCTGTTCCGCTCATTTTGTTTTATATTCCATATGCAAGTGAAATCATTTGTTATTTGTCTTTCTTTATGCCTTTTTTCACTTAGCATAATACCCTCTAGGTTCACCCATGCTGTTGCGAATGGTAATAATTCATTCTTTTTTATGGCTAAGTAATATTGCATTGTATATATATATGCACCACACCTTCTTTAACCAATTGATGGGTACTTGGGTTGATTCCATATCCTGGCTATTGTAAATAATGGTGCAATGAATATAGGGTGCTTATATTCTTTAGAAGTAGTGGTTTTGGTTTCTTCAAATATAGACTCAGAAGTAGAATTGTTGGGTCATAAGGCAGTTCCATATTTAATTTTTGGACCCTCCATACTGTTTTCCACAGTGAATACACCAGTCTGCATTCCCACCAGCAGTGCAGGAGGGTTCCCTTTTCTCCACATCCTCATCAGCACTTGTTGTTTGTTGATTTATTGATGAGCGCCATTCTGACAGGTATGAGATGGTATCTCATTGTGGTTTTAGTTTTTATCTCTCTGATGATTAATGATGTCATTGAGCACCATTTCATATGTCAGTTAGCCATCTGCATATCCTTTTGAATTCCCTGTCAGTTGAGATTTGTCTCTGTTCCTTTAGCTTATCAAATATTAAGTTATTCTGAAATAAAATAGTTCCTGCACCAAGGGAATTATTACCCTCCAAAACCCCATGTTGTTTTTGTAATGTTAATACTCCATAATGTTTCTTCTTTGTAATTTTTTTTAAAACTAAGATATTCTTTATGTATTTATTTATTTATTTATTTATTTTTTTCATTTTTCTGAAGCTGGAAACAGGGAGAGACAGTCAGACAGACTCCCGCATGCGCCCGACCGGGATCCACCCGGCACGCCCACCAGGGGCGACGCTCTGCCCACCAGGGGCGATGCTCTGCCCATCCTGGGCGTCGCCATGTTGCGACCAGAGCCACTCTAGCGCCTGAGGCAGAGGCCACAGAGCCATGCCCAGCGCCCGGGCCATCTTTGCTCCAATGGAGCCTTGGCTGCGGGAGGGAAGAGAGAGACAGAGAGGAAAGCGTGGCGGAGGGGTGGAGAAGCAAATGGGCGCTTCTCCTGTGTGCCCTGGCCGGGAATCCAACCCGGGTCCTCCGCACGCTAGGCCGACGCTCTACCGCTGAGCCAACCGGCCAGGGCCAAAACTAAGATATTCTTAAATGGCCTCTGATAAGGACTTAAACCTAAATCCCTGGTTTTCTATCAATTAGCTGTGAGATCTCAACAGACTCCAGGCCTTTCTGAGCCTCAGTTTCCTCCTTTGTACAATCAGGAAGAGGGTAACTCCTCTGCAGCATTTTCAGTGGTCTGCTACAGGCAGAAGGTCACTACATTGGAGCTAGGACTGCTTCCGGGGGGTGGCCTCACTCAGTCCTTCAAGGTCTGAGGCTCCTGGTGTTAAGCCGGGGCCTAATTGAGACCCTTTTGGGAGAGATGGAGCTTTTTCATCCTTATCCTCATTTCATTGATGAGAATATTGGGGGTGTGAAATTGTGGGTGTCACATTTCTGGCTCAGCGCAATGACAATAGCTCACACCTGTGGCAGGGACCCTGCACTGGTGCTGGTCTAAGTCCTGTATCTCATACCGTCCCCACCATGGCCCTCTGAGGTGGGCAGTGTGGTCATCTCTGAGATACACAGCACCTTGGCCTGGCTCCCCAGAAAAGAAAATGACAGAGTTGGGGCCTGAAAGAGACCGAACGCTCCTCCACTCTAAAACAGAGCTGCAGCTGCTCAGTGTTGTCACTCACACCTCAAACACCCTCTGCCTTTACCCCTGTGTCGCCTCGGCCACCTCACACATCAACTGTGAGGACAAGACAGCGATAGCACCTTTACGAAAGAGTTCAAGGCCATAGCTCAGACTTTATCAAATACCATCTGCAGACCAGTGCCAGTCAGGGAGTTTTATCAGTCTGTGTTGAAATAAGAAACATTAGGACAATAATAGGCAAAGGTCACAAACACAAACTGATTCAGTGCTTCAAGCGCTGGCTTTTTTTTTTTTTTTTGAGATTATAACTTTGTGATTTTGTGTCTGGACTGTGAAAATACATTTTCTAATTTTTAAACAGTAGTGATACTAGTTAGTGGTTTTTTTTTTTATGCCTTTGCTTGACAAAAAAAAAAGTGGGCAGAAACGGTTGAAATTCGTGAAATCCGTCAGGCTAGAAACATTGCGTTCGTCTGCTGTCTGATGAAAGGGATGCGACGTCAACCGTGTAATCTCTGTAACATGAGAACATAGCTTGTCTCCCAGGACAGCCTCCTCCTTGTGCATCCCAGCGGCTTAGAGATACTTGCTGGCCGATTCTTTGGAGGGCCACACAAAACCTGTGTCCCAGCCCAGATTCCTAATAGTTTCTCTTTGCCCTCCTTTGAGAGATCCCTCACATTCTGACTTGTCAAGTGATTAACAAGTCAGCTTCAAACCAAAACTTGTTGGCAATGCAAACAACTCAGACCACGGCTCTTCCCTTCAAACGCTTTCATAGCTGTTCCTCAAAACCAGCCTGCAGCGTTGGACTTGTGGCTACGGTTACAAGCTGCTTCTATAAGTGAAACAGATCGCTACTTATCAGCTTACAGGAACAACAGTCGGGACAGTGACAACAATGCACAATACTTCACAGATATCTACTTAGTGTACCCTTCTAACCAAAAACATTAAACCATTTTTCTTTAATTTTATTTTAAGTCCCCTTTAAACTTTACTGTGTTGACTGAAGAGAATAAAAGTGCAGCTCCTGATGCCCTAAATCCAGCATATTGGCAGGGATACTTTTATTCTTATTTCTACCCATCCAAGATCCTGTATCTTCTCATTCAAGGAAGGATTGGTCCAAAGACTGTCTGAGATGTAATTTAAGAATTAGTTGCCATTCTCTGGTTCATTTCTGTCATCCAAAAGAAACCCAAGCCACTGGTGATGTGCTGGAGCTGGCTTACATTAGCTCGTGTGAGCAATTTATTAAATTTTTGGGAACTTGTGTACTTGTTGGTAAACAAAGCCATTCTTAGAAACTACTAAACTATATAAACTTACAATTAAATACATTTCATTAAAAGCAAAGTTAATAAAAACTCAAACTATCATTTTCTAATCCTTTCACGACATTTTACTATTACTTATACATTTGAGGTTATTTATATCTAGTCTCTTTCTGTAGGGGGTGTTTATACAGATACACATAATAATGGTGTGCTATCATACATCTCTTCCTGCCTCCGCAGTTGGTCTCATCACATTGGTAGCTTGAAATCAGCCATCGTACAAGAATTAACACCCTGGAAATCAACAAATGCTACAAACCATGGCACGTTCCCATGGGAGACCTGGTTGTTAAAGAATTACCAACGGGCCACTGACTGTCATTTTCTTCTTCAAGGCAAACCCAGAATGTAGTCCATCAATGACCTTCTCTCACTGACAAGGAAATTAATGTTCTGAGAAGATAAATGATGTGTTCAAAATCTCACAGCTGATAACCAGTGAACCCAGGACTAGGGGTCCAGGCTTAGTGCTCTTTTTATGCCATAGAATGAAGGACACCTCAGACTCTAAAAAGAACCTTGAACGTGAAGATGAACTTGTCACCTTAATAATGGCGCTGGAGAAAGTTTTGCCCTGAGTATCTGCTGAGCGATCAAAGGTTCTGATTCTTGTAACAAAAAATTTTAAAATACATAAATGCTTTTATGGGCTCAGCTAACATTCTCAAATTATCTCACAAGAAACCCTCAGTATTTGGGTGAGATTTGTGTATACATTGCAAATTGCATGATGGGAAGGGGGAGGGGTGCCATGGAAGGATGAGAATCACTAACACCCCAAAAGCTGGAAGCTTTGCTATTGAGCCTTGTAGACCCCTAACTCCTCCTAAATTTATAGCCTCTACCCCACACACCACATAGTCAGACACGGCTGTTGGGCAGTGTAAAGCCAGCAGCCAGGGCCAGGGCCACCAACACGGCAGCCTTCTGGCCCATGCAGGTTCGCATTGGATTCGGACAGTCGGTAAAGAAACAACGGAGCCAAAAACTGATGGGCTGTCATCTTTAATTCTAGCTTGCACCCGGCGGGCAAGTAAAAATACACACTGGGCTCCAAAACCCACTCACATTCAGTGCTCACAAAGCCACTGACTTATCCGAGTTTCCTAGAATCAAAGGTTTCTAGCTCACCAGCCTTATTCTCCTCAGTTCCCCATCTCCTTCTGTAAAGCCAGCTGCCAGGGCCAGGGCCACCATCAAAGCAGCCTTCTGGCACATGCAGGTTCGCATTGGATTCGGACAGTCGGTAAAGAAACCATGGAGCCAAAAACTGGTGGGCCATAGTCTTTAATCTAGCTTGCACCCGGCGGGCAAGTAAAAATACACACTGGGCTCCAAAACCCACTCACATTCAGTGCTCACAAAGCTACTGATTTATCCGAGTTTCCTAGAATCAAAGGTTTCTAGCTCAACAGCCTTATTCTCCTCAGTTCCCCATTTCCTTCCTTATCCCAGATACAAACTCTGTACAAACTGGCATCTCACTCAGTACTCCGCCATCTTGGCTGCTTTTCCTGGCCTTCTCCACGTGGCCTCCTCCCGCTGCTGGCTCTATTCTCTCTGCTCTCTCATGCTAACCTCAGGAACCAAGAGCCCAAACTCTCATTCCGTCCCCATTTTATAGTGTAGAAATCCAAACCCTTAATCCAATATACAAAACAGGGAAGTCTCTAATACAAAGTCAGCCTCTGAGGCATGATAGGATTGTACCGCCCTACATCAAAAAGGGTAGGAAAGGCTTAATCCCAAAACCAAGCCCCAGGCTAAAGGATTCTGCCTGCCTTTAGCCCACCCAAACACACATTAATATCACCTGGGTGACAGCCTCCTCCTGTTATCTTTAACAAAGTGAGCATAATACATTTTATCTGCCCAACACCTAGAATCAAAGGTTTCTAGCTCACCAGACTTATTTACCTCTGTTCCCCGTCTCCTTCCTTATCCCAAATACAAACTCTACACAAACTGGCATCTCACTCAGCACTCCACCATCTTGGCTGCTTCTCCTGGCCTCCTCCACGTGGCCTTTCTCTGCTCTCCTCTGCTCTCTCTTCTAATACTAGTCTCAGGAACCAAACCCCAAGTCCCGTTCTGCCTCCATTTTATAGTGTAGAAATCCAAACCCTTAATCCAATATACACAACAGGGAAGTCTCTAATACAAAGTCACTTCTCTGAGGCATGATGGGATTGTACCACCCCACACCAAAAAGGGTGGGACAGGCTCAATCCCAAAACCAAGCCTCAGGCTACAACAATTCTCAACACACATTAATATCACCTGGGCGACGGCCTCCTCCTGTTACCTTTAACAAAGTGAGCATAATACATTTTATCTGCCCAACACCTTCCTTATCCCAGATACAAACTCTGCACAAACTGGCATCTCACTCAACACTCCGCCATCTTGGCTGCTTCTCCTGGGCTCCTCCACGTGGCCTCCTTCTGCTCTCTGCTCTGCTCCCTCCTCTAATGATAATCTCAGGAACCAAGAGAGGAAGCTCCCATTCCATCCCCATTTTATAGTGTAGAAATCCAAACCCTTAATCCAATATACAAAATAGGGAAGTCTCTAATACAAAGTCACTTCTCTGAGGCATGATTGGATTGTACCGCCCCACATCAAAAAGGATGGGCAAGCCTGACCTGTGGTGGCGCAGTGGGATAAAGTGTCGACCTGGAATGCTGAGGTCGCCAGTTCGAAACCCTGGGCTTGCCTGGTCAAGGCACATATGGGAGTTGATGCTTCCAGCTCCTCCCCCCCCCTTCTCTCTCTCTGTCTCTCCTTTCTGTCTCTCCCTCTCCTCTCTAAAATGAATAAATAAATAATTAAAAAAAAAAAAAAAAAAAAAAGGATGGGCAAGGCTTAATCCCAAAACCAAGCCTCAGGCTACAAAGATCCTGCCTGCCCAGAAACACACATTAATATCACCTGGGTTACTGCCTCCACGTGGGAGGCACCACCTTTAACAAAGTGAGCATAATATATTTTATCTGCAACAGGCAGATAAAATATATTATGCTCACTTTGTTAAAGATGGTGCTGCCCACGTGGAGGCCCATTGCCCAGGTGATATTAATGTGTGTTGGAGGTGGGCTGTGGGCAGGCAGGATCCTTGCAGCCTGGGGCTTGGTTTTAGGACTAAGCCTTTCCCACCCTTTTTTTTTTTTTTTAAATCTTTTTTTTTTCTTTTTTTCTTTATTCATTTTTAAAGAGGAGAGAGAGAGGGAGAGAGAGAGAGAGAAGGCGGGAGGAGCTGGAAGCATCAACTCCCATATGTGCCTTGACCAGGCAAGCCCAGGGTTTTGAACCGGCGACCTCAGCATTTCCAGGTCGATGCATTATCCACTGCGCCACCACAGGTCAGGCCCTTTCCCACCCTTTTTGATGTGGGGTGGTGCAATCCCATTATGCCCCAGATAAGTGACTTTGTATTAGAGACTTCCCTATTTTGTATATTGGATTAAAGGTTTTGATTTCTACATTTTGAAATGAGGCCAAAACGGGAGCTTGCTCTCTTGGTTCCTGAGATTAATATTAGAGGAGAGCAGAGAAAAGCCATGTGAAGGAGGCCAGGAGAAGCAGCCAAGATGGTGGAGTGCTGAGTGAGAAGCCAGTTTGTGCAGAGTTTGTGCAGGGAGAAGGAAGGAGATGGGAACAGATGTGAATAAGTCTGGTGAGCTAGAAACCTTTGATTCTAGGAAACTTGGATAAGTCAGTAGCTTTGTGAGCACTGAATGAGTGGGTTTTGGAGTGCAGTGTGTGTTTTACTTGTCCGCTGGGTGCAAGCTAGGATTAAAGATGATGGCCCATCAGTTTTTGGATCCGTTGTTTCTTTACTGACTATCCGAATCCAATGCGAACCTGCATGGGCTGGGCAGCTGTGATGGTGGCCTTGGCTACTGGCTTCACAACGGCACACATGGAAAAGTTGGAAATGTGATAAAAAATATAGACATTAAAATTCAATTAGGAATAATTGATATAGAGCAGGGCTGCCAGGTGAGACTTTAGTTCATATCTGTTTGCATGGTGCTACCTCCTGTGACATTTTTAGTATTATATTTATAGTGTAGAACCAATCTAAGCACATTGATGGTGGAGCACAGAAGTTCTGCAGGCTTCCTCAAGAGTCGTGAATGTAGTTTGCTGAATAGACTGAAGAATCCAGCATCGGCCTCCATTTCAGAAACCATTTGTGCTAACTCTATGAACTCTAAGAGAACTACTAATATCTTTTTAAAAATCTCTTACGGAGCAAAGAATGTTTTAAGTTAATGACTTGCCTCATCTTTTCCAAGATGTTATCTGTGTGGCCCAGCTAATGCCGTCACAGGGCTAGAGTTTTTTTCTCTCTACCCTCACTGGCCACATATGCTCCGTGCCTCCATAAGTATCACATCTAAACTTCTGTAATGGTATTTCCTCGTATTATTATTATTATTCAGTGAGTGGAGGGGAGATAATGAGGCAGACTCCTGACCAGAATCCACCCAGCAATCCTGTCTGAGTACTGAGCTATTTTCAGTGCCTGAGGCTGATGTGCTCTAATCCTCAGTGCCCTGGGCCAAGCTTGAACCAATTGAGCCACTGGCTGCAGGCAGGGAAGAGGGAAAGAAGGGGGAGAAGAAAAGGGGAAGAAGAAGATAGTTGCTTCTCCTGTGTGCCCTGATGGGGAATTGAACCTGAGATATCCATATGCCTGGCCGACGCTCTATCCACTGAGCCACCGGCCAGGGCATGGTATTTCTGACTCAGTATTTGACTCTTACTTTCAACCCCCAGCCTATCACCCCAAATTTACCTTGTAAATATTTCCCTTGACAACCACAATGTATGGTGTTAATAATAAAGTTTGTCTAGATGTGATGTTATGCTACTTAAAGATGGGCAGGGAATGTTCTCCATGCTACGCCACAGACTTGGGTATTCTGGTTGCTATGATTCCCTGAGTTTTTAATGTATGAGTGGCATTTTCTGATATATAAATAAAAGGTTGTGACCAGGCAAGGAATGGAGATGGTACATCCAGTCACCTTCTTGGGGTCTGGGGGTCATTTAGACGTCCACAAGATTCTTCTCCTCACTACTCTTACATCAAACATAGTATCGAGTGTAGGAAACTTGCCCTGCTTAGTTTAAAACAGAACTTTCAGTGAGGAAGCGAGGAGATCTAGCTGAGTCGACCCGATAGATTTTCCATTGCTGTGCTGCTCACATACTGTGCACGCCCCACATCTCAGGTCTTCATTTCCCTTCCGGAGGAGGATTCTTGAGGCGACTCAAACTTCTTGCCCTCTGCTTGAGAAGCCCGTGGTAACTCAGCTGAACTGGTTGGTCCCCAAGGGCTTCATTCCTTAAATCCCTTCCGAACATGTACAGGAGACATTCCTGCAGCCTACTTAGGAAACTATTTCTTGAGGAACAGTCATCACATTTCTGAAAAATTATGGTGGCAGCTGATCCAAAATCTTGGCCTTGAACTCCAGCCAATGTTTTCTTGACTCCAAAGTGTCCTGCCAAAACAAAGTAATTGCACAGCAGACAGAACCTCTCTTGTTACCTCTTAGGAATGACCATAATTTACAGCCCGTAATGCCAATGGGGGTCTCCCAGTGAACATACAGCTACTCTGGGTACATTTCAGTGAGTCACCTCAGGGCTCATGACCTTCTCATGTTTGCCTTCTCAGGAAAACACGGAATTCCTTGTTTGAGGAGAGCGAACATCACTGATAAGAAACTGTTTTTACTGTAACTATGTGCTCCTTTGTTCCTTTCAGGTGTCTACTGGTTTCCCGACAGGACAAGCTGGTGCCATACCTCGAGGCCTCCAATTCATCTCCCAGGTGCTGGCTCCAGACTTACGGTGGCCATGACCAGGCTGTCACCAGGGAGTTCTGTTAAAGGAAAGACATTCTATCTGGCTTTAAATAACAGGCAGGCACCCTCCTTCTAAAAGGTATAAGTGTTTAATTTTTCTGAAAGATATTCTGGGCTTAACTGTTCATTTTAAGACAAGGTAGGTTCAGGACCATCTCAGCTGTAGATTCCAGAATCTAGAAGCCCTGTTACGGAGCAGTCAGAGAGACGTAGCTTTTAACTTTGTGAACCTTGCTGAGCAGATGAAGCGGCCGGCTCACAAGTGACTAAACCCTACCATGTCTGGAGGACTCTGGGGGATTTCAGGATTTGTCATTGTACTTAAGAGGCTTCAATGTCCTATGCTTTTCTGACATAAACATATCTGGAAGAAACACTGAAGAAAGTTCATGGTGTTCATTTTCAAGGTCAGCCAGTGGGTAGAAAGACCTGGGGGCTGGTTCCGACCAAGAGGCTAGCAGTCACCCAGGTTAACCCAAGAGAAATACATGATTAGAGTAAACTTTCTCGGAAATATTTACTCTCTATTCCTGCATGGCTGTTAATACTCAAATCCTGGTTTCTGTAAACTGGCAAACTCCCCTCCCACTTCGGGCCCAGGGCAATGGTTGGCTCAGGCTCTTCCTGCCTTGGTGTTCATTCAGTTCCTTCTGCATTTTGGGACCCTGGAGCTTTCCCTTAATTTTTGGTGAGCTCAGCTATGCACGAACAAGAATGCTTGCTATACATATCCAGTATGTCTCGCTGTCCTGCTGTAGGCAGTTTCCAGGTGCTTGTATCTTCTATACTGCCAGAAATGAAGTTTTTGCAATCTGATGTAAAGGTGATTGAAAGAGACCAACAATAGATGGCTTTTCTTGCCCATAGTAGAAAAGGCCAGGCATTGGCAAAGTCCTGAATCAGGATCTTTGAGGTGAGGCGAGTTTCTGCATGGGGTGATCTGTATTACTCCTGGAATGAGCTTTTAAATGGGGCATCAGCTACATTTTACTGTAGGGCTCTTGGGTCTGTTGCCTGGACCACCTGAGTCCCTAAATCTCTGTTGGTCATACTTTCCACCTGGGGAACAGAGGCCTCTACTAGTGTCTATGGTCCATACTGGTCTGTTTCTTAGACTCTGACCCACCCACTGCTGGCCTTGTTTTCAGTACCTTGTTATTCTGTGGTTTCTCACTGAATGCATGTTTTGAAAAATAGTCTTGTTTCAACCTAAAGAACCATGAATATCCACGTTTAGATGGTTCACCTGATCCCCGCTGTCCCCCCATGCACACTTTGCTCTTATGGTTCAGCTCCCAGGATGTAGTTCTTTCTCTTAACCTTCTCCCCAGCGTGGATGGCGGTGAATTGTGATGAAGGCACTGCTTTGTCAGCTCAGTATAGATTCCAAGGAGGGGAGAGTGGGTGGGCCTCTGCTATCAAAAGATGTGGATCTCTTAAGACATTCAGAACTGAGGAGACCTGAAGTTAGAAAGGAGGTCATGCATGAACTTCTTCAATCCCTTTTGTATTCTGAAGTATTATCTCAGCTTTGTCTTCACTTACACTCTGCAGACTCCATAGTTTTCAAGTTATTTGAAAGGACATCAAGTCCAGACCCCTTAAAACTCTCTGTATTCTTTCTCCTGTCCATTTTTCTGTTGTTTTTCACCCAATCTCTCCTGAAGTTGATGGCCAATGAGGGAATCAACAATGTCTGTTTTTCATTGTGTTAAAAACTACATAACATAAAATTTCCCATCTTAGATATTTTTAAATATATACTTCAGTAGTGTTAATTTTAATAGATCTCTGACACTTTTTTTAAATCTTGCAATATGAAATTCTATACCCACTAAAAAAAAACTCAAAAAACTCCCCCCCCCTCCTCTAGTTTCTGGTAACCACCATTCTTCTTTATATTTCTATGAATTTGACCACTAGATTCCTCATATAGGTGAAATCATACAGTATTTGTTTTCTGTTTGTTTGTTTTTTTGTGACTGGCTCAGTTCACTTGGCTTACTGTAGTCAAGGCTCATCCATGTGGCACATGAAGATTTCCTTCCTTTTTAAGGTCAAATAATATTCTACTCTATGTATATACTGCATTTTGTTTTTATGTTCATCTGTTGATGAGGATTTGGGTTGCTTCTGTCTCTTGGTTGCTTCTGTCTCTTAATAAACAGTGCTGCCATGAACATGGGTGTACAATTATCTCCATGGGACTCCACTTTCAGTTGTTTTGGGTCTCTACCCAGAAGTGGGATAGCTAGATCACATGGAATTTCTCTTTCTAAGTTTTTGAGGAACTTCCACGCTGTTTTCCATAGTGTGTCTGCACCATTTTATTCCTACCAATAGGATAAAAGTGTTCCAGTTTCTCCATATCCTTGCCAATACTTGTTATTTTCTGTTTTTATTTATAGTACCCATCCTAATGGGTATGAGGTGTCAATGTCTTTTTTACTTTTCTTTATAAGATCCCTGGAATTATGAATGTTTTAAAAATACCAAATCAGTCAACCCTTGGATGCTCAGTTCAGCTTTCAATGGCAGATAGGGTTTCAAATGATCTTCAAAATTCAAAGAAGCTGTAACAAATCAAGGGTTTTCTGATCCAGAGTGAACATCATCCAGAACATTCATTTGCTTTCCATCCAAAATTATCACTCAATTAATGTGCACCACCAAATTCCACCTGGTGTCATTACATCAACTTTATAGAGCTCCCCTTACAAGCCTCCGTCGTGTTTTTCTAATCACGGAAAGGCCATTTCTGCTTGGCGTCTGCTTTTCTTCTGTGACCTCATGCCAGAGTCATTGTGCTGCATCTTTTATATGGTTGGCCTAGACGAGGACTACAGGAGTCCCTCCATTCCCTTCTGATTTTTAGTCTTGATTTCTCCTCAAGCAGGAATGGTTGGCTTCTTTTGTAGGTCAGAAAGGTCACCTTGGCTTTAGGAAATGACCACCAGTGACATATCACTTTCACTGCAAGTGACTTTCTTGTTTATCAAATTTTATTTCCAGTTGACATTGGATCGGAACCCAGTGTATTTAGCTTGGCAGCCCATGTTCCTGTCAGCATCATGCCATTCCCAAAGAGGGTATCTTATGGTGCCTTTCTGCCTGGTGTGCCTCTCCTCTAATTCATGACTCCAAAATAAGAAATCCTTTTTTGTACATTCCCTTTTATTTCCATATTATGTCTTGAGTTACAGCCCTGCAACCATTCAGCACAGCAAAGTACAAGGCAAGGAGAGAAGGTACAACTCACAGTTGATGACTTAATGGGAGATAGCTTGAAGGCAAAACAGTGTGCTAACCTACGTTTGACCAAACACATCTAAACATTTTTGTCCAATACAACTGAGTGCTTCTGACCTTGAAACTCATTGAATGTGGATACTGATGTTTTACAAAGAGTTTGGTTTGGGACCATGGTACTTTTTGGTCATGTGACACGGGTGGTATTTCTCAAAATTGTGTGCCCAGGTGAGGCAACAGTAGGTATCTTTACCTACTCACACTTTCAAATACCTTGGAAAACTGCTCTCACTATGATTAAGGGACAAAATAAAGGCACTTTAAATAACAATTCAAGGAAGGATTAATATGGAAAGAAAAACTTTTCTTCATGACCAGAAGAAGTATAGTGATTATAAACCAGAAATCTTAAAGAAAAACTCAGTGGCAGAGAAGAAAGGTAGAAAGAAACTGGTTTCTTAAGGACTTTCTGTTAAGTGGCATCATTATTATTTAAGCTACTTGAGTGAGGATTTTCTGTTATTTGCAGCCCAAAGCATCTGAATCCATGAAGCCATATGTAGGATTTGATTTTTCGCTTATGAACAATGGGAAACTGCTAAGTGGTTTTAACAGAAATGTGTCATGATCAGATGTGGGCTGAAAAAAGATACTTTAATCTAGTTTCAGTGAGTGGAGACAAGGTTGTAGGGGTTTAAGGATGGATGTAGGCCCTGGCCAGTTGGCTCAGTGGTAGAGCGTCGGTGTGGTGTGCAGGAGTCCCGGGTTCGATTCCTGGCCAGGGCACACAGGAGAAGCGCCCATCTGCTTCTCCACCCTTCCCCTTCTCCTTCCTCTCTGTCTCTCTCTTCCCCTCCCGCAGTCAGGGCTCCATTGGAGCAAAGTTGGCCCGGGTGCTGGGGGTGGCTCTATGGCCTCTGCCTCAGGCGCTGGAATGGCTCTGGTTGCAATAGAGCAATGCCCTGGATGGGCAGAGCATCGCCCCCCTGGTAGGCATGCCGGGTGGATCCCGGTCGGGTGCATGCGGGAGTCTGTCTGACTGCCTCCCCGTTTCCAACTTCAGAAAAATAAAAAAAAAAAAAAAAAAAAAAAAAAAAAAGATGGATGTAGAGGGCAATTATAAAAGAAGACCAAATTTGATGTGGAAGATTATTTTTTAAATTTTTTTATTTAATTTATTGAGTTTACGTAGATCCTAGTGTCACCCTGAATGCCTTTTCCCCTCCCCCATATTCTCCTCAACTGACCAGGCATCTCCCTTGCCCCCTTCCCAACATCGCCCTCCCCACTTCCCTTCAGGTTTATCCCATCCTATCATCCCCTTTTCCTCTGGTCCCTTTGATCCCTCCTCTGTCTCAATTCCATTCCTCAGTTCACATTGTTTCTTGGATTCCTCAAATGAGTGAGGTCATATGATATTTTTTTCTCTCTGCCCGATTGATCTCACTTAACATAATATATAGTTTCCAGGTCCATCCATGTTGTTGCAAAAGGTAATATTTCCTTCTTTTTCATGGCCCCATAGTATTCCCTTGTATATATGTACCACTGCTTTTTAATCCACTTGTCCACTAACGGACACTAAGGCTGTTTCCAGATCTTCACTATTGTGAACAATGCTGTCATAAACATGGGGGTGCCTTTCTTTTTTTGAGTAAGTGATATGGTATTCTTGGGGTATATTCCTAAAAGTGGGATGGCTGGGTCAAAAGGCAGTTTCATTTTTAATTTTTTGAGGAATCTGTTTTCCACAGTGGCTACACAAGTCTGCATTCCCACCAGCAGTGCAGGAGGGTTCCCCTTTCTCCACATTCTCACCAGCACCTATCATGTGTTGTTTTGTTAATGAGCACCATTCTGACTGGTGTGAGGTGGTATCTCATTGTGGTTTTAATTTGCATTTCTCTAATGATTAGTGATGTTGAACATTTTTTCATCTGTTTATTTTTTCATCTGTTATTTCATCTGTGTATGTCCTCTTTGAAGAAGTGTCTATTCAATTCTTTAGCCCATTTTTTGATTGAATTGTTTGTCTTCCTGGTGTTGAGTTTTACAAGTTCTTTATAAATTTTGATTATTAACCCCTTATCAGATGTGTTGTTGAATATGTTCTCCAATTGTGTGGTTTGTCATTTTATTCTGTTCATATTATCTTTAGCTGTACAAAGCTTTTTAGTTTGATATAGTCCCATATGTTTATCCTGTCTTTTATTTCACTTGCCCGTAGATATAAATCAGCAAATATATTGCTGCAAGAGATGTCGGTGAGCTTACTGCCTATGTTTTCTTCTAAGATGCTTATGGTTTCACGACTTACATTTAAGTCTTTTATCCATTTGAGTTTATTTATGTGAATGGTGTAAGTTGGTGGTCCAGTTTCATTTTTTTTCAGGAAGCTGTCCAGTTTTCCCAACACCATTTCTTAAAGAGGCTGTCTTTACTCCATTGTATGCTCTTACCTCCTTTGTCTAATATCAATTGTCTATAAAGGTGTGGGTTTATTTCTGGGTTCTCTGTTCTGTTCCATTGATCTATATGCTTGTTCTTATGCCAGTACCAGGCTGTTTTGAGTACAATGGCCTTGTAGTATAACTTGATATCAGGAAGTGTGATACCTCCCACTTTATTCTTCCTTTTTAAGATTGCTGAGGCTATATGTGGGTGTTTTATTTTTGGATTTATATAACTTTTTGGAATATGTGATCTATATCTTTGAAGTATGTCACTGGTATTTTAATAGTATTGCATTGAATTTATAAATTGCTTTGGGTAATATAGACATTTTAATGATGTTTATTTTCCCTATCCATGAACATGGTACATGCTTCCACTTGTTTGTATCTTTCTTGATTTCATTTCTCAATGTTTTATAATTTTCTGGGTACAAGTTTTTAATCTCATTGGTTAAATTTACTCCTAGGTATTTTATATTTTTTGCTGTAATAGTGAAGGGGATTGTTTTCTTAATTTCTCTTTCTGATAGTTCATTGTTGGTGTATAAAAATGCCTCTGATTTCTGAGTATTAATTTTATATCCTGACACCTTGCTGAATTCATTTATCAGATCTAGTAGTTTTTTGACTGGGACTTTAGGGTTTTCTATATACAGTATCATGACATCTGTGAATAATGATAGTTTTACATCTTCTTTCTGATTTGGATGCCTTTTATATCTTCCTCTTGTCTAATTGCTGTGGCGAGGAATTCTAGAACTATGTTGAATAAGAGTGGTGAATGGGGGAACCCCAGCCTTGTTTCTGATCTTAAAGGGATTGCTTTTAATTTTTGCCCATTGATTATGATGTTGGCTGTGGGTTTGTCATAAAAAGCCTTTATCATGTTGAGGTATGTTTCCTGTATTCCCACTTTGCTGAGAGTTTTGATCATGAAAGGGTGCTGGATTTTATCAAATGTTTTTCTGCATCTATTGAAATTATCACATGGTTTTTCTCCTTCTTTTTGTTTATGTGATGAATCACATAATTGATTTACAAATATTGTACCAGCCTTACCTCCCCAGAATAAATCCTACTTGATAATGATGTATGATTTTTTTCATGTATTGCTGGGTCCAGTAATACTTTGTTGAGATTTTAGCATATAAATTCATCAGGGATATTGGTCTATAATTTTTTTCTTTGTGTTGTGTTTGCCTGGTTTTGAAATCAGAATTATGCTCGCCTCATAAAAGGAGCTTGGAAGTCTTCCTTCCTCTTGAATTTTTTGAAATGGCTCTGGAAGAATAGGAGTAAGTTCTTTGAGTATTTGGTAGAATTCACCTGTGAAACTATCTGGCCCAGGGCTTTTGTTTGTTGGGAGTTTTTTGATAACTGTTTCGATCTCACTTGTTGTAATCAGTCTGTTTAGGTTTTCTGATTCTTCCTGATTGATTTTTGAAAGATTATATGTTTCAAGGAATTTTTCCATTTCACCTAGGTTGTCTACTTTTTTTGGCATACAGTTCTTCATAGTATTTTCTTAAAATATTTTGTATTTCTGTTGTGTCAATTGTTATTTTTCCACTCTCATGTCTAATTTTATTTATTTGAGTCTTCTCTCTTTTTTTCTTGGTGAGTCTGGTTTAAGGTTCATTGATCTTGTTTACCCTTTCAAAGAACCAGCTCTTGGTTTTGTTGATTCTCTGTATTGTTTATTTAGCCTTTATGTCATTTATTTTCACTCTGATCTTTATTATTTTCTTTCTTCTACTACCTCTGAGCTTTCCTGTTGGTCTTTTTCTAGTTCTTTTAGATGCAAAGTTAAGTTGTTTATTTGAGCTTTTTCTAGCTTCTTAAGGTATTTCTGTAGTGTTATAAACTTCCCTCTCAGTACTGCTTTTGTTGTGTCCATAAATTTTGAGTTAATGTATGCTTGTTATGTTTGTTTCTAGGAATTTTTTATTTCTTTTTTGATCTCATTATTAACCCATTTGTTATTTAACAACATGCTATTTAATTTCCATGTGTTTGAGTATTTTTTAGTTTTTCTGTTGTGGTTGATTTCCAGCTTCATGCCATTGTGAGCAGAGAATGAGCTTGATATAATTTCAATCTTCTTAAATTTGTTGAGACCGCTTTTGTGCCCTAACATGTGGTCTATCCTAGAGAATGTACCATGAGCACTTGAAAAGAATGTATATTCTGCTGCTTTGGGGTGAAAGGTTCTTAAGATATCTATTAAATCGAGCTAATCTAGTGTGTTCTTTTGTGTGTTTTTTTGTATTTTTCTGAAGCTGGAAACGGGGATAGATAGACAGACTCCTGCATGTGCCCGACCGGGATCCACCTGGCACGCCCACCAGGGGGTGATGCTCTGCCCACCAGGGGGCGATGCTCTGCCCACCAAGGGGCGATGCTCTGCCCCTCTGGGGTGTCGCTCTGGCGCAACCAGAGCCACTCTAGCACCTGGGGCAGAGGCCAAGGAGCCATCCCCAGCACCCGGGCCATCTTTGTTCCAATGGAGCCTCACTGCGGGAGGGGAAGAGAGAGACAGAGAGGAAGGAGAGGGGGAGGGGTGGAGAAGCAGATGGGCACTTCTCCTGTGTGCCCTGGCTGGGAATCAAACCCAGGACTTCTGCATGCCAGGCCAATGCTCTACCACTGAGCCAACTGGCCAGGGCCTCTAGTGTGTTCTTTAAGTCTGCTGTTTCTTTGTTAATTTTCTTTCTTGAGGATCTATCTAGTGATGTTAGTGGGGTATTGAAATCCCCTACTATTATAGTATTGCTGTTGATCTCGCCCTTTGTGTCCATCAAAATCTGCTTTATATATTTAGGTGCTCCTATATTAGGTGTGTAGATATTTATAATGGTTATATCCTCCTGTTGGATTGCTCCCTTTATCATTATGTAGTGACTTTTATCTATTACTGTAGCCTTTGTTTTAAAGTCTATTTTGTCTAATACAAGTATTGCTACCCCAGTTTATTTCCATTTGCATGAAATATTTTTTTCATCCTTTTACCTTTAGTCTAGTGTATCTTTTGTTTTGAGATGTGTCTCTTGTAGACAGCATATATATGGGTCCTGTTTTCTTATTCATGCAGCTACTCTATGTCTTTTGATTGAATCATTTAATCCATTTACACTTAAGGTTTTTATTGATATGTAGTTGTTTATTGCTATTTTATTCTTTAAAGCTATATTCTTTTTTTTTTTACTATATTCTTTTCCCTTTTTGTTCTGTTTACAACAGGTCCTTTAACATTTCTTGCAGCATTGGTTTGGTTGTAATGAATTCCTTGAATTATTTTTGTCTGGGAAGCTTTTTATTTCTTCTTCAATTTTAAATAGCCTTGCTGGATAAAGAAGTCTTGGTTGTAGGCTCTTTTTCTACATTACTTTGAATATTTCTCGCCATTTCTTTCTGGCCTCAAATGTTTCTATTGAGAAGTTGGATGTCATCCTTATGGGAGCTTCTTTGTAGGTGATAGCCTTTTTTTCTCTAGCAGCTTTTAATATTTTCTCGTAGCTTTTCTATTTTAATTATGATGTGTCTTGGTGTAGGTTTTTTTTTGGGTTTCTCTTTAATGAAGTTCTCTGTGCTTCTTGAACTTGTGTGATTTTTTCCTGCATCAATTTAAGGAAGTTTTCAGCTACGATTTCATTGAACAAGGTCTCTATCCTTTGTTCTTTTTCTTCTTCTTCAGGAACCCCTATGATGAGGATGTTGTTTCTCTTTAGGTTATCTTAGAGCTCTCTTAGAGTTTCCTCAGATTTTTTCAGCCTCTTTATTTCTGCTCTGCTTTTGTGTTTTCGTTTATCTTGTTTTCTAAATCGCTGATTCGATCCTCTGTTTCATTCAGCCTGCTTTTCATTTCTTCTAGTGTAGTCTTCATTTCTGATATTGTATTTGTCATTTCTGACTGGTTCTTTATTATTTCAATGTCTTTTTGATGCTTGTTATCTCTATTTATGTGTTCATTGTGTCCATCCATTGTTCTAAGATCTTTCAGTATTATAATAATCATTATTTTAAACTCTGCATCCAGTAGTTTGCTTATTTCCATCTCACTCAGTTCATTTTCTTGGGGTTTCTCTTGTTGATTCATTTGGATTGCATTTCTCTGTCTTCCCATTCTGTCTGTGTGTACCCTCCTCATTTGGGTGTGTTGTTTGTAGAGCTGGCTAAGTTTAGGGTTGGAGTTTCTGCCTCCAATTTTCAGTTGTGTTATTTTTAGGTTTTACTGGGTTGGCATAAGCTGTTGTTTGTAATCCACTGTCGGATTTGGCTTTTCTAATAGAGCCTCTTTGAAGTCTTGATTTGTTTGTTTTCTTCTCAGTTTTCTGAACTCATTTGTAATCTTGTTTACTGATCTCAGCAGGAGGTTTATTTAAAACTGTATCCAAGAAAATGTTGGGTGTAACCTGAGACTCTGAGGGTGTGATCTGCCAACTTCTCTCCTGGGGCAGGGTGCTTTCTCCACTTCAGTAGGGAGAAGTGTATCTCCATGGAAATCTGAATTACTGCCCCTCCTCCCCACTTCCTGTTTTCAGCTGTGTCTTGTTGCATTGATTGGAGCTGGAGAGCTTTTTGGAGGTTGGTCACCCAGAACCACTTTAGGCTTGTGCTGTGTGGAGGGATCAACCCCTCCCCCAGCTATGGCCGCCTCCACACTGGATGAGTCAGCTTCTCAGGTCATCCCATGCATTCCTCTGCCCTTCACTGTCTGTCTCTCTCTCTCTCCACTTTCCTTTTTGAAGAAAAGCCAGCCCTCTCAGCACACTTCGTTCCCAGGTCCCCAGGCAAGTGGCTGTGAGCGATACTTTTTGCTCTTCTCCTTGGAATGAGAGCCCTTCTGGGCTCTCTACCTCACCCTCCCTTTGCTCCTGGAAGCAGAGGAGCCCCCACTGCCTCCGTGCTCCTACCAGGCTCGGTGTGGCTTCTTTTTTGCTCCTTGGTTTTTGAGACCTGTTCTTGTAGTCCAAAGTTGATTTTTCATGCTGATTGTTACTAAATTAATTTGTAATCCAGTATGATGATGTGAGCTGGGAGTCTGTGCATCTGCCTACTCTGCTTCCATCTTGGTATCCCATGATGTGGAAGATTATGAAGTACACATCTTGGACATATTGAGTGTAACCTACCTTTAAGTTTTCCTAGTGGAGATGGCAAGTGGGCAGTGAAATACACAGGATGTAGAAATGAGATCTTGTCCAGTGAGATAAATTTAGGAGTCATTGAGATATATATATATATATATATATATATATATATATATATATATATATATATATATATATATGGTGATTGATGTCACAAACATGGGTGGATGGGCCTGGGATGAATCCTTGAGGAACTTCAATATTTAATAAAAAGTCAGGGACAAGATGGCGATGGAGTAGACGGACATACCAACTTCCACCTGCCAGAACCAAAGTGGATTACAACTTAATTTTAAGAACCATCATCTGAAAAAACCAACTTTGGACTAAACTAAGAGGACTCTTCAACTAAGGAACACTGAAGAAGCCACATGGAGACTGGTAGAAAAAGTGGAAATGTGAAGAGGGCTGCCCAGCTCCCCGGAGTGAAAGGCAGCCCAAGAGACTTGCATAGTGGGAAGTGAGTTTAGCAGAGAAGGGAGGATCCTGAGTCCCAGGAACAAAGCCCCAGCCTCCAGCCCCAGAGCTTAGAAGAGGCGTATGGACAGTATTTAGCTGGAAACAAGTCAGGATACTGTTTGTGAGAAAGAGACTAATTTCTCAGACCCAGGATTCTTCTTAAAGGGACCGTGCAGAAAACTTCTCTCACAACCCCGGAGTCACCCGGGGCTCCAGGGAATGGGGAGAGAAGAGAGGACCAAAGCAGTGGGAAGAGAGTGTAATCTAGGAGGCACAGGGAGAAACACTTTGAGGGACAGCCACCTTAACCCCTAGGCTGAGTCACTCCCCAAATCTAAAGTGAATATTTCACCTGAAACCAGAAATATCAGAAAAGGGAAGCAGGACACCAGCCAAACAAGCTCTCCTACGGTACTTAGAGCAGAGTAATTTAGAAGGAGGGAGCTTTCGGGACTACAGTATTGAGTGTTAGGGTCTGAAGTGCAGCGGGCCAGGTGAGGCTGCACTTCCACGCCCTTGCTCAAGAGCTCGCCAGAGGGCGGGAGTGGAAGGATGTGGAAATGCCATTCCATAGGCAAGGGCAGAAGCTGGCTGGCCACAACTAAGGCCCAGGTGTGAGCTCAGTCTTGTCGGGCTGGGATGGATGGGATGCATGAAAGTGGTCAAGCCCAGCTGCGGGCAGCCTGCAATCCAGCTTGTGGGGGAAGGGCAGGAGCCCCGGAAGGGGCTGAGACCTGCCCTTGAGCAAGGGTGCAGAAGTGCAGCCTCACCTGGCCCGCTGGAACTGCGGCTTGCAGCCTGATGCACGAGCTGGCTCCTCCCATGGGGGTGGAGCAAAAGCCCAGAACAGGCGGAGTCCCATGACTGATTGAGGGCATGCAGTCCCACCTGGCCCATGGAGCCAAGGCTTGCAGACCTCCTGTGAGCAGGCACCACCTTCAGGGGCGGGGCAAAAGCCTGGAATCAGGAAGAGATCCGCAGCTGAGCAAAAGGTGCTTACCCCAGCCCTCAGAGCCAAGGCTTGTGGCTGGGTGTGCTCATAACCCCACCCGCAGTGGTGGGGCAAATGCCGAGGCCACAGAGGCTTGTACACCTGAGTACGTGATCACAGCCCCTCCCATGAAGGAGAGGCAGAATCCACAGCAATAGCCCCAGTGGGCTGGCACCAGCAACCCCCATACATGAATGCCCTAGGCAGTGGCAGCAGAGGGTGTGGCAGGCCTGCACACAAACCACACCTAGGGAACACAGAGGCCACACCCAGTGGACTCCAGTGGCCAAAACCTTCTTTTACACAGACAAAATGGGAAGGCAGAGAAATGCTACACAAATGAATAAAAAAAATCCCCAGAAAAGGACCTGAATGAGTCAGATATAACCAAATTATCATATGCAGAGTTTTAAATAACAATAGTTAGGATGCTCGAAGATCTTATAACAACAATAGATGGTCATTTCAAACACCTAAATAAAGAGATAGCAAATATAAGAAAGGACATTGAAATAATAAAAAAGAATCAATCAGAAATGACAAATACAATATCAGAAATAAAGAACACAATGGAAGGAATTAAAAGCAGGATGGATGAAGCTGAGAATCTAATCAGCTAGTTAGAAGACAAGATTATAAAGGCACGGAAGCAGAGCAGAAAAAAGAAAAGAGATTCAAAAAGTCTGAGGAAACTCTAAGAGAGCTCTGTGACAACATGAAGAGAAATAACATCTGCATCATAGGGGTTCCTGAAGAAGAAGAGAAAGAACAAGGGATAGACACGTTGTTCAAACATATCATAGCTGAAAACTTCCCTCAATTAAGGTAGGAAAATGTCTCACAAGTTCAAGAAGCACAGAGAACTCCATTAAAGAGAAACCCAAGGAAATCTACACCAAGACACATCATAATTAAAATATCAAAACTAAGTGATAAGGAGAAAATATTAAAATCTGCTAGAGAAAAAAAGGCTATCACCTACAATGGAGGCCCCATAAGGATGACTTCTGACTTCTCAACAGAAACACTTGAGGCCAGAAAAGAATGGCAAGAAATATTCAAAGTAGCCTGATCAGGTGGTGGCACAGTGGATGGAGCGTCGGACTGGGATGCGGAAGGACCCAGGTTCGAGACCCTGAGGTTGCCAGCTTGAGCGCGGGCTCATCTGGCTTGAGCAAAGAGCTCACCAGTTTGGATCCAAGGTCGCTGGCTCCAGCAGGGGGTTGCTCGGTCTGCTGAAGGCACACGGTCAAGGCACATGTGAGAAAGCAATCAATGAACAACTAAGAAGTCACAACGCGCAACGAGAAGCTGATGATTGATGCTTCTCATCTCTCTCCGTTCCTGTCTGTCTGTCCCTGTCTATCTCTGCCTATATAAAAAAAAAAAAAAAAAGAAAGAAAGAAAAAAAAAAGAAATATTCAAAGTAATGCAGAACAAGATTCTACAACCAAGACTACGTTATCTAGCAAGGCTATCATGTAAAACTGAAGGAGAAATAAAAAGCTTTCTGGACAAAAGAAAACTCAAGGAATTCACTACAACCAAACCAATGCTGCAAGAAATTTTAAGGAGCCTGTTGTAAACAGATCAAAGGGGAAAAAGAATATAACAAAAGAGAAATACAGTTTTAAAGAATAAAATGGCAATAAACAACTACATATCAATAATAACCTTAAATGTAAATGGATTAAATGATGTGATCAAAGGACATAGGGTAGCTGCGTGGATAAGAAAACAGGACCCATACATATGCTGTCTACAAGAGATACCTTAAAACAAAAGATGCACATAGACTGAAGATAAAAGAATGGAAAAAAAAAATATTTTACGCAAATGGAAATGAAAAGAAAGCTGGGGTAGAAATACTTATATCAGACAAAATGGACTTTAAAACAAAGACTATAGTAAAAGATAAAGAAGGTCATTACATAATGATAAAGGGAGTAATCCAACAGGATGATAAAATATCTACGCACCTAATATAGGAGCACCTAAATATATAAAGCAGACTCTGATGGATTTAAAGGACAAGATCAACAGCAATGCTATAATAGTAGAGGATTTCAATACCCAACTAATATCACTAGGTAGATCCTCAAGAAAGAAAATTAACAAAGAAACAGCAGACTTAAAGGACACACTAGATCAGCTCGATTTAACAGATATCTTAAGAACCTTTCACCCCAAAGCAGCAGAATATACATTCTTTTCAACTGCTCATGGTACATCCTCTAGGATAGACCTCATATTAGGGCACAAAAGTGGTCTCAACAAATTTAAGAAGATTGAAATCATATCAAGCACTTTTTCTGATCACAATGGCATGAAACTAGAAATCAACCACAACAGAAAAACTAAAAAATACTCAAACACATGGAAACTAAATAGCATGTTATTAAATAACAAATGGGTTAACAATGAGATCAAAGAAGAAATAAAAATATTCCTAGAAACAAACATAACGAGCATACATTAACTTAAAATTTATGGGACACAGCAAAAGCAGTTCTGAGAGGGAAGTTCATAGCATTACAGGCATAGCTTAAAAAGTTAGAAAAAGCTTAAATAAACAACTTGACCCTGCATCTAAAAGAACTAGAAAGAGAACAGCAAGTAAAGCCCAGAGGTAGTAGAAGAAAGAAAATAATAAAGATCAGAGCAGAAATAAATGACATAGAGGCTTAAGAAACAATACAGGGGATCAATGAAACCAGGAGCTGGTTCTTTGAATAGATAAACAAAATCAATGAACCTTTAACCAGACTCACCAAGAAAAAAGAAGAGAGGACTCAAATAAATAAAATTAGAAATGAGAATGGAGATATAACAACTGACACAACAGAAATACAAAATATTGTAAGAAAATACTATAGAGAACTGTATACCAAAAAATTAGACAACCTAGATGAAATGAACAAATTCCTTGAAATATATAATCTTCCAAAAATTAATCTGGAAGAATCAGAAAACCTAAACAGACCAATTACAACAAATGAGATCGAAACAGTTATCAAAAGACTCCCAGAAAAGAAAAGTCCTGGGCCTGATGGCTTCACAAGTGAATTCTACCAAATATTCAAAGAAGAACTAACTCCTATTCTTCTCAAGCTATTTCAAAAAATTTAAGAGGAAGAAAGACTTCCAAGCTCCTTTTATGAGGTGAGCATAATTCTGATTCCAAAACCAGGCAAAGACAACACAAAGAAAGAAAATTATAGGCCAATATTTCTGATGAATTTAGATGTTAAAATCCTCAACAAAATATTAGCAAACTGGATCCAGCCAATGAAAAAAATCATACATCATGATCAAGTGGAATTTATTCTTGGGCGGCAAGGCTGGTACAATAGTCACAAATCAATCAATGTGATTCATCACATAAACAAAAAGAATGAGAAAAACCACATGATAATTTTAATAGATGCAGAAAAACATTTGATAAAATCCAGCACCCTTTCATGATCAAAACTCTTAGCAAAGTGGGAATACAGGAAATATATACCTCAAAATGATAAAGGCCATCTTTAACAAACCCTCAGCTAACATCATACTCAATGGGAAAAAATTAAAAGCATTACCCTTAAGATCAGGAACAAGGCAGGGGTGCCTCCTGTCACTACTCTTATTCAACATAGTTCTGGAAGTTCTAGCCACAGTAATCAGACAACAAGAAGAAATAAAATGCTTCCAAATTGGAAATGAGAAAGTAAAACTATTATTATTTGCAGATGATATGATACTGTATATAGAAAACCTTAAAGTCTCAGTCAAAAAACTGCTGGACCTGATAAATGAATTCAGCAAGGTGTCAGAATATAAAATTAGTACTCAGAAATCAGAGGCATTTTTATACACTAACAATGAACTGTCAGAAAGAGAAATTAAGGAAGCAATCCCCTTCACCATTGCAACCAAAAAAATAAAGTACTAAGGAATAAATTTAATCAGGGAGATTAAAGACTTATACTCCAAAAATTATAAAACATTGATAAAAAAATCAGGGAAGATACAAAAAAGTAGAAGCATATACTATGCTCATGGTTAGGAAGAATAAACATCATTAAAATGTCTATATTACCCAAAGCAATTTATAAATTCAATGCAATACCAATTATAATACCAATGACATACTTCAAAGATATAGAACACATATTCCAAAAATTTATATGGGACCAAAAGAGAACATGAATAGCCTCAGGAATCTTGAAAAGAAAGAATAAAGTGGGAGGTATCACACTTCTGGATATCAAGTTATACTACAAGGCCATTGTACTCAAAACAGCCTGGTACTGGCATGAGAACAGGCATATAGATCAGTGGAACAGAACAGAGAACCCAGAAATAAACCCATAGCTTTACGGACAACTGATATTTGGCAAAGGAGGTAAGAGTATACAATGGAGTAAAGATAGCCTCTTCAAGAAATGGTGTTTGGAGAATTGGACAGGTATATGCAAAAAATTGAAACTAGACGACCAACTTAACCATTCACAAAAATAAACTCAAAATGGTAAAAGACTTAAATGTAAACTGTAAAACCATAAGCATCTTTGAAGAAAACATAGGCAATAAGCTCTCTGACATCTCTCGCAGCAATATATTTGCCGATTTATTTCCATGGTCAGATGAAATAAGACAGGAACAAGAAATGGGACTATTTCAAACTAAAAGGCTTTTGCACAGCTAAAGACAATAAGAACAGAATAAAAAACAAACTACACAATGGGAGAACATATTTCACAATACGTCTGATAAGGGGTTAATTGTTGCATCCACGGGGTACGAGAACAAATGGAGACTTTCAGGGTTTTAGATCTTGCTTTATTGGCCAAGTTTAACCTGCGCAGGGGCGAACTCTCAAGGCATCTGGAGACACCATACCCACAAGGGGCTGGGCTGCAAATGAGAGTCGCGCCTGGCGCTTACAACTAGGTCCTTATATATCCTAAGTGAGCAAGCATTATACAGAAGCAGATGTGGCAGTTCACTATTTACTAGGGGGGTCGCGTGCAACATAGCAACAGGGGAAGGGTTTAGCTCAGTGGCGAATTTCAAACATAAACTTCTGATAAGGGTCTCTAACCAATGGAATGCAGGATGTTTGCCCAGCTTTGTGCTGATCTCTTTGTTCTTGGCCTCACAGGGACCCTATCAGCACTTCCCTGTTCCTGCTCCTCCAAGAGTTAGACTCTGGCAGCCACAGCACACCTCCCCGAACCTAACATTAATAACCAAAATTTATAAAGAACTTGTAAAACTCAACACCAGGAACACAAACAATCCAATCAAAAAATAGGTGAAAGAAATGAATAGACACTTCTCCAGAGAGGACATACAGATGGCCATAGGCATATGAAAAAATGCTCAACATCATTAATCATTAGAGAAATGCAAATTAAAACCACAATGAGATATCACCTCACACCAGTCAGAATGGTGCTCATCAACAAAAACAACACAGAATAAGTGCTGGCGAGGATGTGGAGAAAAGGGAACCCTCATGCACTGCCGGTGGGAATGCAGACTGGTGCAGACACTGTGGAAAACAGTATGGAGATTCCTCAAAAAATAAAAAATTGAACTGCTTTTTGACCCAGCTATCCCACTTTTAGGAATATACCCCAAGAACACCATAGCACTGTTTCAAAAGGAGAAATGCACCCCCATGTTTATAGCAGCATTGTTTATAATAGCAAAGATCTGGAAACAGCCCAAGTGTTCTCAGTGTGCGAGTGGATTAAAAAGCTTTGGTACATATATACTATGGAATACTACTCAGCCATAAGAAATGATGACATTGGATCATTTACAACAGGGGTCCCCACATTTTTTACACAGGGGGCCAGTTCACTGTCCCTCAGACTGTTGGAGGGCCGGACTATAAAAAAAACTATGAACAAATCCCTATGCACACTGCACATATCTTATTTTAAAGTAAAAAAACAAAATGGGAACAAATACAATATTTAAAATAAAGAACAAGTAAATTTATTATTTAAAAAAAAATTTTTTTTTTTTGTATTTTTCTGAAGCTGGAAACGGGGAGAGACAGTCAGACAGACTCCTGCATGCACCCAACCGGGATCCACCCAGCACGCCCACCAGGGGGCAATGCTCTGCCCATCAGGGGGCGATGCTCTGCCCCTCTGGGGTGTCACTCTGTTGTGACCAGAGCCACTCTAGAGCCTGGGGCAGAGGCCAAGGAGCCATCCCCACCCCCCGGGCCATCTTTGCTCCAATGGAGCCTCGGCTGGGGGAGGGGAAGCGAGAGACAGAGAAGAAGGAGAGGGGGAGGGGTGGAGAAGCAGATGGGCACTTCTCCTGTGTGCCCTGGCCGGGAATCGAACCCAGGACTTCTGCACGCCAGGCCGACGCTCTACCACTGAGCCAAATGGCCAGGGCAAGAACAAGTAAATTTATTTATTTATTTATTTATTTTTATTTATTTATTTATTTTCATTTTTCTGAAGCTGGAAACAGGGAGAGACAGTCAGACAGACTCCCGCATGCGCCCGACCGGGATCCACCCGGCACGCCCACCAGGGGCGATGCTCTGCCCACCAGGGGGTGATGCTCTGCCCCTCCGGGGCGTCGCCATGTTGGCGACCAGAGCCACTCTAGCGCCTGAGGCAGAGGCCACAGAGCCATCCCCAGCGCCCGGGCCATCTTTGCTCCAATGGAGCCTTAGCTGCGGGAGAGGAAGAGAGAGACAGAGAGGAAAGCGCTGCGGAGGAGTGGAGAAGCAAATGGGCGCTTCTCCTGTGTGCCCTGGCCGGGAATCGAACCCGGGTCCTCCGCACGCTAGGCCGACGCTCTACCGCTGAGCCAACCGGCCAGGGCGTAAATTTAAATCAACAAACTAATCAGTGTTTCAATGGGAACTATGGGCCTGCTTTTGGCTAACGACGTGGTCAATGTCCAGTTCCATATTTGTCACTGCTAGCTGTAAGAAGTGATATGACGCGCTTCCGGAGCCGTGATGTGTGCATCCTGCCTCACCAGAAGTAGTACTGTATATGAGCGACGCCGTACTTTGCGTCTCTGTGACCTCTCACTGACCACCAATGAAAGAGGTGGCCCTTCCAGAAGTGCGATGGGGGCTGGATAAATGGCCTCAGGGGGCCACATGCGGCCTGCAGGCTGTAGTTTGGGGACCCCTGATTTACAACAACATGGATGGACCTTGATAACATTATACTGCGTGAAATAAGTAAATCAGAAAAAACTAAGAACTGTATGATTCCATACATAGGTGGGACATAAAAATGAGACTCAGAGACATGGAAAAGAGTATGGTGATTGAGGGGGAGGAGATGGAGGGGGTTTGGGGGAAGGGAGGGGCACAAAGAAAACCAGTTAGAAGGTGATGGAAGATAATTGGATTTTGGGTGGGAATGCAGGATAATCAAATGTCAGAATAACCTAGAGATGTTTTCTCTGAACATATGTACCCTGATTTATCAATGTCACTCCATTAAAATTAATAAAAACAATATTTAATGAAAGTATAGATGAGGGAGATCCTCCAAAGGAGACAGAATGAGAGGCAATGTGGACGGGCTGAATACCCTAAAGTCAGTCCATAGATTTCCACTTAAAATCCCATGGAAGAGTCCTCAAAAAATTAAAAATAGAACTACCATACAATTCAGCAATTCTATGTCTGGTACTTCCCTAAAGAAGATGAGTACAATAATTTGAAAAGCTATATGCAACCCCATGTTCACTGT
This sequence comes from Saccopteryx bilineata, assembly GCF_036850765.1. Taxonomy (NCBI): domain Eukaryota; kingdom Metazoa; phylum Chordata; class Mammalia; order Chiroptera; family Emballonuridae; genus Saccopteryx; species Saccopteryx bilineata. The sequence continues at coordinate 297,126,561 of NC_089490.1, forward strand.
AACATTATTCATGATAGCCAAGACATGAAAGCAGGTGTCCATTGATAGAAAAATGGGTAAAGAAGATGTATAGTTTTATATATAGTGAAACACTTACTACCCAACCATAAAAAGAATGAGTATTATGTTAAGTAAAATAAGTTAAAGACTAATATTGCATGATTTCACTTATGTGTGGAATCTAAAAAAAAAAAAACCTCACAAAATGAAACATAAACTTAGAGATACAGAGAACAAATTGATATTTGCCATAGGGGAGGGGAAAGGGGATGGATAGAAAAAGGGAAGGGAATTAAGAAGTACAAACTTCCAATTAGAAAATAAGTCACAGGAATGTAACGTGCAGCATAGGGAACATTGTTAATGACATTGTGATAACTATGTTCATTGACAGATGGTTACTAGAATTATTATTGTGATTATTTCCTAAGGTATATAAATATTGAATCACTGTGTTTTATATCTAAGACTAATATAATATTATATGTCCATTATAATTAAAAATAAATTAAAAAATAGGATAGAAGATTGAACTTTTCAGACAGAATATTACTACTTCTGAAGTCCTTGATTCTAAGATAATTTTGATTTTTCTGTATTGTGGCATCAGTGATAAATATTACTGAATTTTTTTTTTGGATCCTGTCAATCTCAAATAATCCTTCTGCCTTTGAACTCACAGTGTATATTATTTCTAATCCTCCTATGATGCATCCTACCTTATATTGTGGTTGTTTGTGCCTACATCTCATTTCCCTCACCAGACTAGGTGTTCTTAGAGGCCAAGAATTATGTCTTATTTATTTATCTCCATCCTCAAACTACTTTCCCTAATTAGCAAAATGTTTTGAATATAGTTGGACACCAATGCCTTCTTTGGGGAATGAGTATTTGGTAAGTAATTAACACTAAATGAAATTGCTAAAATTTTTAAATTAAATTTTTGAACATAAACTAGAAAGTCTGATTGAACTCAAGTGTAAATAAAAAACACATCCTGAAAGGATTTAAGGGTCACTGGCTTACAGATTTTTGATTCAGTCTAATGATCAATGTATAAACAGATAAAATAATCTTTATCCTAACCAGGCTTTCTTATGCCCATGTTGATCATTTTCCTATCTCATATTGTACTTCCAAATAAAATCCTTCATTAGTTGAGGAAGGAAGGAATCTTGCATTTGGCTAATGCGGGCCTCAAGAATGGATTTAGCAACAGAGATTGTATAATCTGCAAGAGTCAATATTACCAGTTTAGTCTTAGTGTAGTTAAGTTTTGTGATTATGTTTTCAACTAATGTCTACCCAAAACAACACATTTAATATTCAGCTAAATTCATTACAAAATCTAAGATTTGGTAAAAAAAAAAAAATTGGTCCATTATTATGGGGCAATTAAATAAAACACAGAATGGAGAATGACATGAAATCTACATTTACTAGTACTTTCTATTTGCTGTAATCTTTAATGTTGTTATTTCATTTGATAAGAGGCATAAAGGTACATTTGTTTTCTGGTTTTAGCAATATGTTGTGAGTAATTGAGAGTTTGGAATATTATTAGACCATTTATAATTATCAATTTAAAATAAAAATTAAATGATTTCAAGTCCTAGTTTTTTAAGAAATCTAGGTTGGCTCTTTTACTTTCACATGTCAAAAATTGTCTCTTTCTTAAGCCAGCAACCATTCAGTTACTCTTAAACCCAAACCAAGTAGTATTTAACAGAGATAGGTCTGGTTTTTGGTATCAGTGGTGTCTTTGTTGTGGAAAGATATCAGTTTTCAAATTTTTACTACACTGTACAGACCAGTGTATCTCAGGCAACTTTACAGCCCAAACCTCATTCCTTGGGGACTTATAGCAATTTGTAAATCCATGAGGAATTTTTCAGCAAAGTTCTAGTTCTTAGTTTATTCATGCATTAGACTTGTAAGAGTAGATTCATTCTAACGCTTTAATGAGCAGGCATTTTTTTTTTTTTTACATTGAAAAGAACACTTGCTTCTCTTTTTCCAACATTCAGCTTATGATGGTTTTAGAATTTATGTTCTTAGTTATATACCCCATTGACTTTGAAATCGTAGAAAATATCATGGTTCTTCCCAGAACCCGGCACTATTCAAAGCCTTTCTTTATGTAGCATTAGAAAATGGAGACCCACAAAACTATTTCACATGAGTTTGTTGCTCTGGTTTACTTCTAAGAACATTGGCTCTGCTCTTACGACTAACCAGAGATCATGACAGCGGTCTAGTGAACTGAGCAATGTCTGTTATTAGGGGTGGAGAATATGAAGAGAAATTCCACGTGAAGTTTCTTAGAGTTGGGCTGAGGGTAAGTTTTTTTTTTTTTTTAATTTCACTGGAAAAGATTTGAGCTAGATTAAAAAAATCACAAACAGATGTCTTCAGAATGCAATCTAGAAAACGAAGCTGGGAGATAACGAATGATCCCATTGTTCCCTTGGCCGTGTGTGCCAGCATCATCTCTCACTGGTCTGAGTCACTTCATTTCATCAGCTTCAATGGGGTTACCAGAATAAGGGCTTTTTAAACTTTCTCTATTCATAGTTGGAACTCCTTATAGTCTTCAATACTTGCTCATTTCTGTTCCATTATTTCCAACCTCATTTCCTTCTGCTTCATCTCAGCTCAAATGCATTTCAAGGGTATCTATTTTCTCTTTTGGGCCATAGGACAGAAAATCTTTGAGCTGAATTGTCCTTTAGAGTTCACCCAATAAGATATCTTCATTCTACAGATGAGAAAAATGGGGTACAGAGAAGGGAAGGAAATTTCTGGTCATAATTTAATGAGATTTGTCATAGATCTTAGCTCTTCTGAATAGTGATTCAGCTACCTGTTAGAAAAGGCAATATAACCCGAAGCAGGGATCAGAAACAAAGCACATGTCCCTACTGTATGTTTCCTTACTATATGACCCTGTGTGATTTTTCTGTGCTATGTAACAAATTGCCAAAAAAATAGTGTTTTAAAACAATATGCATTTACTATCTCACTATTATATATTATATTATATACTATATGAATATTATACTATATATTCTATACAATATATCTGACTATTTCTAAGGGTCAGAAATCTGATCAAGGCTTAGCTGGATTCTCTGAATTTGGGCTGCAATAATTAAAATATCAGCCAGGCCATGTTTTCGTCTGGAGGCCCAATTGGAGAAGTATCCTTTTCCAAGCTCTCTCAGATTATTGGAAGAATTTATTTCCTGTGGGTGTGAGACTGAGGGCTCTAGCTTCCTTCTGGCTGTTGGCTAGAGGCTCAGCTTCTAGAGATTATCTTCACCCCCTTGCCATGTAGGCTTTTTAACATGGCCATTTACTTTTTCAAAGCCAGCAAGTGAGAAAGTTTCTAGCAAGATAGTCTTATACAACTTAACACCATCAAGGAGAGACATTTTCATCACTGCTGCCATATTGCATTTGTTAGAAGCAACTCACAAATAACACTCAAACAAGGGCATGAATACCAAAAGATGAGGATCACTGGGTCACCTTAGGGTCCATCCACTACAACCCTAAACAAATGATTTACTTGGGCTAACACAGGAATAAATTCCAGGCAAACAACATTTTCGCTATGATCACTGTCAATTTGTAAACATGTTTCCAGTGGCATGTCTCCAAAGGCATGTTTCCCTTTGTCTCATTCAATAGTTTTATCTTTTTTATCAATGCCTCATGAAGACACAAAAGATAAGTTCAAGTTTATGAGTGAATGAGATCAGAGTGCTAACAAATCATCTGGATGACACAAGTAGGCTCCATTTCTATGTTCCTATTAGTGTAATGGGGAATAATATTTTTGATTTATATTAAATCAAAATTAAAATCATTTTTGTCTTTGAATTTCCTTCTATGTGATCTCCTATTCTGCCAGAAGCATCCATTAGCCTTAGGATTTTTGCAGCAGGAATGTAAGGACAAAGGCAATGATGAATTTATAAATTTCAAAATGCAAGTTCTGAGTTCACAGAATGACAACATTTTAAAAGACAGGCTATATTGAGAGAGAAAAGAGTTTCTAAATTTCTTTAGTCTCCAATAACATTTTTGATCACTGAGTTTTAATATAAATAAGAGGGCAGAGAGTACTTAAGTATATCATTAGAGAAGGAAAGTAAACTACTCTTGCAGTCTCAGGAGGCTGCGGGAGAGAGAAAGGAGCCAGAGTAGGACATGGAGGTCAGAGGTAAGGCTCTTAGGGACCTTGTTCAAGGCCAACAATTCAAGGGCTGCAGAAATATCCAGGTAGATATATCCAATCATATTGGGATGATGGGTCAATTCTTTATGTGTAGGCTGAAGAAACTTGCAAATTCTGAAACTGGTCTCACAGTTAGCTGGGTAGCCATAATTTCCAGTGTGATGGATCACTGACAATGAGGTTTGATAGAGGGACCCAAGGCACTACTTCTAGACTCCTGTGATCTGTTTATGTTATTCTTGGAGCCCAGAAACTCTCCCATACCTCAAGGAGGGCACATGGAGATGCTGAAAGGGCTTGAAGTGAAGGGCAAGATAATCCCCTAACCTTCAATGCTCCAGGAAAAAATTTACTGCAAAGAACCTCCCTCCCACCACTTATGACCTAGATAAGACTGAGGCCACCTGGTTTGCTTACAACAAAATCGGAGACACACCCTCTAAATTCCCTTTCTTTGCCTCATAATTGACTAACTGAACTGCTTTTGTCTGCCAACCAGTGGGAACAAAATGCTTGTAAATGAAGCTTGAGTTAGAGTTAAGACTCTCTCCTTTCCCTGGGTCTCTGAACTTTGGCTCGTCCTCAGGCTGAGCCAGCATACAACCTCTTTTAAGAATAGCCTGGCCTCAAGGTAAAATATTCCTGACCTGATACTCCATCACACCAGCTTTTCATCCCACTTCCCCACACCAGCTTCTTTTGGCCTTGTTGACTCCTCTATGTAAAAGAAAAACTCTTTTTGCTGAACTCTTGATATACTTGCAGATACTACAGTCAAGATGTCCTTCCTATTACATAGCCCCTCTTCCTACACAATAGCCCTTCCCTGTTTTGCAATTATCTTTTTGAATACAGTCTCCCTTTACCAAGTCTAGGTTTGTTCTTATTTGACAACAGCATATAGTGAATTTGTGACTGGAGGCAAATGGCTAGCTATGGATGCCAGCCAGTCTGTTGACCCAAGGCTCAGATAGGCCATCAGCATCTCACACATGAGACCGAATAAGTTGCTTCGCAGCACAGACCAATGAGGATCAGAGCACTCACTTGAATCTGGGGACTTTTTCCCATCATCATGAGTTCTCCTATCTCCTTCCTTCAGCCAGTTGAGATCTTGGAGAGGAGGGACAGGACTCAGTGCTCCAAAGGACTGACAAATTACTCAAAAGAACCAAATGTATTCCAGCTTAAAAGTCTCTTTTGAATGGGTCACCATTACTGGAAAATATAGTTTTTTCTTGTTATCCAGCAGGGTCTTATGAGGATGACTAGCTCTGTTACCCAAAACTGTGACTCGCTACCCTAGAATTATGAATCAAAAAAAGCAAGGTGATGTTCCACACCAGCAAATGTAAGATCCTGCCTTTGAGTTCAAAACACGCAAGTACAGGATGCGAATATTTGGTTTAGGAACAGCACGGCAGCGTTCAGGAAGAAAAAATTAGGGGTTGCATTAGTCAGGAATTTTTTGGTTGCAACTTACAGAAACCCAACTGGAATTAGGCAAAAATGCAAAAAGGGAGTTTATTGGCTCTTGGAATCCAAGAACAACCAGACGGTGGGAAGGAAGGGAGTCCGCTGGGTTTCAGGGACAAACGGGGCAAGGGCCACAAAAGCCTGGGCTCTCTAGAGTCTAGTCTCCACGGCGTCTCTTTGGGTGGCATTCTCTCCATGGGATTTCTTCTCTCACTACAGAGCATTCTTCTGCACCAGGGAGAGTTATGCCCTTCGATGCTCTGAGCCTCCCCTCTTCTCTCTTCTGGCTTCTGCTGCTAGGTTTGAGAGAGGCTCAGCGGAAGTCTGTGGAAGAATTCTGATAGGACACCTGGTAAGGGCTCTCTGGCAGCCCATGAAACAGAGTCGTGGGAAAAGGGACAGGTCTCAAAATAGCCATTTTAATGTGCTTACAGGGAGAGGGGGGAGGGGAGGGCCATCACAAAATTTCAAGAGGTAAAAGGAGTTTCTGGATAAATAGCCCATATAGTCCATGTATATAATTGTGTGGTCAATGCTGTTAGTATGAAGTCAGTGAGAGAGTGTGGCTTTTGGAGACACTGATGTGGCAGGAGGCCAGGTCTGTGGATGCAGGGTTTAGGGCTCAGCCATTGGCACACCTGGAGACGGGTTTTAATGGGGTCCTGCTGAGAGGAGTTATAGTCCGAATGAAGGGCGGTTGGAGAGAAGCAAGCAGGCCGCTGGGGTAATGCAAGCCATTTCGTGTTACTGCTAATGCATCTGTCGGAGGACCCCTGGAAGTACTGCGGTGTTTCTGCTGGAGAAGACAGGGCCCAGGGACAGCTGCTGACATCAGCTGCTCCTCGACTCCATGGACTAATACATAAAGGCTTCAGGGAAACAGGCTGATTCAATATAAGGACTTTCTCATAATTAAAACTGTCCCGGGGTGGGTGGATGTGTAGGATGAGACAATGAGATGACAATATATGGCCATACAGGGTTCTGTCATTCTTTCATCCCTTCATTCATTCATCAAATATTTATTCATAAACAAATAGACAACAAGTTTTATGAGTGCAGATCAGCAATGCACTCCCTACACCTGGCCCAGTGTACCAGCGCTATATCAGTGTTTGTTAAGTGAATGAAAGAATATATGAATGAGTGAGGGGCGTGGTCACTGTGCTGGTTACTGGAGAGGACCACAGGGCCCTGAAGGAACCGACAGTCCAGTAAGACCCTGAAGGAACCGACAATCCAGTAACATCGATGAGGCTCTCCATGCTCTGATGGGTGTGTGCACAGCGGCTTTGAAGGGGCAGAGGAGTGAGATCGGCAGAGAGAGCTCCTGGGGCTCACACAGAGTGGCGGGCAGAGGTGGAAACCTTTCAATGGAAGGTGAGCAAGGTGGAGAGGGATGGGAGACACATTCCCAGAGGAAGGAAGAGGGTAGAGAAGGGAAAGGGGGAGGGCGAGGTGGGGTTTCCTGCTTCTGGTTGCTCCTGTGCTTGATAGAGCCCCCCTCCCCTGCCCCCAGGCCTTAGGGTGCTCTGGTTCTGTCCCTTCCGTTCCCAGACCGCATTTCCCATTCCTGCCCCATGATATGTGCAGGGGTGGGAGGATCAGGGAACTCTGAGTGTGCCAAGTAGGCCTTCAGCCTACGTCCTCTCCCCCTTCTTATGGGGAGGGGGCGACAGCCTAGGATCACCAGGGTGCCCTAACCTCCTCCTCCGAAACCCTTTGCCCACTCCTTCCTCGGAGCATTTGCGTTCTCGCTCCCACTCTTCCCTTATTCACCCTGACCTCGTTTCTCTACTGTGAGCAACGTGATGGATGAGATGTGATGTCATGTCATATATACTCAGTATCAAAGGTGAAAATGATGGACCAAGTTTAATGTCTTACTCATTCAGGGCTCATTTACATTTTAATAAGAGAGAACATTTTTAGCCAAGGCAATAACATCCTCAGTGGGAAATTTGAGTGTCTCCAATAAAAGTAAGAGGATTTAGAGGATTTATGACAAGCATACACTACCTGCCACTGCAATAGTTTTGTCCACACTGAGGGTCATGGATTGGGAAATCAATTTTGTGGCTAACAGCTAGCATTTAAAAAGAATGAAATAGAAATGAATGGAATTAAATGGCAGAGATGAAAATATTAAAGCTCATAGGATGACTAAGAACAAATTGTGTTTCACAAAACATATTTCAGGTAAATACACATGCGTGTGCAAATGTTGTAACATGCATTTTTACCTTGCGTTGGAGTAAAGAAGAAAGTTTGAAAAATACTGTCTTAAATTTACTGTCTAGAAAAGTACAATTTGATTTTGCCTGTATGACTTGCTTGGCTTTTTCTTAGAATGAGGGCAATGAGAGCAAGTTCAGCTTACCTTCTGGTGGGTTCTAAGCAGAATATTTTGATCTTTTTCCTCTATATCCCATATCAGAGGAGAGGAAGTGTCTCAGTTTTTCCAAGTCCTCTCAGGAAATGAAACAAAATGAAATGCTAACAATTGTTTCCTGCTTACCTAAGCAAATGATTTTTGCCTGAGATTTCCCCAGGGGCGATTATAAGCGATGAAAACTTGACTCAGGTTTCTAATTGCCTTTGAGGATTAGAGTCATTAATAATGCATACTTGTCACCCACAAGAGTAAACGTGAATTTCCTATTGAACTTTTCCATTTGTTGAAGGCAAAAGAACCAACATGGCTTGTTCAAATCAAATACGGTCACTGTTTGAATAACTAATCTTGAGGAAGAAAAGCTAGACCCACTCCTGGTATAGCCAAGAAGCTGAGCCTTTGAGTATATGGCCCCAGGTGATGGGAGTGGAAGTGTTTCTAATGATTATTCCATTTTAGGATAAATGTGATAAAAATGATGGTCTTTAGAAACAATTATTATTATCATTGGCCAGGAAGCCTTCTGAGCTCTGAAAAGATGAATGGAGAATTCCATTTTACTAAGTCAAAAGGATGACTGAAAATGCCAAGCCTATTTGATTTAGGGTGAAAGGGTTCCCTGGGAATTTAGAAGGACAAGTCTGAGAGTTTCTGCCCCGGGGAAACCACCCAGAATTGTACGTTGGTTGTTATGTGATGAAAGTTGCTCAGAGTCTGCCACCCAGGTGGGACACCAAAATAAGCCCACCATTCTTTGGCCAAATTAATAATTAGGAATGATGAACAAATACTCTTTTCCTTGGCTGGACTTCCAGGAGAGTGACTTCCTTTCTCCCAGGTGGCTGCCTCTGTGTGTCCTCCAGGTCCCGGGACAGGTGAAGGCAGAGCTGATGTCTCTCCGACAGGTGACATTCCCTGTCTGAAGTGGCCTGAATGGGTCAGGCCGCCTCCTAATTATATCCAGATCATTTTAAAAGTGAAACTCTAGGAAGCAGTGGGCCAGTGAGTATTTCCTCTGACTTTTCAGGACCCTCAGACCCATGGAAGTACGAGGTCACCTTCATGATGTGATAAACCCTGAAACCCCACCACACACCAGCCCTGCTAAGTGCATTGCCCTGGAAGTCACCTCTGAGCCTTATCTATAAGTTTTAGTATGAAAGAATTTTACTTAATAAGAATAGGTGGGGGAGGCTGGGAATATCAAATGTTATTAGCATTTCCCTATGCAATTCAGACTTGTTCATAGTTTAATAAATAAACAAGTGTTTATAAAAAAGCAATGAATTAAAAGTGACAAGCAGGGTCCCAGTAACCACTATTTCAGGGAGATACAGACCGCCATGATTATCAGAAGGAGGGAGGATTGTGCTGCTGACCACGTTGACTAGAGGTAGCCAACACAGTATTTTACAGGAAAGGTTTGCTTAGGAATGAATGTGTTGCCACATATCTCACAGAGTTAAAGGAATTAGACCATATGTGATCTAAGTTTCACTGAAATGGTTTATGGGCCGGAGAGGTGTGTTTGGAGAGACAGTTGAAGAAAAGTCAGTACTGTAAATGCTATGAAATGTGAACTAAGTCTAAGAGGCTGAGCCTTCTCTAAATGCCTGCAAGGAGTCTTTCCCAAGTAGAATTCTTTTGGGAAGGTAGTTCTGGATTCCTGTTTTCATCACTTGCAGCTTCATGTGTGCGTTTCTCCTCTATGGGAATGGGGCATGTATATGCTTTCCGTCTTCCTTGCTCCTCCATACTGCCTGGCGGAATGCAAGAGTTTCACAGATAAAGGTTGGAAGAAAGGAAGAATGAAAGAGAAAGGATAATAAAGGATATAAGGGGAAACATAGAAGGAAGGGAAAGGAAGAATGAGAGAAAGAGAAAGAGAAAGAGAAGCAAATCTTACTAGGGTCTAAACAACAGAACGCAGCCAGAAATAGAGGCAGGCTTCACTTTTTCTGTTCCCCAGCCAGGCTGTGGCCAGGACTGATGTCTGCTTCCGTGTCCTGGGAGCAGGCAGGATCTTGTCTATCTGGATTTGGGATACGACCAGGAATGAGATTCTAGAATGAGGAGTACGCACAAGGCCCCCGGGCAGGTGACGTGATTCTTAAAGATGTAAGAGAAAGAGAAAACAGGGAGAGACAAGGGGGCCCAGAGGGCTTTGTGTGGGAAAGAGGGAAGCACGTGAATTTATTTCAAACACACAACAAATGCCTTGCAGGTAGAGCTAACTAACAGTTGATACACGAGGTTGGTCTTGGCACAGAGTGGGTACTCAGTAAATAGTCGCTGGAGGTGGTCTGACAATGGGCCCTGGGGTAGGCAGAGAAGTAGGTGATAAAAGGGAACAAATGCTTTGAAGCATATTTGGAAGTATTTCTGTTTTGGACTGATGCGTCAGTTACAGATTGTGTGTGTGTGTGTGTGTGTGTGTGTGTGTGTGTGAGAGAGAGAGAGAGAGAGAGAGAGAGAGAGAGAGAGAAGCGGGTCTTCTAAGGATCTTGTTGGCAACATGTTTTGGTTCTAACAAAACATGGACCATTTCCTCATTCAAGACTCCCAGGTATTTTCTGCTTGTGAATCAGAGTGGGCATCACTGCTTTGGGGAGATACCACTTTTTCCTCCTCCTTTTTCTTCACTTCCCATTTCCACCAACATTATCACTCAGCAAGACTTGGGACCACTATGGAAAATGTGTACAACGGCTATTGTTTGTCAATGTTCACTGAAGGCCTAGACGTCTCCCCCCTAGCACCCTGATTCTGCTTTCTGCAGCCCCCATCTCACTGTGGGGAGCCTTGCTGATGAACGACCATGGCTGGAACAGAAGGGAATGAGGGGGAGCCCCAGCAATGGCCCCCTGAAGTTTTGTGTTGGAACTTGGGATGTTTTAACTTCAAAAGCAGAGTTGAAAGCAGTGATGAGATTTCATGGTAGTACTTGTGTAGTACTCTATATTTCAGGCACAAAACCAGTTAAGGAAGCATCTGGGGGTTGGCTCAGAATCTAACCACAATGTTTCTATGGTAAATTGCCTATTAATTTGCCAATAATCACTTAGAAATGACTATGAAAATCAAGACATATTCACTGAGAACTAATGAAACTGAATATGGTCTAACAATCTCATATTTTGCGTAAAACTCAGATGGCTCTAACTTGTCTGAATTAGGGCCTTCAAATAAAGTATATTGAATGCATCCTATTCCAACAACAGCCTTGCCCTCATTACAGGCTGATTTGCCCATAGGGAAAGAGGCAATAAAGTCTGATACTTTGGTGGTACTAACACCTTCTGGATGTTTATAGAAGGAGCAACCTTGGGCCAAGTGAACAAGAAAAGAGGAAGTTCCTGAACCACTTGCAAAGGGTTGAGGCTGCAGAGCAGATGTCTCTGGGCTGCCCAGACGTCTGCCACATGGCCCAACGGTGCTACCGCTGCTGAAACCCCAAGTCTACAACTCAGGGTGGTCTGGAAGTAAAGGATTGTTTTCCTGAGAGTGGTTTCAAGAATGTAGCTCCTCACCTAATAAAAGGAATGTGCAATGATTAACTGGGTCTAATATTAGCATCTGCAAAATAAAGAGCAATTGGGCCTGCTATGAAAGAGAACAAACCTTGCACGCACCCGCTGCCAGGTAAAATCTGTTCTTTTTTAGTCATAAATCTTTCTTGGACGCCAGAGAAGAATTTCACTTCCGTCAGAAACACTGGGTGGACCAGAGAGAAAGAACATGCTGTTTTGGAGATGAAAGCATCTTGAGTTTAAAGCTCTTGGTGTCTTTTCTGCCTGTTTTGCTGGCTTCCTTCTGATGGTGTCCTTGACTTGGCCATGCCCTGCATTGTTTTTAATAAGATGGAGAGACAGAGAGGAAAGGTCAGCATGGGCCATTTGATTCAGGCTTTAGCTTCAGTCAGAGAAATAATGTTTGACTTTGAACTCCACAGTTCTCCAGGGTGGATCCTTGGTTAACATTCCTTGAACACCAAACCCTTAATAATTATGAAGAATAATCAATAGACTTTAGGGTGTTCCTAAATTCAAGAACACCACTAATTGAGATCCAGGAGTTGAATTGACTTGTCTACCTATTAAGGTTACCATTCTTGCTGGACCAGAGAATCGAATTGGTAGGATCCACCTTAGTTATATTGTCTTCATGAAACCCTTTGATGTGGAGCAGTGATTCCCAAAATATGGTCCTGATAATATCAGTATCACTTGAGAACTTGCTAGAAATGCTCATCTTAAGTCTCCACCCCAGACTTACTGAGCTAGCAATCTGTGCTGCTTCTGCTTGGGAATCACTGATATAGTAAACATTATAACCATAGAATTGATTATATGTCATCATAGCTTGGATCTTTGAAGTCTCTTATAGTTAAAACTTTCAGTGTTAAATTCTAGATTTCCAAGGATCTACAGTAGCATGTATGCAGTAAGCAATTAATAAATGGTCCCTATAGATGCTGAGTTTCTGAGATAGTAGTCATCTTTTACTTTTCTTCCTCCCTCCCTCCCTCCCTCCCTCCCTCCCTCCCTCCCTCCCTCCCTCTCTCCCTCCCTCCCTCCCTCCCTTCCTTCCTTCCCTCCTTCCCTCTCTCCCTCCCTCCTTCCCTCCCTCCCTCCTTCCTTCCTTCCTTCCTTCCTTCCTTCCTTCCTTCCTTCCTTCCTTCCTTCCTTCCTTCCTTCCTTCCTTCCTGTCTTTCTTCCTTCCTTCTTTTCTTCCATCTTTTTTGTCTGCTCTACATAACTTTAGGGAGTATCATCCTTCCATCTATATACATGTATTTAGATGGGGCTGACAATTGAGCAGATCTTATCACACCTGCCACTTGCCCTATGCTGCTAAAGTGTCCCACTTTCTGGACACCATGGTTTGTCCTGAGGTTCTAGTAGGGCCACTGAGAACCTTTGGGGTTGGGAAGATCAATATGAATTCTATGAAGGAGAGGCTCTTACTATTCCTGACTGTGAGCATCAATAAACCAGATGAAATTGGAACTCCTGGGAGGCACACTTGCTTCCTTGTGGAGACAGTGTGCCTAGGAATGAAGCCAGCTCAGAGGAAAGCAGAGCTAAGGATCGAAGGGGGAGAGGGCAGGGAGCTGATGTCATCTTTTGAGCCTGCAGATTCACCCTACCTTGAAGCCAGAGTCTGCTCTTGCCTTGGATTTCCTATTCAAGTCAACATTCCTTGTGAAAATCTTAACTTAGGGTGCTAGAAACATTCATATTAATGATTCTTTTCCTTATTACAAAAAAGTAAGATGTAGACATACAGGCCCTGGCTGGCTCAGTGCTAGAGCATTGGCCTAGTGTGTGTCTGTCCTGGGTTTGACTCCTGGTTAGGGCACACAGGAGAAGCAACTATCTGCTTCTCCAACCCTCCCCCTCTCCTTATTTCTCTTTCTCTTTCTCTTCCCCTCCCACAGCCAGTGGCTTGATTGGTTTGAGTGTATTGGCCCCAGGCACTGAGGACGGTTCCATGCAGCCTCTGCCTCAGGTGCTAAAAATAGCTCATTGTGAGCATGGCTCCAGATGGGCAGAGCATCAGCCCCAGGAAAGGGTTGCCAGTGGATCCCGGTTGGGGCACATATGGGAGTCTGTCTCTCTATCTCCCCTTCTCTCACTTGGAAAACAAAACAAAACAAAACAATTTTAAAAAAAGTAAACATACAAAAAATATTTGAACTAAGTAGAATTAAGCCATGTAAAAAGTTAAAGTCCCTTGTGATAATACCCATTTCTCTGCAAATCACTGTATATAGTTTTGTGCATATTCCTTTAGATTTTTCTATCAACATATTAATGAAATGAGATGTTAATTGAGAATTCTCTTGGTGTCTCAGTTTTGCTAGAGGTCCAAAAAGTCAAGAATGAACAAATAGAATCCAACACCAACATTCTACAGTGAGGTTATCAGAATATACAAGTTTTGCAAAGTGAGTGATCCAGGTTTGTCATTATTAGCTCATATAAGAGGTTATAAATTAAAAAGATCATGAATTAATCAGAAACTGACAAGGCCAATGGGAGCACATTTTTGGAGAACATTTTAGCATGGTGGGGATAATCCCCATCTTAGAATGAGGGCAGGGTACACTTCCCTTTCACCCTAAGGCAAGTTGGGGAGAAGGACTTCAAGAAAACCACTCAGATAACCTTATATGCATATACTAGACTTTGGGGAATGTGGTGTCTGATACCTCATTTATCCCATATTCTTCCCTGTAAGGCAGTAGAGGGAAGAGATGAGACTGAACTCACTATTTGATTTTATTTGACTTGATTTCCTCTCTGACTGTCTGCCAACTGTTTTCAATTTGGAACTGTTGCAAAACATGAAATCATCCAGACAGAATGCATCCATCTGGTTTGGTTGACACTTGGGAAACTTTTCTCCATCACATCCAATCATAGATTTTCCTTCCAAACCCACGACCTTTCTTTTATACTCTCCTGTGTCGTGGCTCCCATCCTGGGTTGTCTGCACTTAGAAGACTCAGTCACAGCACAAATGAAGTTGTTATTACTGTATAAAGTGATTTTTGTATGATCAACTACACGTACATCATCTCAAGAGCCTTGACAGTAATTTCCAGGCTTACGTCCCAGTTAACATCAGAACACTCTGGAACTATAATTCTTTTTCTAAACTCTATATCTACCTTTCCATCTCATCTCTCCCTGCACCATAGAACCCCAATGTATAAAGTTCTTGAATTCTGCCTCTGAGACCTCCTCTCATTGAGTCTATCTAGCCTTTAGGTTTTACTCCCTTACAAATATTCTAAGAACATTTTTTTATAACAAACACTCATTAACCTTAAACAAGTGTATTTTTGCCATGTTATTGCATCTATTCCTCACAATATCCTTGTGAAGTATTATTGCCTCCATTTTGAAGATGGGGGTGTGGGGGCTCAGAAGGGGTTGGATAATTTGCCCAGTATCACACAGCAGGTTAGTGTAGAGTGAGGACAAGAATTCAGATTTTCCTGCCTTGCAAGTTCTACATTCTGTTCCTTACAACCACATCTCTTTAGCTGCCGAGAATTACCTACCTACAAGTCCACTAGCTTCCACTATTTCTCTCTGTTCTATAGAGCTATCATTTCTCTTCAAACTCTTTAGAGTGTCTTCAAACTCTTTCAGAAGTATCTACAGTAGAGTTTTATTTCAACCACTTTGACTCTGATCAGATTGAGGCTGCCCACATACAAAGGAATTTGGGGGAACATATTGCATTGGTCAACTTTAATATTTGTGTCTCCTGTTCAGTTAACTTTTCAGAGGTGTTTTCTTTTTCTTAAAGACAAATGCTTCCCTCTGTATGAAAAAGAGTGAAATTCCCATTTGCAGGATTAAAGGAGGTTTCTAAAAGAAAAGAAAAAGACTTCTAAAAAACAAGAACTTGAGCAAATATCTGAAAGATTTTGGTAAATTAAAACATTCACTTGACAATCATTGTCTCATTATATTCTATATGTTTATACATATTTACCATATTTTTTGCTCTATAAGATGCACTCCCCCCCCCCAAAAGTGGAAGGGAAAATTCCTATACATATTATGGAGTGAATGTTCATTTTTTTTTAGCTGCTGCAGAGCACTGTGCTGGTAAACATATGTAGTGTGAGTGCCACCTGGATCATAACCATACCTGCCATGGCAGCATGTGGAACCCTGGCATCTGCTGAGTGATCTCCTGGTTCTGGTTTCCACAGTTGCATACAGTGCAGGAGGGAAGGAGAGCAACATTGTATGGGCGCATTCATCCGGCATCATGGAGGGCAGACGTGAGAGGGGCGCTGCAGCGGTGGAGGGCTGTGTGAAGTGTTAACATCACTTGCTGCCCTATTAGTGTTTGATCAGTTTGGAGCACAAAGGAGCGAAACCACACACACACACACACACACACACACACAAAACTTTAAAGAAGTGAAGACTCATCTAGTTGGAATTCTTGGGGGTCTTACCAGCCAGTTGCAACCTCTCAATGTTTCCATCAACAAACTGTTTAAAGTCTTTATGAGAGAAATGGATGGCTGCTGGTATTCATAATCTGACACCAACTGGATGAATGAAAAGACCCACTACAACTTGTTTGTGAATGGGTGAAAACATCAGGGCAGTCAGTGAAGAATGAAACTGTGGTACAGTCATTCAAAATATGTGGCATTAGCAATGCCTTAGATGGCACTGAAGATGGTATCATACATGAAAATAGCAAAGAAGCAACTGAGCTTCTTAAATTCTAACACTAGTGATGATGAGTTCCAGGGGTTCCCAGACAACTAAAAGAGTATTTGAACATTAAAGTCTCTTCTTACTTGTTAATAACAGTGCTAATGGTTGTTAATACTGCTGTTGAGTTTACATTGTTGAAATATTATTGTGGTATATTTTATTAAATATTTTAACACACCATTTGGTTCAGAATATTTTTTTTCTTATTTTCTTCCTTAAAACCATAGGTGCGTCTTATGGTCAGGTACATCTTATGGAGTAAAAAGTATGGTACTTTTCACTTTTCATTAAAATTTTTGGCTACTAGCAGTTTTTATGTAATCTGTTCTATGTAATTGTTTTTTGTAGCTTTTTAGTTAAAAAGAGAAAAACACACTCTTTAATATTACTTGCTTTTGATACACCATTTAAAAATAGTTGACATTGTTTCTGACCAGGCGGTGGCGCAGTGGATAGAGCATTGGACTGGGATGTGCAGGACCCAGGTTCAAAATCCTGAGGTTGCTGGCTTGAGCATGAGCTCATATGGCTTGGACAGGGGCTCACCAGCTGAGCCCAAGTTCCTGGCTTGAGCCCAAGGTCGCTGGTTTGAGCAAGGAGTCACTCGCTCTGCTGTAGCCCCATCACTCCCATCAAGGCACATATGAGAAAGCAATCAATGAACAACTAAGGAACCGCAACAAAGAACTGATGCTTCTCATTTCTCTCCCTTCCTATCTGTCTGTCCCTCTCTCTGACTCTCTGTCTCTGTCAAAATAAATAAATAAATAAATAAATAAATAAATAAAGTAGTTGACACTGCATAAATAAATAATGCATAGATCATGTATTTGGGGCTATTTTTACTTGAATATAACTGCCTAAACAGATGCTAAGTGATTTTTACAGGTGATTTCAAAATTTGAATCTTTTAAAAAATATATACTCATAAGTATGTTAATTTTTATCTTAATTTGTTTAAATATTAGACTTCCTGGTTTATAAGTTCACTGAGAATGGTTTGAATTAACAGTATTTATTCTAGGTTCTTGGGAAAAATAACATAACTTCTTAATTTCATATGCCTCAAAACACGAGTTCCCAAACAACATTTACAGTAAATGTTTACATACATAACCTTACTTGACCTTCAAAATAACCAGGTGAAATATTATCATTATTTACAAGGTGAGAAGTCTGAAGGCCAGAAGGCCCTCATTCTGTAAAGTTTAATTAAAGTTTATAGGGCTTAGGAGAAGAGGGATTCAATGGGGCTGTTTGAACCAATCTGTAATCTTAAGAGGGGTGTTCATTTTGGCAGCTATTAAGTGGAGATTTTATCTGTGGAAATACAGTCTGTCTTTGTCTCTGATGATGACTTCAACCTAGAATTACTCTTCTATTTTTCTCAAAAAGCCACATTGTTGTCATATCAGAAACTGTGATAGTCATGCAGAAGAAGTAGGAAATGGCAAGCTAGTAGGGTTGCCAGATAAAATATGGGACACCTTGTTAAATTTGAATTTTTGATAAACAATAAGTCATTTTTAAATGTAGGTCCCGTGAAACATTGGGACATTCTTATGCTAAAATATATTCATTGTTTTTCTGACATTCAATTTTCACTGAGTGTCCTGTAGTTTTAATTTGCTAAATCTGTCAATCCTACAAGCTGGCCTTCTAGTAGAAGCAGGTGATGGCCCAGTCCAAGCTTTAAGGATAGTGAGTTCACCAATAAAACCACTGGAGGCCAACAATTGTAGAAGCCAATGCTGGACTCTGTTTTTTGGAGTCATATTCTTGTTCAACTGCCTGCTAGCTTACTTTTACCCCCTGTATCTCAGTTTCCTCTTCTGCAAAACAACAGGCAACAGGTCTTTATTTTCTTAAGACTGTTGTGAGAATTAAACAAAATAATCCAGAATACCATTCACATGATAAATACTCAGTGGACTCTGTTTTTATGAGTACTTCTCCCTAGAGATCATACTACTGTAAATCTTTTGAATTATCCATAATATGTCTGTGTTTATATCACTCATATTTACATCTACATATATGTGTGAAATTTCTTACTGGCCAGGACCCTTGGAGCTAGTAACTGCACTGTCTGCTGAACCTCCCTTAAAAATATTTTTCTCGCCCTGGCTAGTTGGCTCAGTGGTAGAGTCAGCCTGGCGTGTAGGAGTCACAGGTTCAATTCCCAGCCAGGGCACACAGGAGAAGCTCCCATTTGCTTCTCCACCCCTCCCCCTCTCCTTCCTCTCTGTCTCTCTCTTCCCTTCCTGCAGCCAAGGCTCCATTGGAGCAAAGTTGGCCTGGGTGCTGGGGATGGCTCTGTGGCCTCTGCCTCAGGTGCTAGAATGGCTCTGGTGGCAGCAGAGCAACGTCCCAGATGGGCAGAACATAGCCCCCTGGTGGGCGTGCTGGTGGATCCCAGTCCAGCGCATGTGGGAGTCTGACTGCCTCCCGTTTCCAACTTCAGAAAAAATAAATAAATTTTTTTCTCCATTTGTAAAGTGTTTTGCATTAAGTTGTCTATTTGTATCAGTTGCAACTCTGGTTAAAAAAAATTCAGTTTCAAAATATTTGAATATGAATATGTTTAATTTCCATTTCTGTCTGCTTCATAATATTTGTAAATTTTTAATGTATAACACATTGTGAACTTTTAATATATACATTGTTTTACCTGCTAAGTTAAAAACTAAATATCCTGGATGGGAAGATGGCAGCAGAGTAGGCGGACGCACAGACGCCCAGCTCTCACCACCAAACTGGAGTACAAATCAATTTAGGAAAACTCAGCATGAAAAACCAACTCTGGGCTATAGGAACAGCTCTCAAAAACCAAGGAGCAAAGAGGAAGCCACAACAAACCTGGTAGAGAGTGCCTGAATCTCCTCTGCTTACAGGAATGGAGGGGAGGGGGAGGCTGAGAGCCCAGAGGGGATCTCACCCAAGGGAAAAGAGCAGAAAATACTGCTCACAGCCACTTGCCTGGCGATCAGGGAGCGAGGTGTGTTAAAAAGACCAGCTTATCTCCCAAGTGGAAAGGACAGGGAGAGGGACAGACTGTGAGGGGCTAAGGAATGCAGGAAACGAACTAAAAAAGCTGACTCATCCGTGCTGGAGGTGGCCATAGCTGGGGGAGGGACTGAACCTTCCACAAAATAGTACTGAATTGCTTCTGGATCAGAGATCTCCAGACATCTATCCAGCTCCAATCAGCGCAACAAGACACAACTGAAAACAAGAAGTGGGGAGGAGGGGCAGTAAGTCAAGTCTCCATGGAGATCTGAGATACACTTCCCCCTACTGAAGCTGAGAAAACACCCTACCCCCAGAGAGATTAGTTGGCTGAAGAGGCCTTCAGAGTCTCAGGTTACACCCATCCTATTCCAGGATACACTTTCAAGGAAGCCCCCTGCTGAGATCAATAAACAAGACTATCACCTGTTAAGAAAACAAACAAATCAAGACTTCAAAGCTGCCCAAATCCAAAAGTGGATTACAAATAATAGCTGATACCAACCCAAGAAGACCTAGAAATAACACAACTGAAAACTGGAGGCAGACAACACCAAGCCTAGACTCAACCAACTCTACAAATAAAACACCCAAACACAATGAGAAGACAAAAAAATGCAATCCAAATGAAATCACAAGAGATACCTTCAGGAGATGAACTGAGTGATATGGAAATAATCAAACTTCCGGATGCAGAGTTCAAAATAATGATTGTAAGGATGCTTAGGGATCTTAGAACAACAATGGATGGTCATTATGAACACCTAAATAAAGAAATAGCAAGTATGAAAAAGAATCAGATGTAGATTAGAAATACAATATCAGAAATAAAGACCACAAGGGAAAGAATTAAAAACAGGATAGATAGAGCTGAGGATCGAATCAGCAAGTTGGAGCACAACTGGAATGAAGTCATGAAAGCAGAGAAGAAAAAAGAAAAGAGACTCAAAAAGTCTGAGGAAACTCTTAGAGAGCTCTGTGACAACATGAAGAGAAATAACATCCGCATCATAGGGGTTCCTGAAGAAGAAGAAAAAGAACAAGGGATAGAGACTTTGTTCAATCATATCATAGCTGAAAACTTCCCTAAATTAATGCAGGAGAAACTCTCACAAGTTTAAGAAGCACAGAGGACTCCATTAAAGAGAAACCCAAAGAAACCTACACTAAGACACATCATAATTAAAATACCAAAGCTAAGCGATAAAGAGAAAATATTAAAAGCTGCAAGAGAAAAAAAAGCTATCACCTACAAAGGAGCCCCAATAAGGATGACATCTGATTTCTCAACAGAAACACTTGAGGCCAGAAGGGAATGGCAAGAAATATTCAAAGTAATGCAGAACAAGAACCTACAACCAAGACTACTTTATCCAGAAAAGCTATAGTTTATAATTGAAGGAGATATAGAAAGCTTCCCAGACAAAAAACAAATCAAGGAATTCATTACAACTAAACCAATGCTGCAGGAAATGTTAAGGGGCCTGTTGTAAACAGATCAAAGTGGGAAAAGAATATAGCAAAAAAGGAATACAGCTTTAAAGAATAAAATGGCAATAAACAACTACATATCAATAATAACCATAAATGTAAATGGATTAAATGATCCAATCAAAAGACATAGGGTAGCTGCGTGGATAAGAAAACAGGACCCGTACATATGCTGTCTACAAGAGACACACCTTAGAACAAAAGATACACATAGATTAAAGGTAAAAGGATGAAAAAAAACATTTCATGCAAATGGGAAATGAAAAAAAAGCTGGAGTAGCAATACTTATATCAGACAAATTGGACTTTAAAACAAAGGATATAGTAAGAGATAAAGAAGGCCACTACATAATGATAAAGGGAGTAATCCAACAGGAAGATATAACTATTATAAATAGCTATGCACCTAATATTGGAGCACCCAAATATATAAAGCAGACTTTGGTGGATTTAAAGGGTGAGATCAATAGCAATACTATAATAGTAGGGGATTTCAAAACTCCACTAACATCACTAGATAGATCCTCAAGAAAGAAAATTAACAAAGGTACAGCAGACTTATTGGGCACACGAGATCAACTTGATTTAATAGATATATTCAGAACCTTTCACCCTAAAGGAGCAGAATATACATTCTTTTCAAGTGCTCATGGTACATTCTCTAGGATAGACCACATGTTAGGGCACAAAAGTGCTCTTCACAAATTTAAGAAGATTGAAATCATATCAAGCACTTTCTCCGATCACAACGGCATGAAACTAGAAATGAACTACAACAGAAAAGCTCAAAAATTCTCAAACATATGGAAACTAAATAGCAGGTTGTTAAATAACGAATGGATTAAAAATGAGATCAAAGAAGAAATAAAAATATTCCTAGAAATGAATGACAATGAGCATACAACAACTCAAAATTTATGGGACACAGCAAAAGCAGTACTGAGAGGGAAGTTCATAGTACTACAGGCACACTTTAAGAAGCTAGAAAAAGCTCAAATAAACAACTTAACCCTGCATCTAAAAGAACTAGAAAAAGAACAGCAAGTAAAGCCCAAATGTAGTAGAAGGAAGGAAATAATAAAGATCAGAGCAGAAATAAATGACATAGAGGCTAAAGAAACAATACAGAGGATCAGTGAAACCAGAAGCTGGTTCTTTGAAAAGGTAAACAAGATCGGTGAACCTTTAACCAGACTCACCAAGAAAAAAAGAGAGAGGACTCAAATAAATAAAATTAGAAATGAGAGTGGAGAAATAACAACTGACACAACAGAAATACAAAATATTGTAAGAAAATACTATGAAGAACTGTATGCCAAAAAACTAGACAACCTAGATGAAATGGACAAATTCCTTGAAACATACAATATTCCAAAAATCAATCTGGAAGAATCAGAAAACCTAAACAGACTGATTACACCAAATGAGATTGAAACAGTTATCAAAAAACTCCCAACAAAGAAAAGTCCGGGGCCTGATGGCTTCACAACTGAATTCTACCAAATATTCAAAGAAGAACTAACTCCTATCCTTCTCAAACTATTTCAAAAAATTCAAGAGGAAGGAAGACTTCCAAGCTCCTTTTATGAGGCGAGCATAATTCTGATTCCAAAACCAGGCAAAGACAACACAAAGAAAGAAAATTATAGGCCAATATCTCTGATGAATATAGATGCTAAAATCCTCAACAAAATATTAGCAAACTGGATCCAACAATATATGGAAAAATCATACACCATGATCAAGTGGGATTTATTCTGGGGAGGCAAGGCTGGTATAATATTCACAAATCAATCAATGTGATTCATCACATAAACAAAAAGAATGAGAAAAACCACATGATAATTTCAATAGATGCAGAAAAAGCATTTGATAAAATCCAGCACCCTTTCAAGATCAAAACTCTCAGCAAAGTGGGAACACAGGGAACATACCTCAACATGATAAAAGCCATCTATGAGAAACCCACAGCCAACATCATACTCAATGGGCAAAAATTAAAAGCAATACCCTTAAGATCAGCAACAAGGTAGGGGTGCCCCCTTTCACTACTCTTATTTAACATAGTCCTAGAAAGTCCTAGCCACAGCAATCAGACAAGAAGAAGAAATAAAAGGCATTGAAGTTGGAAAAGAAGAAGTAAAACTATCATTATTTGCAGGTGATATGATATTATATATAGAAAACCCTAAAGTCTCAGTCAAAAAATTACTGGACCTGATAAATGAATTCAGCAAAGTGGCAGGATATAAAATCAATACTCAGAAATCAGAGGCATATTTATACACCAACAATGAACAGTCAGAAAGAAAAATTAAGGAAACAATTCCCTTCACAATTATAACTAAAAAAATAAAGTACCTAGGAGTAAACTTAACCAAGAAGACTAAAGACTTGTACTCGGAAAATTACAAAGCATTGATAAAAGAAATCAAGGAAGATACAAACAAGTGGAAGCATATACCGTGCTCATGGTTAGGAAGAATAAACGTCATTAAAATGTCTATATTACCCAAAGCAATTTATAAATTCAATGCAATACCAATTAAAATACCAATGACATACTTCAAAGATATAGATCACATATTCCAAAAATTTATATGGAACCAAAAAAGAACACGAATAGCCTCAGCAATCTTAAAAAAGAAGTATAAAGTGGGAGGTATCACACTTCCTGATATCAAGTTATACTACAAGGCCATTGTACTCAAAACAGCCTGGTACTGGCATAAGAACAGGCATATAGATCAATGGAACAGAACAGAGAACCCAGAAATAAACCCACAGTTCTATGGACAACTGATATTTGACAAAGGAGGTAAGGAAATACAATGGAGTAAAGACAGCCTCTTTAACAAATGGTGTTGGGAAAATTGGACAGCTACCTGCAAAAAAATGAAACTAGATCACCAGCTTACACCACTCAGAAAAATAAACTCAAAATGGATAAAAGATTTAAATGTAAGCCTTAAAACTATAGGCATATTAGAAGAAAACATAGGTAGTAAGCTCTCTGACATCTCTCAGAGCAATATACTTGCTGATTTATCTCCACAGGGAAGTGAAATAAAAGACAGGATAAACAAATGGGACTATATCAAACTAAAAAGCTTTTGCACAGCTAAAGACAACAAGAACAGAATAAAAAGACAAACTACACAATGGGAGAACATATTTGACAATACGTCTGATAAGGGGTTAATAACCAAAATTTATAAAGAACTTGTAAATCTCAACACCAGGAAGACAAACAATCCAATCAAAAAATGGGAAAAAGAAATGAATAGACACTTCTCCAAAGAGGACATACAGATGTCCAATAGGCATATGAAAAAATGCTCAACATCACTAATCATTAGAGAAATGCAAATTAAAACCACAATGAAATATCACCTCACACTAGTCAGAATGGCACTCATCAACAAAACAACACAGAATAAGTGCTGGTGCGGATGTGGAGAAAAGGGAACCCTCCTGCACTGCTGGTGGGAATGCAGAATGGTGCAACCACTGTGCAAAACAGTATGGAGATTCCTCAAAAAATTAAAAATCGAACTGCCTTTTGACCCAGCTATCCCACTGTTAGGAATATACCCCAAGAACACCATAGCACTGTATGAAAAGAAGACATGCACCCCCATGTTTATGGCAGCATTGTTCACAATAGTGAAGATCTGGAAACAGCCCAAGTGTCCGTCAGAGGACGAGTGAATAAAATAGCCTTGGTACATATATACTATGGAATACTACTCAGCCATAAGAAATGATGACATCGGATCATTTACAATAACATGGATGGACCTTAATAACATTATACGGAGTTAAATAAGTAAATCAGAAAATAAAAAACTAAGAACTATATGAATCCATACATAGATGGGACATAAAAATGAGACTCAGAGACATGAACAAGAATGTGATGGCAACGGGGGTGGGGGGGTGGGGGGAGGGGGGGATGGGGTGAGGAAGGAGAGAGGGGTTGGGGGAGGGGAATGGCACAAAGAAAACCAGATAGAAGGTGACAGAAGACAATTTGACTTTGGGGGAGGGGTATACAGCACAATCAAATGTCAAAATAATCTGGAGATATTTTCTCTCAACATATGTACCCTGATTTATCCACTGTGCCACCGCCTGGTCATGTATCCTGATTTATCAATGTCACTGCATTAAATTTAATAATAATAAAAAAAAACCCAACCAAAAAACCCCACTAAATATCCTTCCATTACATACAAAATTTCCTGCAGTTCAGATGTTACTTAGGGAATAATTTAGGTAAAAATGCAACTATTGTATCTGTGGACAATGCAGATATTGTAGTTTCACAAAACATCCTTCTCTTCTGTCTGTATACATATATATGTATACATTTGTGTATGTTTTTATGTGTATATCACAGATGCTTTTGGATTTGTCTGTCTCCTAATTCATGGTTATCATATGATCCTCACTCAAACCTTATAAATCTAGTAATAATTACATGTGAGGGTGAGAGAGTGTTGGTCAAGTAAGTTTGTAAATATGATAAATAGGTTTGCTCACTTATAGTTTGCATTGGGTGTGGGCGACAGGCTGTAAGTAGGCAGGGTTGTTATAGACTAAGGCTTAGTTTTAAGACTAAGCCTTTTCCACCCTAAGTGACTGTATCAGAGACTTCCTTGTTTGTATATTGAATTAAAGGTTTTGATTTCTACATTATAAAATGGGGCAGATCGGGATCTAGCTCTCTCTCGGTTCCTGAGATTAGCATTAGAGGAAAGAGCAGAGAATGGAGAGCAGAGAAAGGCCATGTGGAGGAGAGGAGAAGCAGCCAAGATGGTGGAATGCTGAAGGAGAAGCCAGTTTGAGCAGAGTTTGTGCAGAGAGAAGGAGATGAGTGTAAGGCATTTTTCCCTGCCAAGGAAGAAGGAAGGGGCGTAGCCACAAAGTGTGGAATAATAAAAGCTTTACTGAGTACAGAGTGCATCCCACCCAATAATGTTCCCTGGTCCCAGGGACAGAGGCCAGGGAAGTCACATGGGGTGATCGTGTGGGGGGTATTTAAAGGGTCTCATCTAGGGTGGTTGAGTTGATATGACGTGTGGAAATCTCACTGGCTAATGGTCGGTCGCTCTTTTCCCAAGGCTCCTGGAAAGTTTCTTTTGGTGTGCATGGATGTGGGCGGCTCCAGCCTAAGTTCCCTGGTCTGGGTTCCTGACATGACCTTCCCCCACTGCTGACCACCCTACAATGGGGAACAGAGGTGAATAAGGCTGGTGAGCTAGAAACCTTTGATTCTAGGAAACTCAGATAAGTCACTGGTTTTGAGAGCCCTGAATAGAAAGGGAAGAGTTTTCCTACTGTGTGTATTTCTTGCCCGCCGGGTGCAAGCTAGGATTAAAGCTAATGGCCCACCAGTTCTTGGCTCTGTTGTTTCATTACCATCTGTCTGAATCAAATTTGAACCTGCATGAGCCAGGTGGCTGTGATGGTGGCTGTGGCTACTGGCTTTACAGAGAGGATGAGGAACCTCAACATGTATAACATGCCTGAATCTTCCTGATGTTTTCAGAAAGTCTGGTGATAACTAAGTATTCATCACTGCTAAGCATTGTGGGAGTATACAAAGCTGCATAAATCCCAAAGGACTTATGCTTTGCTTGAGGATGGAAGGATGAGGAAAAAATATACATAAAAGTAACTACTTTAAAAGCAGCAAATGGTAAAAGACTTATGATGAACACTGATGACATGTGCTATGGGGACCAGATGTTTTTGTCCAACATAATGTCAAATAATAGATCCAACTGCCACATTTGTCAATGATAACTTTAAAGAAAAGTAACTTTCTGTTGTGGTTTAAATTTTTCCCTTTCCTTTTCTTATTCTCTTCTCCCCTCCTCTCCTTTTTTTACTAGACAGAGACCTGCCATTAAGTGCAACGTGAAAGGTGACATTTGAAAATAATGTCAGTTGCGTGATATCACTGACTGAGCAGAATGCTTAAGTTTAACATTGCTTAAATTTTTTGATAATTTTTAAAAATTGCAAAATATTTCAGACATACAAAAACTACATAAATAATATTTACCTCCAATGAAATTAGGCTTAAAAAATTATTACACGAACAAAAACGGTTCCCAGCACATAGTCCTACCCCACCCCCTAGGGCTTAAACGTAAACAGTCAACTTGTCCTGGGATTTGCTGGAAGTCACCACACCCTTACCCAAGTAATCTATCAAGGAGCATCAACAATGTTTGTCCCTTTGTCTCTGATTCTGCATCTGAGCAACCAGTTTCAGAAAACAATACAGGGAAGAGCCGGTTACACACACATAAATGCATGTGTAGTATCCTTTGTTTATCTAAATCTCCATGTTTGGGGAAACTCTTGTAATGTTTACCTTCATCTCTGTATTTCCTGTGTTAGAAGAAAACAGGACTGCCTTTATAAGTGGGTGACCAGTGCAGTTGTATAGGGTTCCATGCTGAGAAAAGGGTTCATGCCTGGGGTTTAGTGCTCTGTGTTCTCCATCATGAAATTCTTAATAATTTTATCTTTGAATTTGTGTTTTGTAAGTGAAGTCCGATTGGACAGTCACGCACGCACAGAGGGTGTGGAGTCTTGGTTTGCTGGTGCTCCTGTCTCCCACTTCCTGAGACAGCCCAGCTCTCACCACTGTCTTCTGTCCCTGGTGGTGGTTCAGGCACAGGTGGACGCAGGGTTGGGGTCAAGCATATGCGCCCTACACTGGACACATGTGAAGGTCTCTACTTGCCCTGAGTTTTCTGCAGTATGCAAGGAGGTGCAATATTAAACAGCAAATAAAACACACCTTGACAGGCTGCCAAGGTGTTTTTTGACAGGCTGAAAGAGAGGCAACAAAAGAAAGAGCAAACTCTTTTCCTGCTTTTGTGGACAAGAGACCCACATTTGCGTTTTGCAGTGGGTCCCATAAATCACAGAGCCATCCTTGGAAGAGAAATGCTAGTATGAAAACTCAGAGAGTTTGGAGTTCTAATATGGTTTTACCAAGAAGTTACTCTACATAAAATGAGGCAAAGGCAAACTCAGCCCCTTAGCTTCAGACCCAGGCTGTGGGAATCCAGCCAGGAAGGGAGAAAATGCTCACAGGGGCCCCTGGCATTCCAGTGGGCGGAGCTTATGGCTTTTCCCACACTGGTAGGAAAGTGGCTTCAACTCTTGGCCCTGAAAATCATTGTCCTTCTGATGTGTGTGTGTGTGTGTGTGTGTGTGTGTGTGTGTGTGTGGTGTAGTGTGGAAGTCACTGCTTCCTGTGTAATTTTCTGCAAAATTTTTGGGGTTTTCCTCTTTGTTTCCTTTTTCCTTCCACTTAAAAAAAATCATCCTATTATCTGAGATAAGATTTGTCCCAGAGTTTCAGTTCTTGTGTGTGAAGATTTATTTTTCTTAAAAGAAAAAGAAATCAAGGTAGATTCAGTATGCCAGGCAGACCCATCCATCTCATCTGTAATTGGGTCTGCCATTGGTGAGTAGCCACTTGGGAGGAAATTGCTCACCCATGTGGAGTGAATGAACTCTTTCAGGGGCCCAGCCTCCACAGAGGGTCCCCCCCTGGCCAGAGAGGGCCCCCCCTGGCCCTGGGCCAGACAGCATCCTCCTGGTGCCTGGCCAGCTGTGCCCAGGTCCAGATCAGGGAGCGGTTTGTTCTTCTGGGCCTGCAGATAAGCGTCTGTTTGCTCTCCCTCTTCCTGGTTCAGCAGAGCTTGTGGTCCATCTAGGAGGGTATTGGCATTTCAATGAATGAGGGCTTTTGGTGACAGGAACAGGTCGATAAACTCACCAAGAGCTCCCAGTCCCTTTGTTGGGTGGAGGGAAGAGCAGGCAATAGTAGTTTCATGATGTCAAGGTGAAAGCCAATGAGACCATTCCTGCTGCCGGTCTATTAATCTCTGGACCATTTGAAGCCAACTGTTTATAAAGAGATGCCAGCTCCACTGGCAGTTTCTTCATAATTGTTCTTAAAAATTGGCATTACATTTCCTTTCCTATAATATATTCCAAATACCATCTTGTTGCAAAAGAGGTCAAGTGAAACAGTTGCCCATCCAAATGAACAATGTGAGATCACCTCTTTATCCCACCAGAGGCACTGGAGATAAATGAATTGATAAGGAGGTGGAATTCCTGTGTTTGTGCTTCCAGACGATTTAACTGAAGGAACATTTAGCTGCCACTACTTCCTGTTTTGAAAGAACCTTCTGCTTCGGAAGCCAATGACTGAATTTACGTCTTCAATATTCTGCATGAAACCTTTCAAGAGGAAGGCTTCTCTTCCTTTTATATGAATGCCAGCACAAGAGCCCATGCACTTTTTTTTTTACTTATTATTTAGAATGGCCTAGCACTTTAGAGAAGAGAGTCATCTCCCGATGACCTTTCTGATATGGAGATTACAATAGAACTATAACAGAATAGATAACAATAGCTTTGTAGAAAACATACTTATTACATTTTCTAGGCCCATCCATTAGAATGAATTGAGAATAATGCTGTCTTCTGGAAAGGACTGGGCTGAAGGAGAGACAATTATATTTGCAGTGCAGTGAAGAGTCTAAGAAGGCAAAATCACTGAGATGAGCTTATAATTTAGTTGGGGACAAAGTTGTTGAAAAATATTCCCAAAGTACTTTTTCCTAAGTCTTGCAGTAATAACCTTGGATTATGGTTTTGTGTTGACTTGTTGATCTTTTCCACTTGCCTCAGTCCCCTGAGCCTGGTACCTAGAACAAATATAACCCTTAGAGGCCTGGTGAATGGAAAGAAGGGACAAAAAGACTCGTTCTATATGCTGTGAAGTATAGAATAAGGAGGAGCCGTCAGGGTGTGATGATACCCAGAACAAAGTACTCGACATGTTTTTAAAGCCCTTGCCTCAAACAAGCCAAGATGAAACCATTCAAAGGGAAAAATGCTCCCTGAAGGGAAAAATGTATTGGCAACACCCAGAAAGTCTTAAGCAACATTAAACAACTTACAGCTCTTGATAGATGGGCTAGGAATTTAGAGCATATATGCCCCTGGGAAATCAGCCAAAAACACTGTCTGGCTATATATTTTAAATCTATAGCAACAGCTTGGACAAATTGAAGTTGTTCTCAACTCTGACCCTCACAGGGCTCCTCCCTGGCCAGCGCTGCTTTCCTCTCCCCCTGGTGTTCTCGTTTTACTCCCTGGAAGAGAGCAGAATGTTCTGCGTGGAATTTTATCTTTAACTTTCTGTGGCCAGTGAGGAGGGCCCGAGGGCATGTCTCAGCAAAGTGGAAGGGCCAGGTGTGCGGCCTGTTCATTTTCACAGTGTAGTGTGTTTAACACTTTCATAGTCCAAGTCAAACACTCTGAACTTGGAGCCTTTGTCTAACTTGGGAGGAAAAAATCATGTTTGACAAACAAATCCTATACTGTTTAACTAAAACCAAACCTGTTAACTAGACATAAAGGCCATAGTCAACTGCCCTACATATTTCTAAACTGTAATCTAAATTGAATTGTGAGAAGACATGGTTGTCTAGAATTCCACAAGCCAACCTGACGTGACAAGTATGCTTGTCAAGGAACAAAATTTATGTCAGGCGTGAACGTGTTAGACTGTCTCCACTGTGGTGCTTAAATTTATCATAGCACAGGACTGTGCTTGCACACCTGGTTTACCCAGAGGTCATTTTGCATTTGACAGTTACTACTATAGATCTTAACATCCTTCTGATCCAGACTGAATAGTCTCACTCCAGTGTTGCATTATATAGAGAAGAATGTTACTTGTTGGGCTTGACTAGTGTTGTAGAAGAGCAAAGGCATGAGGATCAGGAATCCTTTCCTCTGAGCATCTTAGGTGGGACTGACTTACTTGCATGACATTGAATAGAATGGTGATTCCTCCAAGATGCTGAAGGCCTCTGGGCTTCCACTAGTCTGTATTTGTGCCTTGTCTTGCATCCACCCTCTATCGCTGAAACCAGATCTGCATCTGGAGATGGGAGCTTTAGTGAACAGCTCTCCACTGGGCAGATACCTTTTCAGTAAAGACATCCTTCAAAGTACAGAAGAGGGAGCTAAGTAGAGGGGAAAATGTGCATGTGATCATAGCATAAAAGTGAACTAGGCTGAGAAGAACTTGAAACTTACCCTAACCAGGGCCTTCCTGGCCACTGCAGGCCCTCTGATGGAAGGCAATGACCTAGGGAGGGCTTTGTCTTCCTGCACAGTGACTTCACTTGGCCTCAAGTCTAATGCCCCAGTCCTTTGATGCAGAATTTAGACCCTGCCTAATATGGACTTGCTTACTGTCCTAGTTTAATGTCTTGCCTTTCCAACTTCATGCATCAACAAGTCTTCCTAGATTAAGGTGACCAACTTTTTTACAATAAAAAGGAGGACAAGAATAAATGGAAGAAAACAATATCATAAATAAAATAAACATTTTATTCATTGGAAATTATTAAATAATACACTATAATATGATAAATTTATAATAAAACATTTGTAATATTTTATACTGTAATTATGCTTACATGCTTAATTTTTTTTTATAAATTTTTATTAATGTTAATGGGATGACATTAATAATTCAGGGTACATATATTCAAAGAAAACATGTCTAGGTTATCTTGTCATTAAATTATGTTGCATACCCCTCGCCCAGAGTCAGATTGTCCTCCGTCACCCTCTATCTAGTTTTCTCTGTGCCCCTCCCCCTCCCCCTAAATCTCTCCCTCCCTCCCTCCTGCGTCCTCCCTCCCCCCACCCCTGGTAACCACCACACTCTTGTCCATGTCTCTTAGTCTCGTTTTTATGTTCCACCAATGTATGGAATCATGTAGTTCTTGTTTTTTTCTGATTTACTTATTTCACTCCGTATAATGTTATCAAGATCCCACCATTTTGCTATAAATGATCTAATGTCATCATTTCTTATGGCTGAGTAGTATTCCATAGTGTATATGTGCCACATCTTCTTTATCCAATCTTCTATTGAAGGGCTTTTTGGTTGTTTCCATGTCTTGGCCACTGTGAACAGTGCTGCTATGGACATGGGGCTACATGTGTCTTTACGTATCAATGATTCTGAGGTTTTGGGGTATATACCCAGTAGAGGGATTGCTGGGTCATAAGGTAGTTCTATTTGCAGTTTTTTGAGGAACCACCATACTTTCCTCCATAGTGGTTGTACTACTTTACATTCCCACCAACAGTGTATGAGGGTTCCTTTTTCTCCACAGCCTCTCCAACATTTGTTATTACCCGTCTTGTTGATAATAGCTAATCTAACAGGGGTGAGGTGGTATCTCATTGTAGTTTTGATTTGCATTTCTCTAATAACTAATGAAGCTGAGCATCTTTTCATATATCTGTTGGCCATTTGTATTTCTACATGCTTAATTTTTATTAATAATTATAAGAAAAAAGTACTCACTTAAAACTAAATATCAAACAAAACCACTATTTTGGAGTGATATTCGGGTGTATTTATTATTTTCTAATTAAAAAACATCTGTTTTATGTAACTGTTTAATCAAAATGCATTATTAATAGATATGGTTTGAGGTTAGATTTCCACTTTAAAACTTGTATTTCAGAAAATATTTGTAAATAAAATTATACATATTTGGAAATTATTAAATAGATAATGAATCAATAAAACATGAATTGTGCTTACCTGTCTATGATTGAATATTCACTGAGAAAGAAATAATCGCAAGTCTACAATGTCGTATGTGCCATGTTGTGTTTCAGTAAGAAGTACACAAAGCCATTTGCATGCTCGGTATATTGCGCTTCTCTCAAGGTCTCCTGTTCAGAGCGCATGTGTCTCATAATCGTGTCTCACCGCACTGTACTGATCCTTGACGAAATGTCATGTCAAATACAAATAAGCACATCGCATGCAATGGATCGACTCTGCATCGATTGAATACGTACATTTACAGATTAGTCTTCCAATATCAAAAAGGAGGACATGTAGGAGGATACTTTTTGAGTGATGACAGAACTTACAAAAGAAGGACTGTCCTCCCTAAAGGAGGACAATTGGTCACCTTATCTAGATACACCATGATGCATTTAGAATCTACCTTTGTCCATAATGCCTTTGCATTATGACTTTGCATGCCATACCGTTTTGTCTGGCTAAAGTCTTCCTTAGTCTTTAGAATTCAAGTTGAATATCATCTTGTTCAGAAAATTTCTTCAAGATTGCTTGAACTGAAATAGGTTGCTTTTCTGGGTACCTGCAAAACTCTGTGCATATTTTCGTGGCTGACCTAATGACATTTTTTGGGTGAACACATGTCTCTTCTTACCCTACTGCAAACGACAGGGATCTGCCTTCAGGAACGGAGAACATGTTCCCTGAGATTCTGGAAGAGTCAGTAGAGACAGCCCTCAAGAACTCCCTATAGGCATTGCTTTTGTTGAAAAGACTTGTCTGAGCCAAGTCATAGCCCTTTCCTAAGGAGGTCATTCTTCAGTGACTGACCAACACAGGAGTAGACAGGCTCAGCTCTCACGCCTGGGTTCAAGTCAGAACCTCACCTGAGCTTCAGAACACTCTGCACGGTCGGCTCTGGCTTCCCATTGAGACTGCATCATAGCTCGACTTCTCCCTGTGCCCAATCCTGCGTCCTTCTGGCCTTGCTTGGGTGTTGGTCCCAAGAGCTCCCTCACAGACCCCCTGCACACTTATCTCCATCTCAGAGTGGCTTCCAAGGAGCCCAATGTGTGGCACCTACCTTCATTTTCCGGCTCCCAGCAAACTGCCTGACATGAAGTGTACTTTCAATAAATGTTGGTGAGCAGGTTGAATAAATGGGACCCAAACTGAGGGAGGTGTTTGTATTGTTAGATGAAGGGGGCAATCAGGTTTACTCTAGAAGGCATATGGCTTTATCAGCTGATAGCCTCACCCATTAAATAGGGGAAGAGGCCTAGGCTTGGAGTTAACAGATCTGGGTGCAAACCCTGCTCTTCTTCTTCCTCATTAAGGGTGTGTGTAGCTGGCGTCTAGCAGGAACCAGCCCACACTAAAACCAGGTGCTACAAGAGAGTTTTATAATGGGACTATGTACAACGCAAAGGCCAAGTTTAAGGAAATTAACAGATAGGGCATATTTGGAGCAACTGACATGATATAATCTTTAGGCCTAAAGAGGCAATGGAAAGAGACCAAGTTGGAACCCAGACGGGCCACCAGGAGGGTACTGTGGTTTGCCTTTAGAATAAAGGTCATTCACGGTGACCTAATAGGAAAGGAATAAGGGAATAAAGGTTCAGAGCTTACTTTCTACCACCTTCCTCTCTCCTACCAGTGTCTCCCATTGGCTGAGCCCAGTGAGAAGCCAGAAGGGGGTCCTTGCTGTAGGACAATGGCTTCCCTGGAACAGAATGCAGAGAAATGGGCGGAGGTGGAGAGGAGAAGAGACTAGTCTAGAGTGGCAAATGAAATATAACCAGCACAGGGACCATGGAGACTCAAGAGTTTAAATTTTGCCTCTGACCTGAGGAAGGGAGCTCTAGGTAGCTTACCAGATAGGTGAGACACATACTTTGTAAACTGCAAACTGAAATACATATTTGTATATGGTTTAACTGAAAACTTACCAAGGATAAGTCTAAGTCAAGACGCCACATTTAGGAAGAGTTGTGGCAGACAGTGTCACTGATTCAGTAGCAGGAAGTTACTCTCCTGCCTGCTGGTTCTACTGCATTTTGACTAATGGGGACCAGGGTTTGGAAAGGCCAGCTTTCTCAGTCTTGACCTTGTGCCCTGGAATTTTAACTCTTTGGTTCATACTTAAGCACACAGCTCATTTTCTTCTGTGAGGGGCTTTTGAATTATTTGGAAGAATAGTGTCACTTGATTTATTTGCTAAATATTCATTGTAAAAAGTCTATATCATAGCTTCTCTAATTCCTACCATAGCTCCCATCTCCTACCCTGTAGAAATTGGCAGGATTTCAAATCCTTGGAGTAAAGGAAATGGACCCAGACTCAATATAATTTGTGGAAAACGAATACATAAAAGTTGAATTTTGTTTTTAAGAATTAACAATTGTTTCATTTATATTACTTTTTAATATTCATTCCTTTGTTTCCATATATGTGTGTGGATATAGGAAACCTAAAAGCCAAGAGTTCGAATCTTCTTTGTCCCTTAGCAAATGAAACTGGAATGTGTGCTCCTAATAGAGTTTTATCTTTTTCCTTCCCACCCCTTTCCCTCCCGCCCCTCCCTCTCCCCTTTCTTTCCCGTATTCATGCATGACGCCTACATAAATTTAATACATATTTGTGAATATCTCTTACATACCAAGTACACTTCTAGGTGGTAGAGATATAGCAATGCACACACTGAGAAAAATTGCTGCTTATATTCTAGTGGTGGGAGGACAGACAATAAACAGGATATATAAATAAAATACATAGTGTGTTAGAAATGGGCAATTGCTTAGGGAAAAAATAAACTAAGAAACAGAAACGGGGCGAGTGAGGTTGCCTTTTTCAAAGAATGATCAAAGAATGTCCATTTATAAAAATACAGATAGCACTAAACCAATGTAGAATGAAATTATACTGTCTATTACAAACAAACAATTTTGGATCTAAATCCTTTAACTTAGAGACTTTGGATAATGCAATAAGATTCTCCGAGTCCCACATTTCTCACCTACAAAGTAACAGAGGTGGACCAGGGTCAGAGAGGGCAGAGTGCTCTAACTATAGTGAGATAACCTCGTATAATAGGTGGACATAATACAATCATCTTTCTTTTTAAATTTAAATTTTATTTTTCAATGACAGTTTACACTCAGTATATTTTGTATTAGTTTCAAGTGTACAGTATGGTGATTAGACAATCATATACTTCCCAGTGTTCCTCCTGATATTCCCAGCACCCACCTGGCACCACACAAAGTTATGATATCATTAACTATAGTTGCTGTGCTGTCCTTTATACCCGCGTGACTATTTTGTAACTACCAACCTGTATTTCTCAATCCTTTCGCCTTTGTCACCCAGCCCTCCACCCCCTCCCCTCTGGCAACTCTCAGTCTGTTCTGTGTCTATGAGTCTGTTTCTGTGTTGTTTGTTTATTTATTTTGCTCTTTAGATTCCACATATAAGTGAAATCATGTGGTATTTGTCTTTGTCTTTGACTCATTTCACTTAGCATAATACTTTCTAGGTCCATCCATGTTGTCACAAATGGTAAGATTTCACTTTTTTATGACCAAGTATTACTCTCTATTGTGTAAATATACAACTATTTTATCTACGCATTTATTGATGGACACTTGGGTTGCTTCCATATCTTGGTTTTTGCAAACAATGATGCAAAAAACATAAGGGTACATGTATGTGTTTTTTTCAAATTAGCATTTCAAAATAATTCTTGATTCCTCCCCTTCCTTCACAGCCAGTGAAGGAAGCTCTGCCGTCAGCATGTACCCACACTCAGTCTGCTGCTCCCACTTCCCTGCTGCCGCCTGGTCTGAACCACCATCATGTCTTGTCCGCCTTATTTCAATAAACACCTACTGGCCTCCCAGCTTCTAACCTTACACATCAGCTAGAGTGAGCTTTTTAAAACTCAGATCTTGTTACTCCTTTGTTCAAACACTGTATTGGCTCCAAATTCACTCAGAGCAACCTCTAAAATTCCTGATGGTGGCCTTTGAGGCCCACTCTGACCTTTCCTCCTGCTCCCGCCCTCACTCACTCCCCTCTGGCCACATTGGCATCTTCATTCTTTCTTGAATGTCAAGAATTTCCTGCCTCTTGGGCTTGTGCTTTATCTTCCCTCTGTCTGGAATGCTTTCCCCAACGTGTCCACTTCACTAACTCCCTCAAGCCTTGTTCAGTCCTCTTCTTTGAAAGGGGGCCCATGTGGACTACCCTAATTACACTTCTCAACCTCTCCCCCTCGCCATTTCTACCCCTCACCCCCATGTCCTGCTCCACTTCCTTCTTATTTCCATAGTACTTGTCTCTTTTATACATCCAATAACCTTTCCTAAAAAATTAACTTATTATATTTGTGCGTGTTTTTGCCTGCTAGACATGACTCCATAAGGGCAGCCCACGTGCCTGGAATGGTGCCTGGTATAGAGCAGGTGCTCAGTAAATATTTGTTCAGAAATAATTAATGTACACACACAGGCTTTGTTTACCTCCTCGTTTCCTCTCATGCTGTCCTTGGTTCAAACCACTTTCCCCGACATGTTCTGGCCGTACCCTACTGTTACAGGATGAATGTCTGTACCCCCTGCCAGGTTTACATGGTGGCTCTTTTGGAGATGGGGCCTCTAAGGAAGTAATCAAGGTTAAATGAGGTCTTAAGGGTGGATCCCAGTTTCCTAGATTAACTCTTATAAGAAGAGTCACCTGAGAATTTGCTCTCTCTTCCTATTCTTGTGCAGGCACTGCAGAAAGGCCACATGCGCACACAAGGAGAAGGCGGCCAGGACATGCCTTCATTTGGAACTGAATTGGCTAGTACCTTGATATTAGCCTTCTAGCTTCCAGATTGATGAGAAATAAATTCCTGTTGTTGAAGCCGTCCAGGGTATGGTGTTTGTTATGGCTGCCCTAACAGACTAAAACACCTGCCCATGCACTTAGACTCCTCTTACGTGTCTTCTCCATTAAGTCACTGTCAAGTATATTAGTCCACAGGTACATCCATTTTCTGGTTTTCGATAACATTTTTAGATACCTGATAATTTTTAGAGTCAGAGTGTCTTGTTTTGTGCTAATCTCCCCACACGAATTGTAAGCCACTTTATGAGGGTAGAGTCTGAGCAAATACAAGTCCATGGTGTCCTCCTTTCAAGGACACACAAATGGTCTTGCAACAGAATCAGATCCAGTCTTTGTAACTCTTAGGCCAGGGATCAGGAAGCTTTTTGGCTGAGAGAGCCATGAGCGCCACATATTTTAAAATGTAATTCTGTGAGAGCCATACAACAACCCGTGTACGTTATGCATTATCCAATAAAAATTTGTTGTTGTCCCGGAGGACAGCTGTGATTGGCTCCAACCACCCGCAACCATGAACATGAGTGGTAGGAGATGAATGGATTGTAATACATGAGAATGTTTTATATTTTTAACGTTATTATTATTATTTTTTATTAAAGATTTGTCTGCGAGCCAGATGCAGCCATCAAAAGAGCCTGGCCAAGACTCTGTTTGAGCAAGTACCACTTTTGGGCATGACAAAAGGTGCCCCAAAGCTAGAGGTTGATTCAGAAACAGATGAGACATTTACAAAAATACACGTATGACACAATGTAGTTTCCTAAGGACACCAAAGCATGGCTTCTTGACATCAAACTTAAAAATAAGAGTCAGGGTGTAAGAAACGAGACCCAGATAGCATCTCATCTCTCCCTTCTCTATGACATCACACACCCTCCCTTGCATACTTTGGGGACAAGCTGCCAGTGGCAGGGTGGGACTGAATAATGTGGGAGAACAGGAAAGTAAGGAGAGGAGAATGAACCAAGCAGTCATGGATTGAGCGGGCAGGCTATTGAAAGAGATAAGGGGATAAACACATTTAGATAATCACCCTGTGGAAAAAAATAAGTGATGGCCCCTGGTATATAAGATTACGGGAAAGGGAAGGCTGCTGTAGTGACTCGAACAAACTTTCACGGGAGACATTATCCATATACATGTCTATATTAGACATTTCGACAAACTATGCAAACTCTTGCTAGCTATGATGGAGTTTTGAAAACTTTATTTTCCTGAGTTATCATGGTATGTTTGGTGGTTGGGTTCCCAGGTCAGCCTGAAAAGGTCTCTTCAAGCTGAAATATCACAATTTTGGAGCACAAACTAAGCCAAACTGAAAAGAATACAACTTACCCTTGATGCTTAAGGAAAGAATGTTTCATTTAAGAAGGAGGAGAAAGTAGATGCACATACCTGTAGAAATTCCAGAGGAATTTTGGGAACCTCTCAGTCTTTGAATAGCGCTGTCATTTATGATGTCTATTTTTTTTCTTATTAAGGCACAACTTTTGTTTTCTTTGATAGGTTCCTACCTAGTACCACTTCCTCACATATAGACCAAGTTGAGCAAGAATGAATGGGAAAAATAAGAGAGGACTTTTTATGAGGAAACTAAGCAAGAGGAAGCGAAGAGAGAAGGGTCAGAGAAAGTGTGGTTAAATGTTAAAAAGAGAGCCTGCTTGCTGAGTGTGCTGGGTGCATACAAGGGAGGGGACTGTGTGGGCAGATAGTGGAGGGAAAGAGGAATGCTCTGATCTGACCTGGATTTACATTTCAGAAAAAATGTGATTCTGGATAAATTACTCCCTTAACTTCTCAGCCTCGATTTCCTCATCTGGAAAATGGGGTCCGTCCTTGCCTCGGAAGGCTGGTGTGGGGATTAAATGAGAGAATGTCGCTAAAGCTGAGAGCAGGGGAACCCACAACTAAGAGTCATAAAGAAGCCTGCTGTTATGGCTGTGGCTGGTGGGGTTGGCGTGTGCAGAGGCAGTGGGGACAGAGCTGGGTTGGTTATTTCTGGAAAGCACTAGAGCAGGAAGGTGGCGGGGGGGGGGCATGGGAAGATTGCTAACAGAGGAGGAAGGCGTGGCCATGTTGGGACTGCTCCTGTGTCACATGCCCACACTGGAGAGGACAAATTCATGATGGAATGTATTATACTGTGCTCTGTGTGCCTTAGCATAGCCTCAGTTCTTTTTCACCGAGAAAGGAGCGCAACATCTGTGGGGTGTTTATCACAAGCCCTACTGGGTTGGTTGTGAATGGTAAAAAGAAACAAGGTTAGAGCTCTAGGGCACCATCTCTGAGGAGTCTTGTGCTCTGGGGGAACAATAGGAGCATTGCTTGGTGAAGCACTGTATCATGTTATCATCTCCTCAGGGACTATTAGAATGCGACCAAGTCACAGTGAGGATGCCAGGAACATAAGGGCCTTTTCAGGCTGCCCCAAGGAGTGATTTCACTATTCCCTTTGAGTTCAACTTGGCCAACTCACACCCCAGCCATCTCAGGATGACTTCTTGTAAGGCTGGTGGCCGTGGCCATGCAGGTTCACATTGGATTTAGGCAGATGGTCAAGGAACTGTGGAGCCGAGAATGGTGGGCCGTTCTATTTATCAGAGTCTCTCAATGGAAAACAAGCAAGCAGACCGGGAAAACTGCTTCCCTCTCTCTCTCAAGGCTGATGAGTATACAGGTTGGGGGGAATTTGGAGGGGAACCCCTTCTCCTGCAAACAATAGCAAACAATGGCCCCACCCGATGGCGCTAGGCAATTCGTAATCTGCAATCTGCCACCTTGAGGTCAAGTAACTGCAGCCTTACATAGACTATACACATATGGTGCTGCCCTGTGCTCATGCACCAATCAGGCAACGTAAAAGCGAGCAAGCCTAACACACTTGTTTGCCCAACACTTTTTCATCTCTTTCTTTTACCACAGGGACTCTCAGTTGGCCTTTAGGGGACTGGGAGTGCAGGGTGGGAGGGGGTGAGGGGGGGTAGAGAGAATATTAGAACAGCAGAGAAGCTTTTTAAAAACATGCATGCCAGCAACCCATG
Organism: Saccopteryx bilineata; assembly: GCF_036850765.1. Taxonomy (NCBI): domain Eukaryota; kingdom Metazoa; phylum Chordata; class Mammalia; order Chiroptera; family Emballonuridae; genus Saccopteryx; species Saccopteryx bilineata. Next base: position 297,167,038 of record NC_089490.1, read on the forward strand.
CAGGTGGGCTTTGGTGACTGGTTCCCAGCTGAGAGAAACAGGTGACCCCATCCAGCTCCAGTCTTTCACAGCTCTTACAGTCAAATCTCTGAATCAGGGGGCTCCTTCTCCATACCCAGACCTGTGGGAACCTTCTCTTTGGAGTCTTCACCATCTCCCGTTGATCCTTAATCCAAATTCCCTAAATAATCTTAGGGAACCAGTTGCATTCAATGAAGAATAAGCTTATGAGTTAGCTACTTATACTTTCAAGAGGTAAGTGTTGCCCTGGCTGGGTAACTCAGTTGGTTAGAATGTTGTTCCAATACACCAAGGTTGTAGGTTTGATCCCTGGTCAGGGCAGACATGAGAGTTATCCAAAGAATGCATAATTAAGTGGAACAACAAATTAATGTCCCTCTTTCTCTCTCTCCCTCCCTCTCTCTCAAAAATCAATCAATCAATGAAAAAGAAGTAGCTGTGTGTAACTTTGCAACTATTTCAAAACTTCATTGAAAGGAAACTACAGCTTCACTCTGTGACAATAGTTAATCTTCCAATTTTCTGCAAAAGTTAAAATGTGTGGGAAAGAATGGAGAAGTAGCTTGTGACTTGGTGGTGTGATCAGTATTCTTTCCTGGGGAGGAAAAAAGACAGGACAGGGTGAAAGACCTGCAAGGCCCAGGAAACGCCTGCCTGGGGGAACCTGGAGTCATGACCGCCTTCCCACTTGCTTTTTCCAAGGTCCTGCTGTTCAAGGGACGGTCAAGATATATTGTTTCCAAGGTGAGAAAAACCTACTGGGGTACTTACAGAATATTCTAAGACTCTTTAAAATCCACAGCTCTGCTGCTTGACCGCGAGGAACGTGCGCTGCGGGGGAAGTCTGGAGAAGATGGAGCGTGCACCAGCAGCCGCCTCGGGGTCGCGGCTCTGCCGTGGCGGCCGGACCTCCCTGCTCCTGAGCTGCACTCGAGCAGAACTGGGAAGTGACTGGGCGTGCCGTCCCGTCCATGCGCTTCGCCTCCATTGGCACTTGGACCCTCATGCTGCCCTCTGGCTGCTCAACACTTACTTTTGGGAGAGACAGTATATTAAAGTTTGCAAACAGATGTTTAATCTCAAGAGTCTTTAAAATTTTTACTTAAAACTAGTGAGTAGCATTTGAAATTCAGGAGGCAGAAGTCCAGATTCTTAGCTTCTCGTGAAAAAAATCCAATGTTCTAGCTTCACCAGACCACACTTCCTCTTGTCGTAAAGCATTCCCTTTAGATGGAGTCCGGGCTCTTGAGTTTGCTACAGTCCTCCCTCCACCCTCTTAATTTAAAAGGACTTGTTTAACTGAATTTTAAAAAATCAATAGGCCCATAGATATTGTGGTTTGCTACTCCCCAGCGGAGGGATATTGTTAAGCAACACAGGCATTCATTTGATTTGAACCTTAGCCTGTGTGATGGATGGCATAATCCTTAACTCTGGACATCTTTTTATCATCTGTGATGAGGGTAACAACAGCTACCTCATAAGTTGCCATGGAGATTATATAAGGTAATGTTTATACAGCCCCTCGAATACTGCTGGGCTCTTTGAGAACTCCTTATTTAGGACAGCTACGTGGGACACTCCTCTCAAAATATGTTTCATGTATTACATCCCTCCTAAACCCTTTCCTCAACTTTCCTCTCCCTACTCTTGTCTCCAGCTCATAAATACAAATAAATGAAAATTTTTGTCATCCATTCAACAAATATGAAATTAAATATCAACTAAGTGCCAGTGAATATGTTAGATACTGTGGGAAGGAGGGTGCAGAGTAGACATATTTCCATGAATAAGACACAGTTGCAAGTCTCAAGGGGTTGGTAGCCTATTGTATAATGATGTTACAATGTGGTCAGTGCTGCAGTTGAGCTATGCACTAGGCCATGGCAACACCAGGTTGGGCACAGCAATGAAAACAGTTGTGATAATCACTTCCATTTGTAAAGAGGTGGTGTGCTCATAAACGGGTTTCCTCAAAAAAAGAAAAGAGAAAGCCTCCCTAGCAGTTGCCAGTTTTCACAGTGTAAGTACTCCCCCCATGGCTGGTGTCGAGCTACTGATAGTTTAACAATAGGCTCTTGTGAGCCAGTATGAGTTGGTTGCAGTACATGCTGTTTGTATAGACCCTTCAGCATAGAAAGCCCCTTCTCACGAACCCTCTGAGCAGGCACAGCTTGGATAACTATCCATTTCAGAAAGAGAAATCAGGGCCCAGAGAGTTCTGCGGTTTATGCAAGATCACAAAGGTAATGAGTATACAGTACAAGAGAACAAGTCCAGAGTTCTTACTAATATCCCGTCTTGCACAGTGCCCATTCAACTTTTTCAGACACTCCAACATTCAAAAAGCGCACTACTTATTCACCTTTTATAAGGAAGCTAGAAAAGAATGTGTTCCACGAAAATGGGGGACTAACCCAAGACAGAGGAAGGATGGGAAGCAGGGAACAGGGACCCTGACCAGGAGAGAAAGGAAGGTAGCCCCAAGGATGGTGAAGGGAGTGAAACAGCCCGATGTCACCCTGTGAGGACAGCCTGTGACAGGCTGGATGCTCAAACAAATGCAGATTAGAGTGTGTCAGGAGCTCTGGGAGAGAATTTTCCAAAAAAGAAAATTAAATAAAGGGTTATAAATGTATCCAGATGGATTTACCAAATTGGGAGAGATTTTGGTGATAAATACTAAGTAGATGGAAACATAAGACACTTGTTAACTCCAGGAAAAATAAAAAGCAGTCCAAATAAGGAAAGCTCATTATAGCAAGATACATAGCTCAGCTCTAAGTAACATTTACATTATCAGAATAACAAAAACATTAAATATAGATTCAAGCAATATTATGATTTATCTCTACTAAGAGAAAAGGGAATAAGGATGTATCCAAATGGTGAGCATGAAGGTATGTGTGTGTGTGTGTGTGTGTGTGTGTGTAGGGAAATAACTTCATTTTTGTGATTAAAAGAAAAAATCAAGAAGTAACATTATGAGCATGGTACTGAATGATAACTAATTGAAAGGGTCTATAAATTAGGGTGTGTGGAGTGGAGAAGTTAGGGGAACTGTAAAGTTTTTGTAAGTGTGCGGATCTAATTGGCTCTTCAAATAATAAGGAAATATATCTTTGATGAAAAACAACTGAAATCAAATTTTAATACATTAATATACTTATTTTTTCTTGTAACAGAAAGGAATAAAAACTTAGTATAGTAATAGTAACAGCAAGCAGAAGTAAAAAAAAAAAATGGACTAAGAGCAGTAAGAGGCAGGGAGAGAGTAAGTTCAGATAAAAGTAATAATTCACCATGAAGATAAAGCCATTCTAAACTATGTAACTAACCACATAACTTCAAAGTACTTATCAAGAAAAAAGAACTACACTAATAATTTTGTAAACTCACAATAATAGACACCTTTATAAAACCTCTCAGAAACTCATAGATCAAGCAAACAAGATAAGTAAGAATAAAGAAGATTTGAACACTTTGATCTGATAATTGAATGTAGAATTTTGAACTTAACTGCACATTACCTTTGAATACACATAGATATTTACAAAACATCATATAAATAATAGTCTATTAAGACTTTTTATTTGTTACCATTAAATGTCTGAATTTCAAACAGATTCTTGGACCCGGTGTTCATATCCATCACCCTGTTCAACTTTAGCACCTGTCTCATCTCCAGTAGCTTTTCCAGAACTGCTGCCTTCACCATGAGGCTCCATCAGTTCTTCCAGTTCAAACTTGGGCATCTTCAGCATTGTGACTTTTCTAACAAAGACATCGTGGAGCAGATAAATATATATATCACCATGCCTCTTCTATGACTTTTCCAATGCTATCTGGTATCAATTTATTTATTTATTTAAAGATTTTATTTATTCATTTTTAGGGGGGGAGAGAGAAGTAAAGAAAGACAGAGAATGGAGGAGGAGCAGGAAGCATCAACTTCCATATATACCTTGACCAGGCAAGCCCAGGGTTTCAAACCGGTGACCTCAGCATTACAGGTCAACACTTTATCCACTGCGCCACCACACGTCCAGCCTGGAATCAATATATTGACCACATCTTTCAAGTCATGTGTCTGCATCTCTTGCGTCATAATTTTCATCATCTTCTTCTGGTTTTGGCAGATCTGTTGTTGCTGAGCATGAGATCTTTCAAATTTGATTGTTGTGTTTTTTAGTAAAACTAACACTGAATAGAAAGAGCAAATAACCATCAGCAGTCTTGACATCATGAGCTTCAATCATGGTTTATCACTGTTTGACCATGGAGTCTATTTTTTCATGGGTAAGATCCACACCATGGATTTTAGGCAGTTTTTTCCCTGAACATCCTTGGCAATTAGCTTGAATTTTTTTTTGTTTTTTTATTTTATTTTTTTAAAATTTTTTTGTATTTTTCTGAAGCTGGAAACGGGGAGAGACAGTCAGACAGACTCCTGCATGTGCCCGACCGGGATCCACCCGGCACGCCCACCAGGGGGCGATGCTCTGCCCACCAGGGGGCAATGCTCTGCCCTTCTGGGGCGTCGCTCGTTGCAACCAGAGCCACTCTAGCGCCTGGGGCAGAGGCCAAGGAGCCATCCCCAGCGCCCGGGCCATCTTTGCTCCAATGGAGCCTCGGCTGCGGGAGAGGAAGAGAGAGACAGAGAGGAAGGAGAGGGGGAGGGGTGGAGAAGCAGATGGGCGCTTCTCCTGTGTGCCCTGGCGGGGAATCAAACCTGGGACTCCCGCACGCCAGGCTGAAGCTCTACCACTGAGCCAACCGGCCAGGGCCTAGCTTGAATTTTTAAAATGCAACTTACCCATTCTGCAGATAATTATGGCTCACTTCAAAACCATGATTTTTAAGAGCATCAGATGTGACTCTGGTCCTTTGAGTTCTTGTGACTAGTGTTTTTCCAATAATTCTTTTAAAAAATATTATTATTAAGTAAGAAGTGGGGAGGCAGAGAAACAGACTTCTGCATGCCCCTCCCACCAGGATTCACCTGGCAAGTCCCCTATGGGGGGGTGATGCTCTGCCCTTCTGGGGCTGTTGCTCCGTTGCTTGGCAACCAAGCTATTTTAGCACCTGAGGCAATGCCATGGTGCCATTTTTAGTGCCCAGGCCCAACTTGCTCGAATGAGCCATGACTGCAGGGTGGGGGGAGAGAAAGAAGGGGGAGAGTGAAGGGCAGGGAAGAAGGTGAAGGTGGTCACTTCTCCTGTGTGCCTTGACCGGGAATTGAACTTGGAACTTCCACACACTGGGCCAGTGCTCTACCACTGAGCCAAACAGCCAGGGCTCCAATATTTCTTATGTTGAACCTGGGCTCTGTATTCTAACCTATTTAACTGCTGTTTTTAATACCAATACCACATTGCTTTAATTATTGTACTTTGTAATACATTTTAAAATTAAGAATTGTGAGTCTTCCAACTTAATCTTTTTTTTTCAAAATTATTTTGACTATTCAGATTTCCTTAAGATTCCATATGAATTTTAAGATGAATTTTTCTATTTCTCCAAAAAAAGTAATTGAAATGTTGATAAGAATTGCATTGAATTTGTAAATCATTTTGGGTAGTATGAACATCTTAACAGTGTTACATCTTTCAATTCATGAACACAAGATGCCTTTCTATGTATTTCTGTTTCTTTAATTTCTTTCAGTAATGTTTCATAGTTTTCAGTATATAAATCTTTCACCTTATTGATTAGGTTTATTTTTAAGTATTTTATTCTTTCTAAAGTTTATTTATTTTCATTGACTTTAGAGAGAGAGGAAGGGAGAGAGGGAGAGAGCGAGGGCACTTATTTATGCATTTATTGGTTGATTCCTGCATGTGCTCTGATTGGGAATCAAGTCTACAATCTTGGCATATTGAGACAATACTCAAACCAACAGAGCTAATTGGCCAGGGCCAGTATTTTATTCTTTTTGGTGCTATCATAGTAAAAATTTTTTTCATTTTCTTTTCTTTTTTTTTTGGATCACTCATTGTTAGAGTATAGAAATAAAACTAAGTTTTGTGTGTTGATTTTGTATCCCAAAATTGTCTAATATGTTTATTTATTTGTGTGTGTGCAATATTTTTTTTGTGCATGTGTGTGTGTGTGGAATCTTTAAAATTTCCTGCATCTGCACAGAGACAATTTTACTATTTTCTTTCCCATTGAATGTCTTTTATTTCTTTTTCTTGCCTAGTGACTCTGGCTAGGAGTTCCAATACTCTGTTGAATGCAAACATGCTTGCTTTGCTCTCTTAGAGGAAAAGTTTTCAGTCTTTCACCATTGAGTATTATATGAACTGTGGTTTTTTATAATGGGCTTTATTATATTGAGCTATATTTCTTCTATTCCCAGTTTGTTGAGTCTAAAACTTTTGATAATTTTATGACGTATAATATGTTGTCAAAGATAAGGTGATATGCATTCTGAAGAGCTTTTCTGGAGAGAACAGTTTGGTATTATATTGAAACTAAAAATGTGTATACTTTACACCTCAGAAAATCACTTGTTGGCATTTACCCTGGTAAATGCGAGAACAAATGTACAAGGAAATATGTGTAAGAGGTTCATTGCACTGTGGTTGTAATAGCAAAAATGTTAGCAGCAACCTAAATAGCTATCCATAGAGGAATAGCCAAAAATAAAAGCATAAACATAAACAAACCCAAACCAGAGCACTTTCACACTATGACATATTATATAGCCTTTTAAAAGGCAGGAAGTCGGCCCTGGCCGGTTGGCTCAGTGGTAGAGTGTTGGCGTGGCATGCAGAAGTCCCGGGTTTGATTCTCGGCCAGGGCACACAGGAGAAGCGCCCATCTGCTTCTCCACCCCTCCCCCTCTCCTTCCTCTCTGTCTGTCTCTCTCTTCCCCTCCCGCAGCGAGGCTCCATTGGAGCAAAGATGGCCCGGGCGCTGGGGATGGCTCCTTGGCCTTTGCCCCAGGCGCTAGAGTGGCTCTGGTCGCAGCAGAGCGACCTCCCGGAGGGGCAGAGTGTCGCCCCCTAGTGGGAAGAGCGTCGCCCGCTGGTGGGCGTGCCAGGTGGATCCTGGTCGGGCGCATGTGGGAGTCTGCCTGTCTCTCCCCGTTTCCAGCTTCAGAAAAATACAAAAAAAAAAAAAAAAAAAAAAAAAAAAAAGGCAAGAGGCCAATATGCATAGTTTTAAAACATATGTTTGAGTGAAAAAGCCATACTCTTTGGAGCCAGTATACACATGGACCAAATTCACATGTAGGTATGACTGATCCTCAGCCTGAACAGACGTAGCCCCCTGTTATCCGTGCATTTCCCCCACCTAACTCTCTTAATATTTACATGGGAGAAACAATATTAGTCTTCCTTATTTACAACAAAATAATGAGCTTAGAGGGGTTAAGTAGTTTGCTTAAGCTTACATGACTAACTAGAGGCATAACAGGTTTACTGCAAAGCCTGTGCCCCTAATCATTGTAGTGTGTTGTCGTCACAATTTACAGAGCTATACTGCAGTCAAATGGGAAAATACATGGAGAAGCACTGCGTGCATATACGAATGTAAGACACAAAGAAGGGTCAGTAAAAAACAAAAACGTTGAGTCTTGAATGTGAAGACAGGCAGTCATCATCCCGGAGAAGATATTTTAATATATTTTTCCAGTGCCTTGCTAAAAACCTGATTCTTTTTAGGTTAAATAAAGGTATTTGAGTATTGTGAGCTGACTCAACATGATTTTATTTTGGCCACTGACATGTGAAATACATAAAGATTAGGATTTTTTCCAAAAGATATACATTAGATACAGAAGAGTACAAAGTTTATGAAAACCAACATCTAAAATCTGAATCCTTCCCAAAGGAGGACAGTTTCATTTCTCATTGGCATTAAAATCACCCTGAGAGGTACAGTGAATATTGGAAGAAATAACAGTTTTGAAAATATGTGTATACTCTAGACATAAGAAATGCCTTAAATTTTAATAGCTAAAGGTATAAGGAGAAACATAGTATTATATTTTATTCAAAGAATTTAGAGTTTGATTTATGCTGTGGGCTAATTATTGACAGCGCTTACAGAGTAGTCTATCCCAAAAGAATATAATAACCGTATGTTGATCTTTTTTATTTGCTAATCTGGAATTTTTAAATATAAAAAGATGAACAGTTGTAAATAAGCAATTTTTTTGTGATCTCTTTTAACAATTAACTAAGGTTTTCAAAGGGAACAAGAGTGTAAACATACTATGGAACACTTGTAAAGCTCTTATATTGCTCCAGAGCACAACTTATTGGGAAAGTAGCATTTGTATTTTGCCCATGAGAAAGTACTATATTAAGAGATCAGCTGTGAGCAAAATGTTACACAGCAATTCATAAATATTAAAGAAACAAATTCTCTATCTATAGGAATTACTACAATGATAATTAGAACATGTCAACCAATCATTAAACTCAATCAATTCATCATTTTGGTGGTAATATTAATTTAGAGACAGTCCTTGTGAAAAATATAGACATTTAGAGTACTATTTATGTGATTTTCCTTTTATTTCTGATTATCATATAAAATCTAAAATTTGAACTTTAAGATAGATCACCATAATAACTATGTTTTCAATGTATCCATTCAGTCATTTAGCCATCCATTGAAGCCATTACCCCAGCAATTACTCTATTATTTATCATGTGCCAGACACTGTTCTGAGCATTGAGGATACAATAGTAAAGAGGTAAAAAAGGACTTTGACCTATTGTTATTCAGAGCTTACAACACTGGATAATTAAATCAGAACAATAGGGTAGGGGAAAGGCTACAGTAGGACAAATTGGTAAAACATACAAGCATGTTTCAGAGCTTCTTGGAAATATTTGTGGAGAAGACTAAACTTTTGAAATGGTACAGGAAGAGGATTTAGATTCAGTTATTGGTCATTCATACAACGGTTGTTTCCCCTGAGGGTAGGAGAACTTGGAAATATCCATTACGGTTATTTTTTAATTAAAGGAAATATTTCCACTAATCCAGGTTGGCCTTTGATGTAAGGAAAGAGAATTGAGATGGCTTCACACTTGTGCTACATTGGTCCAAACCTGTGATACTAACCCAACATCAAGGCATTTCACATGCTAGAATGAAAATATCCTTGCTGAAGACATGAATGGCTGTGAGTGTTTAATACCAGGCAATGGGCATTTAAAAATGCATTATAGAGAAACCTGGAAAATCCTGTTAAAATTTAACTATCAGTTACATATCCTTTATAAACTTGTGACTTTACAATTATATTTAGTTTGGAACTAACAAACTCCTGACTCACTCTTCTAAAAAGAAGATGAATGTCTTAACTCTGTTCTCTTATGTTGGCCAACTGCAGTGACAAAATACCACATAAAGTCCATTGGCTGTCAAAAAACTTAGCGATACCAATTGTAAAATACTGAGAAATAGAAATTGAGCAATGACAACGAGTTTCATTAACTTTACCCCTCCCACCCCCAGCCCCCCTAAACTAATTTTGCGTAAAATCCAGGAATTCTTTAAATTCAAAATTGGGACAGAAAAATTGAGATGTGGACTACCACATGAAAGTAAAGACCATTACACAGTTTCCTTTAAACATGATCATCCTTGTCTGCAAACACATGCATTGAAAGCAAATCTGGGCTAGATCTCGGAAGGGTAAAGTCAGAAATGTCAGGAGTCGTGTCCTTCATGTCTTTAACCCTCTGTAACGGCCGTATTAATCTAAATCTCCAAGATGCCAATGGCTGGGTTTAAGAGACATCACCACACTGAAAAGGTGGCCTCTGTTGTAACCGCTTATTAAAAACAAACCAAGCCAAACTTGTGGTTTAAAAATTGGGTCCAGATGATGCTTAATAAGCATGAAATACTTTCGGTGTTACAAACGAGAACCAGGTGTGGGGAAAAGCAGCTTGGAGCTGAGCACGGCCACCTACGCAGGGCTCATCTTCCTCCCAGAGGGTGAAAGTCAGTCATCAACTACCCGGCTCGCTACTGCCTGGTCTTCCAGGTGAGATGTCCCACTGCAAACGAAAACGAAAGGAGAATGTGAAGCCTGTCTCTTTAAAGATCCGAATGTGATTTGAAGTCAAACCACCTAAAAGCAGACAGGGAGGAATTGACTGCTCAATGGCAATGCAATGGTTAGAGCTTCTGCTTAGAGTGGCTGTTTTCCTAATTTCTGGCCAGAAGGGCACCAAACTATGCACAAGGTGATTCTGACTTTTACCTTAATAAAGCGTTTTCTTTTAGTGAGTGCCAGGGGAAATGCTGGGTAACCTTTGGCAAGTTAGTTCATCTCTGTGGGCCTTAATTTTTCTCATTTATAAAATGTAGGAGTGGAGTCACTCTCAGCAAAATGACTCTATGGTGTGTCTTCATAATGTGTATGTGTGAGGGAACAACAAAAAGAAGGCTTCTCTACTTCACTCAGATGTCAAGTTGTGGCCACCAAGGACTTCTACATTATTGGCTATGGCTTCAAAGAAGCAGGATAAACAAATTGGTTGCCCGGGGGTGGGGTGGGGGGGGATCACTTCTGCTGTTTCCTCCTGTATTCATGCAAGTTTATTAAAACAAAGTCCTCTAAACCCAAATATCTCCCAATTGTCTTTCAATGGGTCTTTGCAAAATAGCCACCATCTGGCTGACAACCAGTAGAAGGACAAGGGTTGTAGGAGACAGACTGCTCTCATGATGCTACAGTGTGTTAAAACACAGATAACTGGGTCCCACCTTTGGAATATTTTATTCAGTAAGTCTAGAGTAGGGGCAAACAATTGGCATTTGTATCACATTCCCAGATGCTGCTGATGCTGCTGGTCGTGATCAGACTTTAAGAACCACTGCCATGCTGAACCTCAAGATGCCTGTATTCTAAGTGAACAAACATGTCATTGTCATCTTTGTGCCACAGTTGCTTTTATTGGGCTCTAAAACATAGCACTCTGTTAGGCACCATGGGATAGAAATGACTTCAGATCTGGAGATATTTTTTCAAATGTTGTCCCTACTGTTTTTCTGCACTTGAGCTGGAAAAGACACGTTGAAGAGGAGCCTATTTGCCAACTCATGGCGTTCACATTGAAGTTCTATCAGTTGCCGCCCCCCATCTGTTCTCAGGGCAGTCTGTGCCATTGGTAGGCCTGGTTAAAAAATTATTAAGACTTTCAAGATGGTCACAGCAGCACATGAAACCAAACACAAGGTGCTTCTGAGGACAAGGGCCTGTGTGACTGCACAGAGTACATGCCCATGGAGCTGGCCCTACCTATTCTTGCCTCTAGAATGAAGAACTTTTGCTTCTACATGAACCAGCTGCTAGTAGTCAGTAGTCAGAGGAAGGTGTGGGAGGGCCGTAGAGAAGGCAGGCTCATGCCCTGCTTCCCTCCGAGGGGGTGGTGGTAATTGAGAACATTTGTCATAAGTAACAAAAATCAAGCACTTAATGAATAATCCAGTCCATTGTAACATACAAAGGGTTAAGACTCAGCTCCTTACCTATAGGAATTTATATACTGCTCACAAAAAATTAAGGAATATTTCAAAATGAATATGAAGCAATAAAAAAAGAAGCATTTGATTTTTTTTTAAATGAAACAAGAACATCAGAAGAGCAAATGTCAAGTCAAAGAAAGTTGTTGATTATGCAAATGAGATGCAAAACCAACTTTTATTTCATTGGTGAAAATGCAATATACAAAAGGGTGAAAGTACTGGAGTATCTGCACGTTCCCTGATCCCTTAATTTTTGTGAGCAGTGTAATTTGTTGGAAAAACAGAATATGCATTTAAAGGCAAATACATTATAAGCCTCATGAGGGCAAGGGAATGTTGGGTTTATTTACCATTGTCTGCCTAGGTCCTAACATGGTGCTTAACCAAGTAGATGTTCATTACATATTAAGTGAAGGAGAGAATTTATTTCTATTGGCTGACTTCTGTCTATGGGCAGGGTGTCCAGTCAAAGAATGAAAATTCTCAGTAATTAGAATGAGAATGTTTAGTGACACCAGGCCAGAGAACAGTGAGTTTCTTTAACTTATTCAGTACTCAATAAATATTTGCTGAATTGATTCTGATTGAATTGCAGAAGACAGCAAGAGCCAGTCAAGAAAGAACTCATCATTAAGAAAACAAAATAACACAAAACAAAAACAAAACCTCACCTCATAAGACTTGGATTTGAATGCCAGTACTGTCAAACACCATTTGTGAGAATTAATACCAGGGGCTACTTTTTCTGGAGCCTTACTTTAAGCCTTTCGTATGTGAAGAAATGAGAAAAGTGAGAGCATGATGCTGATACACCCTCACTTCCAGGAGACTTGCCCTGACTCTGCTGTGCTACAGAGATACAAAGAGAGGTGGGGGAGGCGATTTTAGGCTGTGGTGATTGGTGAATTCTTCCAGGTGTAAGAAGGCAAAGTTAGAAATACAGAAATTAAGTATGTGAGTTACAGAGCTCAGGGAGAGTGGGAAAAAATGTAGAACATGGTTCTCAAACTCGAGTAGTTACAACAAGAACCAAGCAAGTAACATAAACAAGCTGGGGCTGTGGCTGGAAGAATGCAAGCCCTGCCCCATCTAGAAATGGCAGACAGTTGTCACTGAGGGTCCTCCTTTGCCTTAAACCCATGTTTTTTTTACATAAAATCTCCCAGTTTTAAAATACTGGTAACTAGGTAAAAAATGGAAGAACATTATGATGTTGGGCAAAAAAGTAATCCTGGGCAACCATGCGGCCTCTGGGCTGCCAGTTTATCATTTCTGGTTTAGAAAGGGTTGTTAACTTGCACTGTTTGAGCTGAGGTAAACTAATGTAGGATCAGTAGAGCGAAGTCAGAATACAAAGGAGCTTGAGTAGCAAGCCAGCCCTACTGGACATCAGAGAATCCACTAGCTTTGTTTGTTAAAGACAATTTTGGACACATATTCTATACATATATTCATTATTTCATTTGACAAATATTTAGGAGTTTCTATGATGTTATCAGGTGATCATGAAACAGTGGGGATATGCAATGAGTATCTCAGTCTTCTTAGGCTGCTATAAGAAAACATATAGACTGGATGGTTTGAATAACAAATTTATTTTCTTATAGTTCTATAGGCTAGAAGTCCAAGATCAGGGTTATCAGAATGACTAGGTTCTGGTAATGACTTTCAGATGGCTGCTTTCTTGCTGTGTATTCACATGACCTCTACTTACTTTATGCACATTTATGGAGTAAGGAGAGAGAGAGAGAGAAAGAGAGAAAACACTAGCTCTCTGATAGCACTTCTTATAAGAGCACTAATATCATTATGAGGGCCTCAGCCTCATGACCTTATTTAATCTTAATTATGTTCTCAATTTTCTTTTCTAAACATCATTACATTGGGGGATGTAGGGCTTTAAAATATAAATTTTGGGGGACACAAACATTTGGTCTATGATATGAGTAAGATAAACTCTAAAGGAATATGTAGTCTTGATAGGAAGATTAGATTATAGTGTGTGTGTGTGTGTGTGTGTGTGTGTGTGTGTTTAAATCTTTGGCAAAACATGGCATATATAAGAGCTACAGATAAACCATTCAGAATCTAGGTAAGTAATCACTGTATTGTGTTACATTATAAAAATATTCAAGGAAGCCCTGGCCAGTTTGCTCAGTGGTAGAGCATCAGCCTGGTGTGCAGGGGTCCTGGGTTTGATCTCCGGCCAGGGCACACAGGAGAAGCGCCCATCTGCTTCTCCACCCCTCTCTCTCTCCTTCCTCTCTGTCTCTCTCTTCCCCTCCTGCAGCCAAGGCTCCATTGGAGCAAAGTTGGCCCGGGCACTGAGGATGGCTCTGTGGCCTCTGCCTCAGGCACTAGAATGGCTCTGGTTGCAACAGAGTGATGCCCCAGATGGGCAGAGCATCCCCCCCTGGTGGGCGTGCAAGGTGGATCCCGGTTGGGCGCATGCAGGAGTCTGTCTGACTGCCTCCCCGTTTCCAACTTCAGAAAAATACAAAAAAAAAAAAAAAATTCAAGGAGAAGATGGTTTTTATGCAAGTCTCAAAAAGTCTGTAAATTTGGACACAATCAGATAGGTGGGGAATTCCAAACAATGGGGACATCATGAACAAAGACTCAAATGTTAGTGGGAAATATTTATAGAGAATATTGGAAAGTTAGTTCGTTCAGTAGTTTCTGCCTTTCAGAAAGTTCTATTTGGCTGAATACAGGATGGCCTGTAACCAGATTCGGAGTCATCTTAATTCAGGACTTTACTATATCAGCAGTGGGGCCATTGATTTTGGGGTACGGAATAATGTAATAAAAACTGTATTGTCAGATGATTAACTTGAGTGCAAGGCATGGGATGGAATGAAAGATAGGGGGAAGAGAGCCATGAAAGTCTTAGTTTAATAATACTCTTTGTAAGAACAATAAAAGTTTGACCAGTGTAGTGGCAGAGGGGACCAAGAGGGAAAAGTTACACAAGATGTTCAGGACGCCAGATGGATATGCTCCTTATGAGGGAGCAATGGGAGAAAGAATCAAAGACAATTCTGGGATTTTAAGTTTGGGTGTTAAGACAAATTCGTGATCCAAACACAAATAAAGGATGCAAGAGCAGGACAGGTCTTGGAGCTGGGACTTGGTGGAGAGTTGAGTGGACATATTAAATTCTGTGTAACACACTGAGTTTGAGGTATCAGTGTGATATCTAGCCGAGCCAAGAAAAAAAAGGATTTGAGAGCAGAGGCCGGGCCAGAGATATATACTTGGGAATTATTCAGAGTCTTAATCTGCACAGTTTTGAGAGGGACGAGAGACCCTCAAGAGAGACTAGAGAAAGAAGACGGCCGAGGACATGACCCTTCTGTGGGGAATCCTGTGGTTTCGTGAGCAAAAGAGAATGATGAGAAGGGAAAGAGGAGTCAGAGAGATCAGAAAGAATCATGATGGTGCAGGGTTTTAGGTGCTTTTGCAAAAATGTTTCAAGGAAGAGGGGGAAGGTGATTGGCGGTAGCAGGCACCCAGGAAATCATGGAGATTAAAGACTGAGAAGTGGCCATTGGGTACAGCAATTAGAAAACCTCTGGTGACTTTTGCCAGGATTTTCAGCAGAGTCTCACTTGCAGCATTTTCCCGAAGTTATAGGATTATCCTGCTTTATCCCCCCCCCCCCCAATACATACATACGTACACATTCCCGGAACAAGCCCCATGTGCACAGAGGGTAAAGTCAACATCAATGTACAGGGTGGACAGATATTTCCAAATGTTTTATGCAATTTCCCTTCTAATGATAAGCAAGAGGGATGCAGTGCTCTTGAATTCCGAGGCTAAAGACTGAATGCTGGCATTTACTACTGGAAATAATAAACACTTAAAAAATTCTTTCGGTTCCATTCCAATTCAGACGATCTATACATCTGAGGGAGGGACCTAACTGCGAGGCGGGGCTGCTCTCTGAGTGTGGGACCATCAGTGTGAGCAATCACTCTGAGAGCAGCCTCTCTCCTGTGAGCTCTCTGGCAGCTAAACATGTTTACGAGCTTTTGAAACAGATCTGTAAAGGCCGAGGGCAGACAGAGAGGACACGTCTTGGCCCCATAGTGCCATCGTGGAGACTGCACTCACGATCCAGGCTGTGCTGCTACGGGACAGGAAAATCCTAACCAATGACAGTTGCAAACACAAACAATTGCTGGGCCTTTTTGCACAAGGCTTTGTGTTCAAACACTGCTAAAAGTGTTCATGTTCCCGAAGGCTGCCAATGGCAGCCTCCAACTGGATGGAATTTGTGCCAGGAGAGAGGGTTTGGAGGGCCCTTTGTTTATTTGGTAAGTATACAGCAATGGGTATTTCATGCATTTTTAGACATGAAGAGTGGGACGAAGAGAGAAAGGCAGGCACTTGGTGCCGTGACAGGTCGGGCCGCGTGGCCTGGCCCCTCCGGCACCACCACAGTCTTTTTGGGGGCAGTCCGGCCGGCACTGGCCCTGGCTGGCACCAGGTATGAGAAGAAATGAGAGGGCAATCTGGCATTTTCATATTTGTTTATTTTAACCTCTCAGGCCTGCTGAAAACAACTGGAATCTTCTGAGTTGCTGAAAGCACATAGGCTTCTTTGATGGAGATCTTGGCCCCTGCCGCCCTAAAGCCAAAGGGGCTCATTGATTAAGTTGTCGGGTGACCATACCCTCTGTGAATTCAGGTCAGACCAGAGGCAATGGTTAATAGCTGGCAGGTAACTGTCCCCCAATGAAATCTTTACTATCCTCTTCAAAGCTTCACATGAAAGAATCTTCCACTAAAATCCAGACTGCAAATTGGGAAGTGTTTTGAGTTTGGGCATCTGCCTGTGTCACTAGCAGAGGAAATGCTGAGGAAGCAAAGATAAAAGGTAGAAAAGAATGATTCAACACAGCTGGAGGGAATCCATGTAGATAGCTAAGGACAAGGGTCAAAGGGAAAGCCAGGGTCTCGTTTTATTAAGGATTAGGAGTGGATCAGGCTGGGGGGATGCTGGACTGTGATGACTGGCTCACACCCAACCCAGGCTCCTGATTGTTACCGTGGTGATGGCCCCATGAAGTGAGCTTCTGGGTCAGCCAGGCTTCACTGGGCCGCCTCGTGCTTCTGATTTTATTACAGGGGAAGGGGTCCTGGAGGGGAGGGCTGTTAACTTGTAAGCTCAATAACGCAGCCTGGCTTTGACTGAGTCCAAAGACCAAGCAAAAGCTTTGTGAGCAGATCTGCATCCTTCAGCTCTCTGAGTTCAGTGTCATTTCCACTGAAGAACTTATCAGGCTTTTAAGTTTCCTCTAAATCAGATCAGGTTATCTTTTGGGGAAATCTGAGAGTTCCCATATCCAAAAGCACTGTTGGAGGGTGAACTTATCAACAATTAGCAATGTGGCTGGACCAGACCAAAGTGATCTGCTCTTTCTCAATGATAAGGAGCTATTTATACTGAGCACTTGCTACCTACTTGGCATTGTGTTAAGTGCTCTGTTGGCATCACCCAAGTTTTTCTTCACAATGCCTCTATGACAAAGGCACTCGCCCACCCTCCACTTTTCTATTTCACAGAAATGGCTGACTGTGTAAATCTGAGACTGTTTCCCTTCTGAAAAATAAGGGGTTAGAGTAGAATGATTAAAAAATACCTTACAACTCTTGAGATTTAGCTGGATTTTAAGTTTTAGAAGAATATCAACAAATTATATACTTTTTAGAAGTTGGAAAGAATCAATTGTGGGGAAAAATTATGATCTAAATAACTTGAAACAATTCTCTATTAGATTTTGTCTAATCTATTCTGCTGTTAAAAATAATTTCTTCTACATCATTAGGAACTAACCGTTTTAGCAGAAGGCTTTGTCACCGTCTTAGTTTGCTAGGGCTGCCATAACAACATACCACAGACTGGGTGGCTTAAACAATAGAAATGTATTTTCTCATAGTTCCAAGGTCAAAGTTCTGGAATGTTTGACCTGAGGCCCGTCTCTCTCCTGACTTGTAGATGGCTATGTCCTCGCAGTGTCCCCACATGGTCTGTCCTCTGTGCATATGTATCCTTATCTTTTGCCTGTTCAAACTTCGTTTTCAGAAAAATACACCTAAATGTGTAACATTTTGCTGATAATTTCTAGAGGTTTGTGGATCCCCAAGCTCATCCATGAATCTTACATTTGGAATTTGATGATGTTTTCCTTGCTTTGGAAATAAATAAAAACTCTGGGAACAGAATAAGTATAACGTATGGGGAGGCAAGAAGTCCAGGTTCTAGCGCTAGTGCTGCCCTTGTGCTGTATGATCCTGAACATTTCAGTTTTTAGTTTTCTCATCCATGAAAGGAGAAAAGATGACCTTTAAGGTTGTGACAATTAACACGTGCAGGAATTTAGATTGAATTCATCTCAAAGCTGAGACTTGCTATCTCTGTAGTAGATGATTGACGGGGGAAAAGACAACTAAATTTTTGCTTTACTACGTGTTTTTAGAAGAGGGAGAAGAGAAATATTTGCAATAAAACAGTGCATCAAGTACATTTCACCAGCAGATATTTAGGTCTGACAGGTGGTAGCATGCACATAGACACAAATTCTTAGTAGAAAGCTTTGAATGCCAGGTGATAAGTCGACCCCTCCCCCATCATATGGCTTTCCCTTTGAGAGTTCCTGAGACTATTTTTCTCTCTTTCCCAACAAGAGAGAAACAGCTTCTCTAATTCCCATCTGAGAGAAGACAGATCTAGAAAATTTGCAAATGTTAGGACAAGTTAAGTCCTGAGAAGACTGTGGCCCCTGTGCGCAGTGTGTTTGAAGTTGAAACTGCTGAGATCATGAAAAGACTTCTCAGAGCATTCCTTCTTCAACCAAAGAAAAACCATATTTTAAATCACAGAGAAAACAGCCCCTGCAGTCCACGAAACACCAAGTGTTCTCCACTGAGTCTGGGCAACTTGACTCACCAGATTGCTCTCTGCTGTTCCTCTCAAGCTACAAAATATATCCTTTTGCCCCTGAGTCAGAGAATTTGCCTCCTTCACTTAGGTGAAATCTCTGAATCTCCCAAACCTGATCCCATCGGTTCTTCAGAATCTCCCAACAAGCCAAATTCCTACTAATACTCTTTGTGTTGTAGATGCTGAGTCACGTTGTGCCAGTTTGCCAAATCATACAGTTAAAGCTACTACCTCTAGGATGTGGAAGTATTTTTAATTTGTCAAAGTTAGATTTTTTTTTGCAAAAGACAGAGAGAGGGACAGATGGGAACAGACAGACAAGAAGGAAGAGAGATAAGAAGCATCAATTCTTCGTTGCAGCACCTTAGTTGTTCATTGATTGCTTTCTCACATGTGCCTTGACCAGGAGGCTCCAGCTGAGCCAGTGACCCCTTGCTCAAGTCAGAGACCTTGGGCTGAAGCCAGCAACCTTGATCTTCAAGTCAGTGACCTTGGGCTTCAAGCCAGTGACCTTTAGGCTCAAGCCAGCGACCATGGTGTCATATGAGCCTACGCTCAAGCCAGCAACTTTGGGGTTTCGAACCTGGGTCCTCTGTGTCCCAGGGCGAGGCTCTATCAACTGCACCACTGCCTGGTTAGGCAACATCGATCTGTTCCTGGATATGTCCCAACTGGGGATCAAACTGGCAACCTCCATGCTTCAGGATGATAAGCAACCGAGCTATCTGGCCAGGGTTAGACATTTCTTAAAATAGTCACCAGCCATTGAAAATATATGTTTATGTCTATCTAAACAATAGATTCTCTGTTAGCCAAATTCCATGTATCCTCTTACTGCATTACCACCTGTCTCTTTCTATTCCCTTGGGAAGGCACATCGTCTGATGCCAGAGCTTGTGAGTACTCAAGACTGGATGGCTGCCCTCTGGTATGTATGTAACATCTGTCCCTAGCTGAGCCTGTGCCCACCAAGCAGCCTTCTTAGGTCACTTGTAAACACTATTGAAATTATCTAAGTTAGATATTCTGTACATTTATGTTTAGGAGGGTGAAAAGAGAATCACTAAATAGGATACCTTGGAAAAATCTGAGGAAGATGAGCTTGTAAGACAAATTCTATTAAATCAGTCTGGTCAAGACAACTTGCAAAAGTTCAGGTTCTAACTCAGAACTACACAGTCTCAACTAAACTTGTGATTCTGAGCTTCAGTTTTTCTCATGTGCTAAATGTAAAAAACAAACACTGCTTTACAGAGTTCTGAGGGTTAAATGGGCAATCTTTCTATAAAAATACATAGAGCGGTAGAGCGTCGGCCTAGCGTGCGGAGGACCCGGGTTCGATTCCCGGCCAGGGCACACAGGAGAAGCGCCCATTGGCTTCTCCACCCCTCCGCCGCGCTTTCTTCTCTGTCTCTCTCTTCCCCTCCCGCAGCCAAGGCTCCATTGGAGCAAAGATGGCCCGGGCGCTGGGGAAGGCTCTGTGGCCTCTGCCTCAGGCGCTAGAGTGGCTCTGGTCACAACATGGCGACGCCCAGGATGGACAGAGCATCGCCCCCTGGTGGGCAGAGCGTCGCCCCTGGTGGGCGTGCCGGGTGGATCCCAGTTGGGCGCATGCGGGAGTCTGTCTGACTGTCTCTTCCTGTTTCCAGCTTCAGAAAAATGAAAGAAAAAAAAAATACATAGAGTGCCCTTAATAATAAAGGGGTGGTTTTTGAGAGATTTACCCAGTTATTATTGTTTCTTTATTTCTTCTACTCATTTTCTTAGGTCTTTTTGGGACCAAAAGCAGTGGGCAAAACTCCTAGGCTGTACATATATGTGCTGAACAAATGTATTGCCTTCTCATGGTTAATGAGGGGTTCGTATTATGTTTTTAGCTGAATTCAGGAAAGTTAAGTGGCTCGACCAGAAATTAGGACTTTAGTCATGGCTCCATTACTACCACTCTCAGAAAGTAAGATGATTGATGGCTTGTTCTAATTAAGGTAAAAGGGGAGACCCTTCAGGTTGCTGAGACATTTTCCTATAAGCTCATGGCTAACTGGGTACATTAGAATACCCTCACGCACTTGATACTTGTGAGTGGTTCTTCAATGATTCTAGGTTGGCTTTACCTGAAACATTTAGTAACTGGTATGTTTCTTGGTTATCCACCATTCTCTCAATAGTCCTAGGACATGAAACAGAAAGTAGAAGCAGTAGTATAAAAAGGCACCAGGCCCTGACTGGATAGCTTGGTGGGTTAGAGCACCACCCGAAGCGCAGAGGTTGCCAGTTCGATTTCCGTGTGAGGGCACATGCAGGGATGGACTGATGTTCCTGCCTCTCTCTCTCTCTCCTTCCTCTTCCTTCACTGAAATTAATAAATAAAAATACTTGGCCCTGGCCGGTTGGCTCAGCGATAGAGCATCGGCCTGGCATGCGGGGGACCTGGGTTCAATTCCTGGCCAGGGCACATAAGAGAAGCGCCCATTTGCTTCTCCACCCCCCCTCCTTCCTCTCTGTCTCTCTTCCCCTCCCGCAGCCAAGGCTCCATTGAAGCAAAGATGGCCTGGGCGCTGGGGACGGCTCCTTGGCCTCTGCCCAATGCGCTAGAGTGGCTCTGGTTGTGGCAGAGTGATGCCCCGGAGGGGCAGAGCATCACCCCCTGGTGGGCAGAGCATTGCCTCTGGTGGGCGCGCCAGGTGGATCCCGGTCGGGCACATGCGGGGGAGTCTGTCTGTCTCTCCCCGTTTCCAGTTTCAGAAAAAAAAAAAAAAAAAAAAAAGTAAAAAAAAAAATACTTAAAAAAAGGCACCTGTGTTTTATATCTACTTCATGGATGCAGAACTTTTTGAACAGCCCTACCACGATAAAAGATTTTGTTGAAGTCTTTAAAGTAAGAAAATGTCTTTGAAAAGATCATGTGTGATTGAGGCAAGTCACTCCAATAAGATGTCTAAGGATATGGTTCAGAGGGTAAAAATGTATACCATATGATGTGTGAGCCTCACTACATAGAAGGAGGCCAGGAGCTCTAACAGATGTTTGCTAAAGCTGATCTCTTGGATGAAGCCAAAATCCCCTAGGTAATATTAGTCCAGCCTGTTTGATCAGAGGAATTGGAAATAGCTTAAAGAATGCCGTGCCTGTAGAAAGTGGTGTGAGCCAAGAAGGACATTTGAAAGAAATTAAGTCCTTCTAAGCTTATTTGTGTTGTTTGGAATTCCCATTTACACTATGCCCCCGGCAGAAGCATCGAGTGCCACGTCACAGGGATGGGGAGGATTTCTTTACTGATGGGGGCTTTCTAAACAAACGTGATGCCTGTAATAAACTTCGAGAGAGTTAGCAAAATTAATTATGTGTCTTTACAGAGGGCTTGGGGAGGTAAAATATGAGAGATAAGCCACTCCATTTTCCCTTTGGGTGCTATGTATTGTCCTCAGCATAGCAATGGAGTTGGCGTCTCTATGCTCGGCTCTTCTTTCTGAAATTTCTTCCCAACATCTGGATAGCAGCAGTTTGTGAATAAGATATTTCTCCTCCTCACCAAACTTAAAGAATGAACCTTATTCCTTTTTCTGAAGAAGAAAACCTGAGCTTCACAAATGTTAATTTTCTTATTTATTGACAAGTGGTGGCAACATCTTCTGCCTCCTAGTGACTGAAGGTGGGAGCAGACACGGAAGGTATAGGAATCTGTTTAGAGAAACTGAAGGTCAGAAAGAATGATGATTTGATTTATATCGAGGGAATAATCAGCAGTGGCTATAAAAGGATGGTCTTGGCTGACTCACAGCAAATTTAGTTTAGAACTTATTTGTCATTGAAGAACATTTCTGAGGCATATTAATCAGACTCTAGTCTACGTTCTATTAACTAACAACCCCAAAATTTCTGTGGCTATGACACACACAAAAGTGTTGTGTTTTATACCTCACATGTCAGTGTGGCTAAATGGGTGCTCTGCATTACTTAGTCACTCAAGGACACAGTCAGGCTCCAGCACTTAACCATCTGGGACCTGGGGCAGGTAACCTTCTCAGTTGTTACAACAGAACAAGAGAGAATTAAAGAGAATTGTAGGTTTTTCATTGCCAAATAAAGGCTTTGGCCTAGAAGTGACAAATTTATTTGTCTTATTTTTATTGCATGTTTTTTCCCCCACTAGAATATGTTTCAAGAGATTAGAGACCTTGCTTGTCTCGTTCAACATTGCATCCTTTGTACAATACATAGTAGACATTGAACAAATGTTTGTTCAATGAATGAATTCAAAAGGGGTTGAACAGGATTGAACAGGACCATTTGGAGGCTAGAATCACCCGTGGTGCTTTAGTGTCCATAAAAGTAGGCATTTTCAGCATGAACCTGATAAGTCATACCTGAAACTGAGGAGGAGAGGAAACACATGGGATCCACAAGACCAAGGAGAAGAAAGAGCCTGGGTGTGAAAACAGCAAAAGCAATAATAAAAGGTCAAGTATCTCAGGTGGCTGAAGCAAACTTGGATTTAATGCATAACTTGTATATCCATAAATGTCTTGTCGGTATATTGCCTACACGTGAGTGTGGTAGCCAGCTACTCAGATGGCCCTAATAATCTTGGCCTCCCGTCATTTATGTATTTCTGTGGTTCTTCCCACACTGAATCAGGGCTGCCCTGGTGTGACCAGCGGAACACAGCAGAAGTGGGAGGTGTGTGACTCTCAGAGCTAGGTCATAAAAGGCATGGCAGCGTCAGCCTTGCTCTTTTGGATCACCTACTCTGGAAGAAGCTAGCTTCCCTGCCAGGAGGACACTCAAGCAGCTGTGATGTCCGCACAAAGAGGGACAGAGGCTCCAGCCTAAAGCCAGCGCCGACTTGGCAGTAAACTGACCGAACTACCTTCAATGCACCCTCCAGCCCTAGTCAAGCCTTCCGATGACTGCAACCTCAAGAGAGACCATGACTCAGAACCACTCAACTGAGCAGATTTTGACTTCCTGACCGAGAAAAACTGTGAGAAATAATACATGATTATTATTGTTTGAAGCCACTAACTTTTGGGATGGTTTGCTATACAGCCACACTGACCAGAACACTGAAATTCTTTTCAATTTCCAGGAGTTTTCTGCTGGCAAGGATGGTCACCTTCTTTAAATGAGAATGAGAAAGAAACAGAGGTGAGGAATGAAAATGTCATGAGCTTAGCCAATCAGCTGAACCAAATCAACTCTGCCCATTAACTGAGTGACAGATGTCTTGGACTGACTGTTCGTCATATATGTTTACATTTTGTGGCATTAAAAACCACTGTAGACCATAAAGCTGCATCAAACCTAATGTTAGGAGCTGTGCCAACACAAGTGGCTTATTAAATGAAGTTTTTTATTTTAGAACTGATTGGCCAACATGTAGGAAGTTTTTATGCTCAAATTTGGAAGCTCAAAAACATATGCTAGATTTTTTGGTCTGAGGAGGGAATTTCAGTTTTGTAGTTTTGTTTGTTTTTTAGAAGTATAGTTTAGATAAGTTCTGCTGATTTTAATGGGACATGTGATTATAGACTTGGTAACAGGAACACAGTGTGTCACTTTTAGATGGCAAACTGAAACTTCATTTGCCTTTCATGAAGATTTTCCTATCACTGGAACAGCTGACTTATATGTGTACAAAAAATACCTGACTCTTGGCCTATCTACAAAGTGATCTGCCAGTTCTTAAAATATTATTCTGCTTCTAAACTTCAGGGAATTAAAATTTTATGTATTCATCTGTTTGAAATTCTCTGAAGTGCTGGGCTCAGGCTCATGTTTGACTCTTTCCCCTCTGACCTGTTATGTTCATTTTAGTGGATTTCTGAAAAACTTTAAATGTCAGTGTGAAGGAGGGGATTCCTTATTCTCTACAGTTTTCATTAGTAGAATGGCATTTGTCTGGAACGGAGCACTCTTCGCCTTGGCCTTGAACATAGCTTGCTATTGAGTGGCCCAGCCTTTTGACCTACTAGGCCACAGAATGGGGAAAAGGCCTTGCTTGCCTCCACTTGCATTTTCCAAGCCATGCCTTATATCCCTATAACATCTTAATGAAACCATTCTTTTTGCACAGAAGCTTCTTTGACCTCTTTTGGGAACCTACTCTAATAGTCTGTGGCTCTTGTTCATAAGAACATTCTTTTTCCTAATATCTAGTCTAAACTTTTCCTTCCTTAGCTGAAGGCTTTTTGTCTCCCATTTTTTGAAACTACAAGTGATTCCCTTTCCTCACTGAAGACTAAACTTTATACCTAATGGCTAGAATGTCAAACAAACATTAATCTTGTCTCCTGACTCTTTACAGATGGAGGAGTGCCCAAAAGCAATTTAGGTTTAGACAGCAGAAGTATTTGTGTAGTGTTATTTAACCTCTGATTCATCTTCTCAAATCATCTTGGATTAAGCTTTATTTCTCAAAGATGCCAACGGCATCAGAATCTACCTTGAAACTTCATAATCATTCCATACTTCTACATTTCATTTTAAATTATGTCTCTCCCTTACATAAGCTACCTACTGTAAAAAGGATACTTACACATTTGCAAAGGACCATTTATATGCCTCAGCAATACATGTATCAGGTTTGAAAATTTCTCTTCATAGATAGGGCCTACTCTAAGACCACTTAATATGCAAAAAATTCATACTTTCCAAAGAGCTATGTAAGGGGCAATTGTTCAGATCCAGGCAAACCTCCCTACTTCCCCCCACTCCAAACACATATACACACGGGCCAGTCACACCGAAATTCCACCTTTGGGAATGTAGCCCTTAGGGATAACGAACTCAAGATTTTAATGTGGATCCCTGGGAGGACACTGGCATTTCTTGATATTCTTTCTCCACAATTTATAACCAAACTAAAAAGAAAGGAATTTTGATACAGAGCTGGAAGTAGAATGTACTAGTCCATTGAGGCAGAAGTCACTTCTTTTAGAGTGAATTATTTGATCTACTGTTTACTCTTAAAACAATTCATTGAAATGTTATTTTTGAGCTAATGGGAATTTTAATGGGGGAAGGGATAATGGTGGAGGATATGGGCAGAGGGTGGTGATGATGAGCAAAGGACATTTTTCAAGTGAGTAGGAGGACTGGCCACATTAATAAAGAGTTGGGGACAGTTATAAAGCAGAAGAATTGCATGGAGGGCATCTGTTCTCCATCTCAAGTTGAATCTACTTCATCTTCCTTTATGTTTCTGCTGCATGCACTTGACAAATTCTAAAAGCTATGTTAAGCTACTGATTTGCTAGTCTGCCAGCCCCAGTGACCTAACTTCCTGAGGTGTGGAAACCATGAACACAAAATGCGGGTGCTAAGGGAAAGGGGCACAGTACAGGATGGGGCAGCAGCAGCACAGAGGCCTGAAGGAACGAGACTATAAATAATGATACCAGCTGTAGAGAGTAAAGCTGGATAAAAATTTCAAAGAAATATCCAATTAACTAAGATTTTCAATCATGCTGATGGGAGCCTATCAGAACATGGAGTTTAAGCTGATAGGAATGGAGTTAAAGGGTGTTCAGATTTGCGATGCAAATCTCACAGGAGAGAAACAAGGAGTTAAATGGTCCAGGGAAGATAAAGTAAGTTAAAATGATCTATTGAAATAAATGATGATGATGATGAAATATTTATTAATAATAACTTGACTATATCTTCATAAACACTAATTTAACTTAATGAAAGTCATTTGATAGGCAGCCTAATGGGTAATAATGGTGGGAAGAATCCCTGTTTATTGAGAGCCTATTAACTTCTATGTAAATTAAGACACTCTGTGTTGACCAGGTGTTTGAACAAATCATTCCTTGGTTCTAGGTTTCAACACATGCATGAGAGTATGATTAGAATTTATTCCTAACATTCTAAAGCAATAAAAACCAACCTGGGTCCAGTTTAATATATTTAGAAGACTTTTATTTGAGACTGGTTTGTGACTCACAGGAATACATACTTGAGAAAAGAGCAAAAATCATTTATGTTTATTGATGATAGTGGGGTTTATGAAATGGCAAATCTCTGTCCAGGAGTTAAGAGACTTCATGAAATTCTCTTCAGGCCAATTTTGAAAGAGCTACCCTACTAGTCACCCACTACTGGGTCCTTGTGCTTGTTAGACATTTTCTCTTTTGGAAGGACATATCACGGGACAGCTCAACTCTGTTTTAAAAAGCAATCCATGAAATGCGAAAGGTTAATTTCATAACTGGAAAAGCTGAGCTTTAGCAATTTATGAGATCCATCCAGTTGCTATGTATTTCAGAGTGTGACCTCTTCCATTCCTGATTCTATCCTTCATCTCTTGCAGTTCTTAAGGGATAATAATCTAAAGCTGCAGCCAAAAGCCTGACACAGCCCCCAGCAAAAAAGGCTTGATTTTTTTTCTCAACTATGTTATCTGATTTTTCTTTAAGGATAATGAATGGATTTCAGATCAAATGCTTCAACTGGCCCATAAAGTAAAACCTTGTAGTGAGCATCTCTGGACTGCATTGTCATAGCCCAGCTCTTAGAGGGAGTCGGTTAGGAGGGACAGTGGGGCTCAGCAGGTGCCAAGAGCTTGTAGGAGAAACTTGGAGTAATACTAGTGCTTCTACTCACAACAGTAAATCACACTGCAAAGGGCTGAAGAGTCAGAACATGAGAACAATGCCAATGATATTAATCAGGAAGTGGTCATTGTACTGGTGAAACAATGCAAAGATGGAGGCAGTCACCACAAGAAATCAGGACATTTAAAATTATAGCTGTGGTTATGTGAAAGAAAGTTTATAGTCTTCAAGATACACTGAAATATACAGAGGTAAAGGGGCGTGATGTGTGCAACTTACTCTCAACTGGTTAAAAAGTTTTATATATGTGTGTGAATCTATCTATCTATCATCTATCTATCTATCTATCTATCTACCTACCTATCTTTGACAGAAAGGGAGAAAAAGGGAGAGGAAAAAAGGATGGAGAGAGGAACGTAATTGATAAAGCACATGGGAACAATTTGCGACATTCTTGCAACTTTTCTGAATGTTTGAAATTATTTCCACATCGAAAGCTGAAAAAAGCGCGCACACACACACGTGCGCGCACATACATGAAGGGAGATTATTGTCATGTTGCTGCCTAAGCCGTATTCTCCATCATTTCTCCCGGGCCTGACCACCTCAACAATTTCTTTGCCATCTTTCAAATGCCCAAGCTCCTCATGCTTCCTGGGAGGCATTAAAGAATGCCAGCCTTTCTTTGTCATTCCGTGCTTCTTTCTCTGAAGGCCATGACTTTTATGACTTCAGAAAAGACAGTTCTGGAGGACGGAAGCCACCCTTCGGCGACCACAGCGCTCACCTGCTCAATGTATTATTGTCACAGCTTCGCTGGGGCTAGGCTCCTCTGTGCGCATGTGCCAACTCCCAGGGTCCTGCCCTGGGCCCTCCTCTCTGAGCCAGGAACTCAAACAGTGGCCTGGAGGGAGGGAGTGGCCCTCCTGCCCCCTCTCCACCAAGTGGCAGCTCTGCATGCCATGTCATCAGTCCTTTTACATATTTTTCAGCAGGAGAAAATTTGTGTCATTTTAAGTTCTCCGAGGTTGATTTCCCAGTACAAATATATCTGTTTCAAGTACAATATATCTGTTAATTGACTCATGAATGTGCTTGGAAAGAGGCTGCGGAACTGTAAATATATTGCACAAGGTGCAATGTCGTGTTTGAACATTCCATGCAATAAAGTGAACGAAGCACGAAGGCGGCGTGGAGAGTCCAGGGATGGCGGCCCTCTCCCACTTCAACGTGCGAACAGAATTACGTGCTGGGTATTCATAGCTGGTACTCAATAAATATTTGCTGAATGAATGAATAAATGAGTGAATGCTAGAAACAGTGAATAAAATAGGAGTCTGGAGGAAGAAAGAAAATATTTCTGAGTAAGACAATAGTTTTCAGACGGAGCTCTGCCTGCCCTGGGGGTCCAGGAGTCCCCCTCATGGGCAGCTGCGGGGTGACCGAGAGAAGCAGAGAAGACAGACAAGGTGAGGCTCCGCTCCGTTATCCACATTTCCACATGCATTTTCTTTGCTCTGCCTGCTGAGTGCCATAGAAGATTATGTCTGAGCAGAGAGACCTGCACCTTGTAAACATTTGAAAAGCACCAGACTGGGGAGTCAAGAAACACTTTCTCAGAGCACCTAAGGAGGAGAGAGTTTGAATGAGAAAAAATGTTCTGGGGAGATAGCAGCATTTGGGGTCTGAAATACAAAGGGGGGCTTCCGCATGACTTATTTTCCCCTTTCCCCCAAAGCAGAACCTGAAAAGAGCAAGGCTTCAGGAAGGGTGTGACCAAGAAAGGTCAAAATGCATCCTGTTTGTTTGTGTAAAACCTCACAAAGCCAACAACTCCTGACCACACCTTAGGGTTAGAAGAACCTAGGTGAGCTTAAGGTGGCCTTGCTTTCCCGCCATAAACCACGAATAGTTCTGTGAGGGTTCCAGAGAATAAAAATGATGGAAGTCCTGTAAACATTCCTTCCATAACTTTTCATCTTAAAGAATGGCTTGTTCTGCAAAATATGGAAAAGGGGCCAAAAGGGAAGTTGACTGTGGATAGTGTTAGTATGTAAATTCTGAGCAACCTGGAGTGAACCCATTATCCAAGATAACAAGTTACACATCCCTTAGGTTTACTTCATCAGTGCATTTTCAAGACTCTGCCCAATACCTTTTGACTATAATACCTATAAGAGAGAAGATGCTACAAAACTCTTAACAGATGGTTACCAGTAAATCTTGAGTCATTTTTGCTCATGTGATTCGTTTGCTTTTCAGATAAATATCCAGTAATATTTCGATCAGATTGTTTGGTTAAATGTGGACTTCCAGAAGTCAGAACAGAATCGTATCTTTTGCCTACTTAATTTTTATTAATTCAGAAGAATTATTCAGGATGAACATTAACCAACACTAGTTGGTGACCTCATGGTTCCAGGGAGCACAAAGCTAAGTAGCAGGAAGGAAATCTGTGTGTTACTATAAACAAGATGGTGTCAATGGCCCAGGATGAAACTGCTCTTTGAACTTTGAGGTATGTGTGCTCCATTGGTTAGGATGAATACTATTTAGTGATCAGTTCTAATTCTTCACAGATACAAAAATTTCCTCCTAGAAACTACATACATAATACAGCTTATAGTAACTTAATGTACTATTAACCAAGACCAGTGAATATGTGGCCACAAAAAGGTCGCTTTTGCTACCAATGAAGCATGCACTGTCACTTTCCCTGTGAGTTCTGGTCACATTTACTTAAGTTAGGTGGTGGGATCTCACATGAGATTCATTCCTGGAACTGACATTCATTCCTAGATTATTCACAGCCCTGTTTTCTCAGTCTGTGAAAACTGAGTTGACAATAGAGTTCTAGGTCACCCTGGAGATGGTGAGTACTTAAGATACACAGTTAAATGTACTAGTCCTATGGACACCACTGGTCAAAGTTCAAGTTTACATATTGTAGCAGTGTGCTATAGTGGTCTTGAAATACTGTGGAGAAAAGCCACAGAGAAAGACACAGTATTTCAAACATATCTGGCTTCTTTTCTTTTCTTTTTTCACATAGACTTTAGTCTTAGGATAAATTATTTTGAGGAAGCAACGCTGAATAGATGTACTTTCAGGTGGAGGAACATTTGCTTGTTCCTTGAGTATCAGGAAAATCATAATGGTTGGATGAAGATAGATGGAATTTAAAAATGAATCCAGTTGAAATTTGTTTTACAGAGAAGAAAACTGGGGAAGATGAAGAGAAAGAACATTCAATGGTTTATATAAGATGACGTAGTCTGATAGAGGCTAGGGAAGGACGAGAAGGCCACGTATCTCTGAGACCAATGTTTTTTATCTGTTTTACTAGTGTGCAATTGACATTTTTTCCCTATTGAGTTTTACTGAGTAATCACAAAGCAGAAGTATCCAAACTATGACTTATCTTATTTTTAGGACAAAATACAATACATTTCCCTGATGAACAAGCCTATAGGTCATTCTTCTAGGACCATTTGAAAGCTTGAGATGGCCTGACCTGTGGTGGCGCAGTGGATAAAGCGTTGACCTGGAATGCTGAGGTCGCCGGTTCAAAATCCTGGGATTACCTGGTCAAAGCACATATGGGAGTCGATGCTTCCTGCTCCTCCCCTCTTCTCTCTCTCTCTCCTCCTCCTCTCCTCTCTAAAATGAATAAATAAAGTCTTAAAAAAAAAGAAAGCTTGAGATGGTCTTTCTGCAATTTATACTCACTTCTATGTTTGAGTCTTGAGTTTTAGAAACACATAGAAAAATGCTTATTTGCAAAGGATGTGTCCAAAAGCATCAGTGATATAGTTAGAGAATTTCTTAGCTTAACCAAAAAACACTTCCACGTGAGAGTTGAGCATAGTCACACAGCTGTGTCTCTGCCACCTGACATACTTGCCAGTGGTAAAGGAATTCAGAGAAATTTATCATGAACTCGCTAGGTGACCTTATCTAAGTCAGCAGACCTCTCTATGCTTTTTTTTCTTTTCATCTGTAAAATCAGGCAACATGCAGATTGAGTAATGGAATTTATATAACAGAAGTTTATATAGATTTGGGGGCTATACAAGTTTTTTGAGAATGATAAAAACTGACCTATGTGTCTGTGGCCACAATCTGCTTAATTTTGTGTAGAAATTGTCTAATCCAGCCATCTTTAAGACTGCCTTGAAAAACTAGAGTCGCTCTTCCTGATCAGTCTCTGAAAACTCCATCCCAGATGTTAGCTTTCATAGCAGTCCTAATTCCTTTCCTGTTTTCCTCCCTTGCTCACAGATTGCCACATCCTTGTTAAGGTAATGCATTGCAAAGGAATGGTCCTCGGGCTTTGTTTCAGCAGACCCAGTACTAGGTAGCCAAGTGTGTCTCATCTCTCCTCTCCTAGACATCCTCCTGTTCTAGGGAGACAAGCTGAATGCTGCCTACAGGGTAAGGCAGAGAGAGCACCACTGCCACCACCTGGATGCAAGGAGAATGAGGCACCACCTAGAAAAGAAAAGTCGCTACGTGTCCAAGAGTGAGCATGCTATCTTGCTTGTTTCTTCTCTTCTTTTTATTTCCTTATTGTACTTTCTTTGATTCTCTAGTTTTCTTCACTTCTTTTCATCTTTCCTATGCATATATGTGTTAATGCTTCCTCAGTTTCACCTAGCACCCATGGTTTAGAAAAAGGCCCAGTGGATGGTGAGGGACCCAGCCTAAGATGGGAAATGTGGGAGACCAGCATATGGTCACTCTTCCTTTGGGGAATGCATCTGCAGGCTTTATACCAAGATACAGGTTTAGATGTTCTCTGGAATACATAGGAGAAGCCAGAAGCTCTTCTTCATGCTGCCTGAAGTTCTGTTAAGCTCCATCTAATCATTAGCCCTGAATTCAAAGGGATAGATTAGTGATTTTCTTATTCTATGAGGAAAGAAAGACAATTTGTAGCTCAGTTCTCGTCTGTCCTGTGACATGTGAGCTACATAATGCTCCATGGACAAGGTTCTATTTTATGTGCTATGGTTCTAACCACAGATTTAGGGTAATTGTTATAAATGTTCCTTAGAGTAAGAAATAGGCAGACAGATGAGACCTGGACAGTTGGCCTAGTGCTGATCATTGGCCCAGCATGTGGAACTCTCGGGTTAAATTCCTGGCCAGGGCACACAGGAGAAGTGACCATCTGCTTCTCCACCTTTCTCCTCCCCATCTCTCTCTTCTCCTCCCACAGCCATGGCTCGAATGGTTCGAGCAACCTGGACGCTGAGGATGGCTCCATGGCCTTGCCTCAGGTGCTAAAATAGCTCAGAGCAGTGGCCCAGATGGGCAGAGCATCGCTTGGAAGGGTCTTGCCAGGTGGATTCCAGTCAGGGTGCATACAGGAGTCTGTCTCTGTCTCTGTCTCCCTGCTTCTCATTTAATAATAATAATGAAAAAAGGCAGAAAGACAAAAAAAAATCTATGTGGACCTTCTTGGTCTTTTTAGAAACTTTCTTCTAGGGAGTCCTAAAATCTTTAGGTTCTATAGATAATTACCCAAGTCATTACAGATCATCTGTGAGGAGTCAGCAGTACCTGTTTAGAAGCAAAAGAGAAGAAACCAACTTGGTTTTCCAAATTAAGGTTAGTTTTAATTTTATCTGTTTAGATCATTATTTCTGATATGAAATATTTACTTTTAGTAATCTGTGTTAGGCCTCTGAGGATTCCCAGGGTGTCCTGGAGAGAACTCCAGGCCTGTGGATTGTGGTGAGGTGAAGGGTAGTTTTGGGGGGGTGTGTTTCCCCTGTCAATCAGAGGGGCTTTATTTCTCTCGCTTTCTACATTGATATTCTATATTTATTTTGAAGGAAAACTTTTTGAGGATTTAAAAGATTAAGAATAGACAATTATTCCTAGTAGTATTAATTCTAAGAATCACTGAGATACCCATAAAAAGTTGTGTGATTGGTCTAATGCTTCAGCCTTTTCCAAATACTGGTTATCCATTTTTAGCATCAGCTGATGTACCTGAGTTCTGTGCTAAGTATTTTAAGATATTTATTGGGATATATCTTTGTTTTTATTTTTGTTCATTTGAAAAATAATTCCAGAATGAATTAAAGGTTAAGTTCTATTAGGCTTAGGGATTTCAAAAAGAATTTAGATACCCCTTTTCTGGTTAAATTATAGTAATATATGAAATTCAGTGCTCTCTTTAATCCTCACAGTTAAAAGATTAAAAATATATATATAACAAAAGTGAGCTCTAAATGTGTACTTTTGATTTAGACTCTCTCTTAACTCCTTCACAACACCTACTATAAGGTTGGTTGTAATAGATGTTCAAGAAATACTATTGGGTTGAGCTGAATATTTTAGATTTTAAAATTAAGAATTGGTTAACTGAAGATTTCAGAAATAATACTCCATAAATCAAAATTTTTTATCTTCATAAAATGTTTAGAATATTTCTGATTGTGAGAGAAAGATGGCAGAGTTCTAAGGGATCCATTCTTCCCTCCTTCCCTGACACCTTCCCTCTTTTCCTCCCTCCTTCTTTTCTCCCTTTTTTCTTTCCTTCTTCTTTCTCCCTTCCTCCCTTTTTTCCTCCTGTCTCCCTTCTTTCCTTCCTCCCTCCTTCCCTTCCTCCCTCCTTCTTTCCTCCCTTTCTTCTTTCCTTCCTTCCTTCTTTCCTTCCTTCCTTCCTTCCTTCCTTCCTTCCTTCCTTCCTTCCTTCCTTCCTTTCTTCCTTCCTCTCTACCTCCTTCCTTTCCTCCCTCCCTCCTTTCCCTCCTTTCTTTATCCCTCCTTTCCTTCCTTCCTTCCTTCCTTCCTTCCTTCCTTCCTTCCTTCCTTCCTTCCTTCCTTCTTCCCTTTCTTTCTTCCTTCCTCTCTACCTCCTTCCTTACCTCCCTCCCTCCCTCCTTTTCCTCCTTTCTTCCTTCTTTCCTTCCTTCATCCCTCCCTCCCTCCCTCCTTTTTTCTCCCTTTCTTCTTCCCTTCCTTTCTTTTTTCTTTCCTTTCTCGCTTCCTCTCTTTTTCCTCCTGTCTCCCTTCCTTCCTTCCTTCCTTCCTTCCTTCCTTCCTTCCTTCCTTCCTTCCTTCCTTCCTTCCTCCTTCCCTCCTTCCTTCCTTTTTTCCTTTCTTTCTTCCTTCTTTCCTTTCTTTCTTTCTTGCTCTTTCCCTCTCTCCTTCTCTCCCTCCCTTCCTCCCTCCTCCCCTCCCTCCCTCCCTCCTTTCTTTTCTTTTTTCTCCTTTTCCTCCTCCTTCTTTCCTTCCTTCCTTCCTTCCTTCCTTCCTTCCTTCCTTCCTTCCTTCCTTCCTTCCTTCCCTCCCTCCCTCCCTCCCTCCTTCCTTCCTTCCTTCCTTCCTTCCTTCCTTCCTTCCTTCCTTCCTTCCCTCCTTCCCTCCTTTCCTCCTTTCTTCCTCTTTCCTTCCTTCCATTATTCCACCATGATCAGAAAACTAATGAATTTTAGATAAAGAAGTCAGAAAGGAAAAACTTGTTCTACCAGATATAAAACTGTATTATAAAGCTCTAATACCTGTTGATGTGATTGATAAGCACAGCAATAAAGATTTTAAATATTAATATTGGAGAATATTTTTACTGCATTAGAGTAGAAAGAGATTTCTTAAATGCAAAAAAGCACTAACCATAAAGGCAAAAATTCCAAATTTGATTATGTTACAATAAAAAACTTCTGCTTACCAAAAAAGCATTATTAAGGGCATGAAAAGGCAAAAGAAAGAGTGACAAAAAATATTTTTATCACATATAACTTATGAATATCATAACCAGGTGTATAGAGAACTCCAGAAAACCTGATTGAAAAGTAGGCAAAAGACTTGAACAGGCACATAACAAAAGAAATCCAAATAGATAATAAATATATGAAAAGTTGTTCAGTCTCACTAGTAACCAGGTAATTCAAATCAAAACTACCATGAGATACAAACAAACCAGATTGGCCCACATTCAAAACCCTAACAATGCCACATTCGGTGAGGATGTAGATCTATGGAAAATCTCATATGACTGGTGAGACTACTAATTGGTACAACCATTTTGGAAAACTCTAAATATTATCTGCTAAAGTTGAAGATGCATACACAGGTAGGGCAAAAGTAGGCTTACAGTTGTGAGTATGCAAAACAGAGAGTTATTTTTTATTATTAATTAATTATAGCCTTATTTTCCATACAAACAATTGTAAACTTACTTTTGCAATGCTCTGTATATTATGATCCTCAGAACAGAATTGCTGAGTCATAATGTACATGCACCTTTAGTAGAAATGGATATACAGTACCTTGAGATATGAGCAGACCAACATATGAATTTTTTAAGATATGAGCTGCGACTCGGTCCAAGCAAAATTTCGAGATACGAGTCGTGATTCGAGAAGCTGCTGCTAGTTTTTGTGGTTTCATTTTAAGTAAAGAAAGTGCAGTTTTAGTTTTGTTTAAAGTAAAAAAAATGCAGTTTTAGTTTACATTTAGTGTTAAGAAAGTGCAGTTTTAGTTTACATGTCTACAGTGCCTGCATCCCTTCCTCCCTCCCTCCCTACTCCTCCACCATTCACCTCCATTAGCTGGACTCGTCTGTCTCCAAGGTAAGAATACAGTACTAAATAACTTTTTTGTTTTATTTTATATATTTTGTTATGCATTGGTAAAGTATACATGTGTGTTTCTTAATTTAGGGTGGTTTGGGGATGTTTCACAGGGCTGGAACGAATCTATTTCAGTTATTTTAAATGGGAGAAATTTGTTTGATATACAAGCTGACTGACTTACGAGCTCGGTTACAGAACAAATTAAACTAGTATCTCAAGGTACCACTGTATATGTTTGTCAAGATGCATGAAAACAACCTCAGCCATTGTTCATAGCAGCCCTAATTTAAATTAGACAATTTTGTATTTCTTGATCTGATTTGCGGTTGGTTATACATGTATTTGTCTTATAATTTATTAAGCTGTACATTTATGTTTTATGCATATTTATGTATCTGTATTATTTTTCATAAGTTCAAAAATAAAATTAATCACTAAAAAACTGAGAATTGTCCTGGAATTCAGCTTATTGCTCTTCTGTAATAACAAAAATATAAAATACCTTGTCAAATGTCCTGCTTAAGCCCAGATACATTTATATCAATATTTACACATTATCCTGATATTCTTAGGAATTCTGTCAAAAGTGGAAATAGTTCCTCAACATGAGTTGCTCTTAATGAGTCACAGACTAGATCTACAGGAGGCAGTGTATTGTCATACACACAAAAGTGGAAGTCAAAATGCTGTTATATCAGTTCTGGTTAGCTCAATGACCTTGGTCAATTAATTGACTACTTCCCTCTTTTTTGAAAGGAGACCTTGAAATAAGTAATCACTTAGGTCTTCTTTTAAAGATTCAGTAATTCTGTGAATAAAGAATCTGCAGAATCTCCTGAATTTATGTTCTAAAATTTCTCTATGATATTCAAATAATAATCAACTGATATAATAATACAAAAGGACATCACAAAGGATGTAATTTCAACTTCAGTAATAACTAGTCAATAAAAAAAAACACCTAGAAATTTTATGGCTAGAACATCTAAAAGCTTAAAGCAGTTTGTTGAGCAGTGTCAACGTATATTTCATGCAGGTGTTAAACAGTGGCTAACGCATCCAGAGCAGGAAAGAACTAGTCTAAAAGTTACTGTACTTTTTCTGAGACTCCACTCTCTGGTCCATGTTACTTCCAGAAGGCAAGTAATAGGTACTGAGCTCTATTCACCTACTTCTCAAATTTGATTCCTGGAAATATTATCTACTGGTCTTCATTCATTCATTCATTCATTCATTCATTCATTCACTCAAACTACAAGTGCTTATTTAATTTCTATCATGTGTTGGCACTGTGGAGAATTCAAAGATGGCAGAAATACTATCCTTGCCTTCCAGTTGATCACAACCTACCTACTATTTTGGACAAATGTGATCTAATTTTCACTAAAGTGGAAATAGAGAAAATGATGACAAATACTGATTTATTAATTGATGCAACAGGAAAATAATTATCAACTGAGAGTTGACAGAATTATTTGACCAATTCAAAAAATAAAAATAAATAAAAGGAGCACTTATTATCACGCATATCCTGCATTAGAAAGTAGTTCTAATAGTGTCAGAAAATTTTTATGCTATAATGTTATGTTTAAAGAGGTGAAAAAAATTGAGTATGCAGAAGTACATTTGAATGTGAACAGAAGTTAATGCTGGTATTATATTAATTTACATCAAGGGTATATTTTTCATATGATAAGAAAAATGCACACATATATTTTAAAAAAGACTAATAATGTAGTTAGCATAAAACTTTTCAAAAACAGAACAACAATAAACACAAAACAAAACCAAGTCTGCTCTTACTTTACTAACAGTTAATTCTGCTGAGCCAGACCACTGAAGAACAGAAATATATAGCACTTAGAATGAGAATTAGATTTTATTTTTAAAAAATCAGCAGCAGATAGATTAGAGTGTCAGAAAATAGAAGGAAAGAAAATGTGACCCTATGATTAGGAAAGGTGCTGAAAAAAAAACTTGCTAATTTTTCTAATAATAATATTATTGTTTTGCCTGCTAATCATACTGTGTTTGCCAATGGCATTGTTCTCCAGTGACAGTAGAGATAAAAAGGAGACAAATGTGACACACAGTAGTGTGGATAAACATTTTCCTTTGCAACAGGAAGAATACAGAAGCTTACCTTCCTGTGTCTTGAGTCTTTGCTCATGCCTCTGAAGAATAACTGTTTAATTTAATTTTTATTTTCATGGTGTTTAGGTTAGTCTTGTTTATTTTATATTTTTATTGAGGTTTAATTAATATACAATGAAACACACTGTTCCAAGGTATTTGCTGTGATGAGTTTCGATGATGGTTATAACCTTCTCCCATGAATTCCCTGGCCCTCTTCTCGATCACTTGCTGATTGCTATCACCACACATTTAGTTTTGTCTGCCTTTGGAGTTTTTTGTTTTGTTTTGTTTTTATGACAGAGAGAGAGAGAGGCAGAGAGGGACAGATAGGGACAGACAGGAAGGGAGAGAGATGAGAAGCATCAGTTTTTTGTTGCAGCACCTTAGTTGTTCATTGATTGCTTTCTCATATGTGTCTTGACCAGGGAGCTACAGCAGACTAAGTGACTCCTTGCTCAAGCCAGCGACCTTGGGCTCAAGCTGGTGAGCTTTGCTCAAACCAGATGAGCCCCACTCTCAAGCTGGCGACCTCGGGGTCTCGAACCTGGGTCCTCCGCATCCCAGTCAGGGTGCATCTGCTGCGCCACCTCCTGATCAGGCTGCTTTTGAAGTTCTTAAAAATGGAATCAGACAGTGATACAGAATAACAAAGCTTTGACAACAAAGCCTACATTTAAATTTATTGCTCAAAAAAGAGTTCTAGGATGTTATCAAGCTGGTCAAACAAAGAGATACGTATCTCACTACAACAGCAATAAAATGAGATTAAACTGCTTTTTGCCTTTTGCTCAGTTTTCCTAGTGGAAAGTTTTATGCTCAAGGTACAACTTCCAGGATGGTGGAAACTGGCCATTGAAAGACCTGGGCTTCACTCCTATTACTTCTATTAACTAGTGTCAGAGGTCTGCTTATAAGATATTCACTCCATCTCTGTTCTCCTTAGTGCCTTATTCTCTACAATGCAGATAACTCTGGTAGTCCCTATATACAGATAGCGGGATCGAGATCTCAAGGCTGTGTTCCCTCTAATATACGTAGGTGTGGCGGTGGGCATGTTCTGTCCAGGCGCCTGCCTGCACTGGCCCACACCTTCCCATTCACTGCTATGGCCACCTGACTCCTAACACTGATTCCCCAGATCACTGTCACACTTTCTGCTGCTCAACTACTGGCCCCTCAAAACCAGAGTCTTCAAGGTATTGCTGTGACCCTGCACAATCACACCTCAAGGGTAGACCCTGTCCTCTTTAAAAGATTCCTCCAGCCCTGGCTGGTTGGCTCAGTGGTAGAGAGTCGGCCTGGCGTTCAGGAGTCCCGGGTTCGATTCCCAGCCAGGGCACACAGGAGAAGCGCCCATCTGCTTCTCCACCTCTCCCCCTCTCCTTCTTCTCTGTCTCTCTCTTCCCCTCCTGCAGCCAAGTCTCCACTGGAGCAAAGTTTGCCCGGGCGCTGAGGATGGCTCTGTGGCCTCTGCCTCAGGCTCTAGAATGGCTCTGATTGCGGCAGAGTGATGCCCCAAGATGGGCAGAGCATCGCCCCCTGGTGAGCGTGCAGGATGGATCCCGGTTGGGTGCGTGCGGGAGTCTGTCTGCCTCCCCGTTTCCAGCTTCGGAAAAATACAAAAACAAAAACAAAACAAAACAAAAAAAGATTCCTCCAAAAAATGACCATGAAAGGCTGTAATATTGAGCTTGACTTTGTGGGCATATAAAAAAATGCACCCAACAACTGCAGAATATGCATTCTTTCAAAGCCCATGTGGAACATTTTCAAAAACTTTGACTATGTAATGGGCCGAAAATAATTTCAAAGGCAGAAATCATATAGAGCAGTGGTTTTCAACTGCCAACCCACTGGAAACTTTGCCCCGGTCTGTGAAAGAGTTAACCACCCTGATGTTGTATGAAAACTATAGAAATTTCTGGTGGGCCAGCAGTTAAGAAACACTGATATAGAGCATGTTCCTTGACAAAAAACAAGCAAGAAACCAATGAAAAAAATGTGCTTTTTTGAAGCACTATTAAAAATTTTGAAACAGTCTAAAGAAACTTAAGGGATGACTTAGGCAGAAGAGAATAGTTTGCTGCCTAGACATTGTGACATTCAGCTGGTAGCCAGCCACCTGCTGTTTTTGCCTGGCATCCACTCTGAATGTTCGGTGTCTCCTTCTTGCCTGCTCTGTGTCTGGGCCGGACTGGCTGGTAATATTTTGAATATAACCCCGTCTTTGCAGGAGAGAAACCTGATGGGCTACAGCATAAGGCTGGGGGGAAGAAAAGCCACTTAAAACTCATGCTTGAAATAATCTTATTTTGTAAAATAAAGGAGTTTTTATATCCCTAAAAATAATAGCTTACATTTATTTAATTGTACAAAGTGGCATCTTATTTAATCTTTAAAATATCCCTGTGAGGTAGGCAGTACAACTATTTCCATTTTACAGATGAGAAAACTGAGGCTTAGAGAGGTTCAAGAACTTGGCTAGCATCATATCAGTAGGATATAATGGAATTGGCAGTCAGACTCTTTGGCTTTCTGAATATTTATTAATAACGATAGCTTGAAGGGCAAACAAGAGAGCAGAGAGTGGTGAGCATTGGGATGTTTGATTGCGATAGTTGGGGATGGGTTTAGGACTAGTGTTGAGAAAACATTGTTCTGTTTCCCTCGTCACACGTTATGTACTTTTCAATTATTTAAACTTCGTTTTTCAAGGAGTATGTTATAAAGGAGAAAAGTTAACAACTAAAGTGAGGGGGCAATAATTCAATCTAGTTCCAACAGTCTGTCCTGGTGACAAAGAACAGAAAGGTACCCACTGAGCTTAGAGATTTAGGAAGGCTTTGTGAAAATAAAGCCCCCATCTGTATTAAAAATGCTTTGTATTTCTTTAACACCTAATTTGAGCTGCCCCAAAAGCTAACTACATAACTCATTTATCCTCAAAGCACCCTGTGAGTTCCCTGGCGTGGCTGGCGAGGGTGTGTGGCTTTGAGTGGTGATAGCCCAAGATGAGCCCTTATCCACGCTCTGGGAGTCTGGCCCCTGGAGGAAGATCTCTTGTGTTGCCTCCTATCACCATCCACCAAAAGCATCATCATCTTTATGATAATAATTTCCAGCCTCAAAGGGATGCTATTAATTAGTCTAAAAATGCAAAGGGCTTGAGAATGCCAGACGCTCAGTGCTGAATTAGTGGGAAGTTTCACCCAGACGTGGAGCTGGCCGTTCAGTTCTGAGGAGGGAGGAGGTAAGGTGACTCTCAGCCAGTGACTGGACGAGGGTAAGGGCGGAAAGGAGAACAGAATGGTCACTGTCCCGGGGCTCAGGGCCCTCCTTTCACCGCAGCAGACCACGTTCCCTGCCTCCAGTAATTAGAAATTACTTCGGCACATAAACAGGCACTTTATAATGTTTTCTTTTTACAACGGGCAGCACGCTTCTCCTTTCCACGGAGAGAGGGGAACCAGTTCTGGCTTCCCACTGTCCCCACCTCCTTCCCAGCCCAGCCCCGTATTCAGCCACAGAGAAAGCAGCAGTCACATCTGCTCTGAACATGGCTCCCTTCCAGTGGCCCCGGCTCAGAAGGAGCTGGTAAAATGGCCTTGTTCAATATATGTCACCGCTGCCTCTGGGAGGCCTGCGTTCTCGGCCACCAGCCACAGCGCCCTCCCCTTCTTCTCTTCCCCATTCTCCCATCAACAAGTCTAAGAAAGCTCTTCATAGAGAGCCTCATTATTGACACGGACACCCTCGCTCAGAACACTCTTACCATAGACCACTCTATCCAGCGGTGAGTGATAACAGCTCTGTTTGTGTTTAATTAGCTCTCGGTTTATAGGGCAGTTTGTGTTGAGGGTGTGGCTGTTTTAGTTGGTTATGCAGCTGACAGAAATATATGTGTATTGGTGTGGGTCCTCTGTGTGTGCCCTCTTCACGCTCTGGTCTGAAAGCTCAGCCGTCCTTCATTCCATTACCAACAAGGCAAATTGTTGGGACTTTCAGGCTTTGATTTTATCCCATAAAACTGGAATGATAAAGCTCTTTCTCAGTCCTTAAATAGCTGGCCAGGCAAATGCCCCTATTGCTTATCATCAGGCAAAACTTCTAGATGAACCACTGTGGCTGCTCTGTCTCTCGGTCCTAGGGGAGACTGCAGCTTTAGAGACTACTCCCCAGGCAGCTGGCTACCTGCCCTGACCCTGAGTGTCATCTGCTTAGTTCTCGAATGTTTATTTCTCTTATTTTTAAAATCAGGTCCCTCATAGGATCCATGTCATGACTTATATTCATGAAAATATCTAAAATAGAAGCATGATTATAAAGTAGTGGATTATTTTTTTTTAAAATAAACATTACAGAATGTACTCATCTAAATGTGTGTTGTCCCTTTCAAAGTAATCACTACTGAAAGTTGTACACATAGTCCCAAAATGGTAATATTATGTAACGTATTTGAGAAATTCTTCTTGGAATTACCTGAGACAGCCTATTTAAAAATGAAATGACATAAAAATTTTCTTAATTTAAAAGTAATATGTATTCATACTGAAAGCTTTGATTTTTGTCTTGTTCTTTATTGTTATCTGAATTTCTATTTATAATTCTAAAACCTGATGATAAGTATAGTTAATATATTTTCTGAGTTGTGGCTTAATGAGTAGACTCAATGGTAATGAATCTTCTTCATCCTCTGAGGGTCATTTCAAGCTCTAAGATCTAATTCCTTTTCACTAAAATCAGCAAATATTTATTGAGTGTCTCTCAATGCAAGGAGCTAAATAAAAGAAGTGAAAGAGTTAGCAAGATGTGTTCAGGTTGACTTTTTAAAGAGGCCATTAACTGGTTCAGGAAGTGATGCCAAACAGAACTACAAAAAAATATTTTGAACAATTACTAAAATTAATAAGTAAGTACAAATTTAAAAACATTCTTGAAAGTGTAATGAGTAATAAGCTGAGGGGACAGATATTAAGAGGCCACCTTTGGTACACAAGGTCAGGAGAGCCCCCTGCTGAAGTGACACATAGGGCTTAGATGGGCAGCCCACATTGAAGGAATGATTTTATATCTCAGCATATTCTATTTTGGCTAAGTAAAGTCAGATTATTTGGAAGATTCTCAGTCTAATGCTCTCCTATCCATATGCAGTCAAACCCTGTATAGAGGTGGGGTGGTCTTCAGCTCAGTCTGGTATGTGAGTTACACTTGCTTATCTGATTTTCTAAGCTCCTGGGGTAGACTTGCAGGCCTTAGTCTGAAAGTATGATCTCTTATATCTTTTTTTTCAGTAACTAAGTTGTGAGAAGTGAAGTTGAAGGTAAATTACCTAAGAGAGAGACAGAATCTGTTCAGTTTCCTAAGCACCCCACCTCCTTCCCTCGGATTAGTTGCATTCCCAGAAAGTTTCAGAATTGGCCTGGACCCTCCATGATAGCACACATTCTCCAAGTTGTTCTTTATAGCCATCTGAAACCCACTTCTTAATTTGCTGAAAGGATAATGAGGATTTGGTCCATAAATAACTCCCTCTCTCTTATGTAAAAGCCTGTGTATCATTCTGTTTAGAATTTCGTGTGGAAGATAGTTTGATTTCTTTTCTAGACACTGGTATACTTTATACTTCTTCCTCTCTGATGAGAATTAGGGCTCTGGCTGCTGGGCTTCACAATGAAATATGAGATTGTCATAGCAATCACCTTTCTCCCGATAGCTGGCACGTTTGCA
Organism: Saccopteryx bilineata; assembly: GCF_036850765.1. NCBI lineage: Eukaryota > Metazoa > Chordata > Mammalia > Chiroptera > Emballonuridae > Saccopteryx > Saccopteryx bilineata. The sequence continues at coordinate 297,210,531 of NC_089490.1, forward strand.
TTCTCCCCCTTTTTTTTCCTACCTTAATTCTGTACCTTAAATTTGTAATAAATTTTGTTAAAAGCCATTCCAACCCTTTGTGATAAAAAGGATGATTATAAGTAAACAAACTATATATATAGTACAGTGTTATCATAAACCAATACTTATAAGAAGACAAAGTATATTCTTGGACAGTTTTAGTTACCAGTAAAGAAATGAGTAGGGCACAAATCAGTGACTGAGAAAACGGAAGTCAATCATCTTTGGTATAGGTGAGGGAAAAGGGGATGTCAGAAGCCTGTGAAATCTGCCAGTTTGTGCCCCAAACTCGGGGGGCCTCATAGCAGGTTTTATAGGTATGCCCCACTAAAGATGTAGATCATCACCCGTGTCTCTGGAACTTCACTGTCCTAGAAGGAGATTGAAAGGTCCCAAGCCAAGGAAGAGTGAACAAGCAGTACTCATTTCCGTACACAATGTGTTCTCAGAGCTCACGACTTAAAAATAGACCTGTGTAAGACAGGCTCCTTAAAGCAGGCTGAATCTTGACTCTGCATGTCTTGTGTCTGTCATCTGTTTAGACACAAGTAGAAATAAAGTGAACAGCCTACAGGCATGTGAAGCATAATGATATTTATTATTAAGCCTTAGGAAAAGAGTAGAGGCATAGTGACTTATGTGTGGGCAGAATTTAGAACTTTCAGGATTTAGGATCATCTTGAGGATTGTCTAGGAATCCATTTGCAGGAGGAAGAAAGGAAGGAGGGAAATCATATTTGTCAAATACTATGTTCAGGTCCTGTGCAAAGTGCTTTACATATACTTTCCTTTTAATTAACCATGACAATCTTTATTTAAGATAGGCAATGTTATTCACATGCTTTCTCCTTAAGAAATAGGACACACTCCCTCACCCCCTTTTCTTTTTCTTTTTTTTCTTTCCCTTCCTCCTTTTCTCCCCCCTCACTCCCTTTCTTCTCCCTCCCTCCCTTTCTCCTTCCTTCCTTCCTTCCTTCCTTCCTTCCTTCCTTCCTTCCTTCCTTCCTTCCTTTACTGTCAGTTCCATTTGCCCTATTGGAAAATAATAGAAACTTGAACCATAGGTTCTAAACACTGTGATTCCTAATGTAACTTCAATTAATAATTAAAAATAAAGTTAAGAAATGAACTCTTCTCATTGTAAATGGAGAGGTTCTTGTGAGAATAATACTGACAGTTTTGTGTGAAAACAATCAATCTTAAATATATTGGCTCTATATTGGCTCTAGCAGATCAAATTCTGGGCCATGTGTGCAGTTTGGAAACTGTGAAAAATAAAGCAAGGGCAAAGATTGTACTCGTTGGGGACCATCTTTCATCAAAGATGCACTCTTGCTTTGATCTGAAACTGGTAATCACATGGTTTTCATGTTGGTTATGCCTCCTTTTTCTGGTCCCTCTGTTATAAAAAATCTCTATTTCCTTATATATCTATTTATCTATCATTTATCTATCCATCCATATAATGAATAATGAAGTTTTTCTCCTCATAAAATTTACTAGATAGAAAAATTCTGAACAATCTGTTCATTGGTTATGCTAAACAAATAGACTTTGTATAGTTATGAAACGGTATCAAGACCTTAGGAAAAAAAAAGGGAGCTTAGATACATTCTTGCTCAAACTATTATTTTACAGGTAAACAAATGAAAGCTAAGAATGCAGAAGGAAATTGTTAAAAGCAATAGCACTGAGATTCCAGGGTACCTTTTACCACATCACAATGAGGAGACTGTTTTGAGTGTCATTTTAGCATAAACCCTACATATATCAGTGCTTTTACTTATTTTCTAGGTTGCACAGGATTTTGAAGCTTAAAGTAATATCAGAGATCATCCAAGTCCAAACTTCTCATTTAGAGAAGAGCATATTAAGGCCTAAAGAGGTGAAATGCCCAAAGTCACATAGCAAATGAGTGGCAGAATTGGAACCAGAATCCAGACTGTTAACTCCTAGGCCAAGTCCTATTCCATCCCACCAAGGGGTACATTAGCTTTGTAAAATAGAAAGACTAACAAACTTATTTCCAAGTACAAAATACTGTTAAAAAATGATTTAAAAGTGTTAGTTCAACAACATGAATATGTCACCAAAGCCCACAGCAACTAGGGATTAGCAGGGCTAATTTTACTTATTATTTATCAGCCCAGGATTAGTGACTCCTCTTGGAATGTGCAGCTCAGCATTAGCATCGAGCCTTCTGCTTTATAGCACAGTTACACTAGGGCAAGCTAGACTACAAGCTCAAATGACCTTCCTCAAGGTTATATATTAAGTCATCAGCTCAAACAAATCAGATCTCAAAGTGCTCTTGGTAAAGTCCATTCCTAGATGAAATGATAAACAAAGCAGAGGGTGTTTTATTTTTAGTATCTCCTATTTTTCCTTCTGGGTCTTCTCTTTCCTTCCATCAACTTAGCATACTAGCCCTGAGACACTGTACTATGACAAGGGTAGATGTAAGAAAGAAGAAGAAAGGATGGATTATGTAAAAAGGGAAATCCAGGAACCAGGGATCCAGGTTAGGTGTTGATAGCGGGTCAACAGTTAGAAAGCCAAAACATATACATGAGTTTGTGGCCCATGTTAGACATTTAGCCCAAGCCTAGCTAGATATCCAGGCACATAGATGGGCAAGGCATAGATGAAAAGGTCTGTGAGATATTGAGGAAGAAAAAAAAACAATAAAAACTGGAGGCAAAATGAGGAACACTGGGATAAGTAAACAGCACCAAGAGGCTCTGAAAAGTGGTAACAACCACTGCTTGAAAAGCCATTGCATGCTTTCTGTTTAGGCCTAAAAAGCGCTTGCTGGTGGTTAACATGGGATTTATAGGTAGATGTCAGTAATGAATACTCTCGGCTGAGGTAAGGCGTGTGCAGTGGGGAGAAGAAGGCAAATCCAGACACAAGGCACCCAGTGTCTTCCCATTTATTCATTCACTGAACCCACATTTCCTGAGTGCCGACTATGAGTTATATACCATGCTAGGTTCTTGCTATTTAGTGGTGAGTGGAACAAAGCCCTTGACTTCCTGAGGTTTCAATAGTAACACAAGTTAATAGATAATAAATGAATAAAAACATAATGTGAAATACAGTATTCATAAGTCCTTTGAAATACTAGGAAAGAGAGTAGGGGTGACGGTAATGACACTAGTCTAGATTAGGTGGTCAAGGAAGGCCTCTGGGAGGTGTCATCAGAGCAGACATTTGAGTGAAGTGAATGGAAAGCTCCTTATGTGTCTTTCATTATGTGCTTAACACTCCCAATCTGGCCTACCTTCTCTGCACATCATACCACTTCTAGCCTGTCATCTATTAGTTATCTGTTGGTGAGCCTTGCTCTCTGATTTCTAGGAGGACAAACAGCTAACCCAATCAGCTCTTCTTGATGGCACCCTTCAGCCCATTCACTTAGATAGTAGCAGGTGATTCTTGGTACTTGCTTTCTCTATCGATCATTAGATCACAATCATAATTATCACATAATAGGAGCAGGTGATGGGTAACCCAAAACAAAGATGGAAAGTCCTAAGAGTTTGTTGGGATAAAGTCTTTGGATAAAATTCAAGGAAACCTATTTCTTGACTTTTATATTGCTCCTTCTACTGCATTGCTCAGGAAAGAGAGAAAGAGCTCTATCAGTCGAGGTCTCCTCAGAAAAGCAGGAACCCCTTGGAGTATCTAAAGCAGGGAGCCTGACATGGGAAAGTAGTTACACAGGTGGTGGAGAAGTGGAGAGCTGAACCAAGCCGCATGTGCACTGGGGGAACTGACTTAGGAGTTAGCCATTACCATCTCTTGTCTGGAAGGAGGTGGTAGGAACCATACCTAAAGGGCTGAGATCACCGCACCAGGGCTGGGATCATGGTGGGCCTGTCTACTAGAAGGTGGAACCATAAAGGAAATGTAGCTGCTTTCAGGGAAACCACCAAAGTCAGGGGCTGGGGAAGGGGCCATGCTGCCTAATTTCCATAGTGCTTCCCAGGGATCCTATGCAGCCAGGGGCAAGAGGCTGCAGGGGGTCATCTCTTCCACAGCACAGAGAAGAAGATCAAGAGAAGAGTGAGGAATAGAGTTGAGGGCTGGTAGACTTATCACTGTCAGAAGAGTTATAAAAAGGTACCTTCATGTTCTTAAATACCTACTATGGGCCAAGAACTGGGTTAAGATCTCTCACAAACCTATTCTCATTTAACCACAAAAGCTATCTTTGAAGGTAGAAATGCCTATTACTATTTTAAAGAAGAAAAAAACCAGGACTAGAGGGTTTGTAGAATTTTTTTGTGGTCAGACACTAAGTGTGGTGAAGTCAGGGTTCACACCCACCTCTGTCTAATTATTAACCCCTTAATCTTTCCACTATATTCTTGACCTCTCATGAGATTGGTAGTTGAGGGCGTAAGGGGAGAAGACACAATTCCCTCCTAATGACTCACTTTCTCTTTTCACCTTTCCTGTGGTATCCAGGTCACTTCTGAGTAACATAAGCAGAGTCTCAGTACTCTATCCAAAGACTAGAGGACATGGAAACATAATATTTGACTCAAGTTGAATGTTGTTTCAGATATAATTATTGAGATTGGAAAAATGACTACCATATATTTCTCCATGTATAAGATACTCCTATGTATAAGATGCACTTTAATTTGGGGGCCTGAAATTTGAAAAAAAAAAAAGTATTACATAAAGTTATTGAATTCAAGTTTTATTTATCTGAAAATTCATATAATTCCTCATCACTGTCAAAACTCCCATCCATTAGCTCAGTGGTTCTCAAAGTGTGCACCCTAGAAAATTTCCAGGTGTGCCCTCTGGTATTCCAGAGAAATATGTGCCTGTTGAGGACCAAAGAACCAACAGGGTTTTTGGAGTTTAGATTTTTGGGGGACAGAGGTGTGGGGAATTGGCTGTAAGATGACAGTCTGCCCAACCTCCCACCTCACTTGACTGATTAGGTTGCAAAAGGCTGTTAAGCTGTGGTGCTGGATTGTTTACACTACCTCCCATGTTCCCCGGAAAGACTGGAGGCAAGTTTCTTCTATCCTTTGTTTGGTGTAGAGTTAAGATGATATGTATGGTGGGGGTTTTCTGCACTCAACACAATTAAGAGTAAAAAGAGAGGAATTCTTCAATGTATTGATGAGGAAATGAGAGTTTGCCTTTCAAATATATGCCCAAACATTGAAGAAATGGCTAGGACACACAGGCTCATGTTTCTCATAAACACAGGAATGAAAAAACTTAACACATTTGCACTGGGACCTGCCGAATTTACTAAATCTTACTAAGAATGTATCTGTATGTATAAAAAGATAACTTTTTGTTTTTTTATTTTACTTTTTAACCTCTCTTTTTTACACATTCTAAAAAGCATAACTCAAAAAATGTAACATAAAAATGTTTTTTAATGTCAGAATAAATTTAATTTTGTCGTATTTATTTTATTTAATTACCATAAAGGCACACTTGGACTTTATATTTTTTCTTTAATATTTGACTTAATTATTATAACATATTTCTCAGAAATTTGAATATAGTGCACCTACAAATATTTGTAGGATTTTAAATCACCCTGACTTCAAAATGTTTGAGAACCACTGCCTTAGCTTATCCTCATCTGTGTCTGATGACGAATGATTGTCTTCAACAATGAGTGCAAAAACAAGCGCAAAAAAGTGGGAAATGCAAGGTAAAAAAATCTACAACCACTGTATATGATGCACCCAGTTTTTAGACCCCAAATTTTTTGAAAAAAGGTGTGTCTTATACAATGGGAAATACAGTATATTAAAACCAGCTCTCTTGGGTAGATTTCAGTACTAAACGCTTTCCTTTTCTGGACTGCAGAGGTGAGCATCGATGCCCATGCTTACGTTTCCAGAGACAGAGGCTGAGTTTCGGGTGGGGGTGTGGTGTTTGCTCCAGGCAATGAGGTAAGCAACTAAAAGAGGGAGGCTGGGTGAGGGTCAGGCCTTTCCTCCCCAGATCTCAGGTGGAGCTTCTAGGTTAAAAGCAAAATCCTCCTTTCATTTATAAATGGACTATGTTTGCTCTGGAAGCATCTGAGAGGATAAATATGGGATCCCACAGAAGCCACAATGTTATTTTTGCAGTGTCTTTTCTCATTTTAACTTCAGTTTAAGTCCCTTCTTCCCCCCACCCCCAATTTGTTTTCTTTTGGTGGAGGGGTGAGTCTGTTTCTTATGTATGAATGCATGTGCATATATGGTTATGTGTATGAACACACACACACAGCTAGGAGTGTTTTCAAATTGAGAATCCTGGAAACATGCACAGGTAGACCCTCTGAGTAACTTTACCTGACATAAAGAGGTTTGCAGCATTACTCTTTCGTATTCTTTCCTGTTGGTGACATTATTCTGAAATGTGACTCAAACGTGGTTATATCTATCATGGAAAAATATGGAACTCAAAAGAATGTACAAACTAAATAATGACCATGAGGCTAGGTAAATATACTTTCAGTTATTTTACAAGACATTGGATAGCAAGCATCTTATATATATAAAAAGGCATACTAATTTTTACTCTGAGAAATATCAGAATATAAGATCTGTGTAAAAAAGGTCATCCTTAGTTTAAATTTAAGGATAAATTCTACCTTAGTAAGCAGTGTTTGAAGTACCCTTCAGTGATAGGGAGAATAATGCAAACCCCCACAATGTACCTGTCTCCTAATCTCTGCAACTGGTGAAGATGTTGGGTTACCTGGCAAGAAGAAATTACGTTTGCAGATGGATTTAAGGTAACTAATCAACTGATTTTAAAATAAAGAGATTATCTTGGGTAATTTAGGTAATCTAGGCCCGCTGTGATCACAAGGCCCCTTATATATGGAAGACTGAGTGTCAGAATGACATGATGTAGGAAGATTCTCCTGGCTTTGGAAAGGGAGGAGGCAATAAGCCAAGGAATGTGGACAGTCTCTAGAGGCCGAGAAAGAAGAAAACAGATTCTCTCCTGGTGCCTCCAGAAGGAAACACAGCTATGCTGGTGTCTTGATTTGAACCTAGTGAAGCCCAAGTTGGATTCCAGATCTGGAGAATTGAGAGATAATAAATTTGTGTTGTTTTAAGCCACAAGTTGGTGGTAATTTGTTACAGCAACTATGGAAAAGAAATTCACTTTCCAACTCAGGCTAGGCCTAAGGAACACCAAAAAAAAAGCTTAAAAAATAACAATGTCTATATATATTAGGTGGGGTAAGTGGTATTAGCTGTTATAACAACAACAAAACTCTAAAACTCTTGTTTCTTAATATAATTGAAATTCATTACTTAACCCACAGAATTCAGATAGATGTTCTGATCTAATTACCGTCCATATAAACATTCCAGGTTAAATTTCTTCCTATCTTGTGGCTTCAACCTTCTTTAAGACCTAGCTCACCAAAGGTACCCAGGTGACTTGGTTTGCCTTTCTCCTTCTCCATCTCTGGAGTAGCTATTCTGCATTAGGTTTTCTGTTTTAGGTACTCAAAGTGGTTTCTGGGAGTGTTTTTCTGGGAGACTTGAATTGATACAGTTTCTTTCACCAGCATAGGTGGAAGGGGAAAGTGTGAGAATGGTGTGGAAGGATTTGATGAGCCCCATCCAGAAATGGCATGTCATCTCCGCCCACATTCCATTGCTAGTGCCCAGGTTAATGGGCAAACCTAACTGCAAAGGAGCTCATGAAATGCCATCTGGCTATGTGTCCTTGAGGACTAACATCACAGCCTTAGACATAATTGGGGCAGTCCGTCCTTTAATAAAATATAAAAATATAAGGACAAAGAAATATATATAATTAACAAAGCCTAGGAGGAAGTACAGTCCATTAAATAATAATGGAAAGCATAATATAAAGCAGCTATCCAATCTGGTTTGGAACAGCTATTACATCATGTAATCACTGTATAAATTTCTGTAAGTTATTTAATGTCTCTTGGCCTCAGCTTTCCCATCTTCTGTAGAGAAAGAAAATTTTTTTCCTGTCTCAAGTTTTTCCTTTCTGTTACAGCTTTTGCCAGGCTTCAGTCTTTTTGCCAAGAGTGAAAAAAACATTATACAACTTGTTTGTTTGCTTGCATTTGCGTATCTAGAGAATCTACTAATTTGCTGATTTGAAATTTTATTAATTTGCCCAAATTGTAGTAAAATTTCAAACTAGTGTAGTTATGAAGGTCCAGCTTCTTTTTATTAAGTTGAACCATATAAAATAGTCATTTTTGTAGCTTCAATATGGCCAAATAACAATTTTATATAGCTCCACTCAATATATTACACTAGAACAGTGGTTCTCAAAGTGTGCACCTTAGAAGATTTCCAGGTGCGCCCTATGGTATTCCAGAGAAATATGTGCCTGTTGGGGACCAAAGAACCAACAGAGTTTTTGGAGTTTAGATTTTTGGGGGACAGAGGTGTGGAGAATTGGCTGTAAGATGACAGTCTGCCCAACCCCCCACCTCACTTGACTAATTAGGTTGCAAAAGGCTGTTAAGCTGTGGTGCTGGATTGTTTACACTACCCCCATGTTCCCCAGAAAGACTGGAGGCAAGTTTCTTCTATCTTTGTTTGATATCAAGTTAAGATGATCTGTATGGTGGCGGGTTTTTTGCACTCAACACAATTAAGAGTAAAAAGAGAGGAATTCTTCAATGTATTGATGAGGAAATGAGAGTTTACCTTTCAAATATATAGCCAAACATTGAAGAAATTGCTAGGACACATCAGGCTCATGTTTCTCATAAACACAAGAATGAAAAAACTTAACACATTCACACCGGGACCTGCCGAATTTAATAAATCTTACTAAGAATGTATCTATATGTATAAAAAGATAACTTTTTTGTTGTTTTTTCATTTTTAACCCCTCTTTTTTTATGAATTCTAAAAAGCATAACTCAAAAAATGTACATAAAAATGTTTTTGGTTTTTTTGTGTGTGTGTTTTTCTGAAGTTGGAAATGGGGAAGCAGTCAGACAGACTCCTGCATGTGCCCAACCAGGATCCACCTGGCATGCCCACCAGGGGGCGATGCTCTGCTCATCTGGGGCATTGCTCTGTTGCAACCAGAGCCATTCTAGTGCCTGAGGCAGAGGCCACAGAGCCATCCTCAGTGCCTGGGCCAACTTTGCTCCAATGGAGCCTTGACTGTGGGAGGGGAAGAGAGAGACAGAGAGGAAGGAGAGGGGGAGGGGTGGAGAAGCAGATGGGCGCTTCTCCTGTGTGCCCTGTCCAGGAATCGAACCCGGGACTCCTGCACGCCAGGCCAACGCTCTACCACTGAGCAAAAATGTTTTTTAATGTCAGAATAAATTTAATTTTGTTGTATTTATTTCATTTAATTACCATAAAATCATGCTTGGACTTTATATTTTTTTCTTTAATATTTGACTTAATTATTATAACATATTTCTCAAAAATTTGTATATAGTACACCTATAATTATTTGTAGGTTTTTCAATGCTCCCCAACTTCAAAAAGTTTGAGAACCACTGCAGTAGAATATCATTTTGGGTCCTTTTGTAGAACTTGAAAATAAATGAGGAGACTGTTTCTGATTATTCTAAGCTTCCTCTGTTATTTCCCATCATGGCATCCTACTTATTTCCTTCCTAGAATTTTGCAACCCATAACTCAAATATATATATATATGTTTGTTTGCTTCTCTAGTGTCTATTTCTGGAAGACTGTAAACTTCATGAAGGCAGACACTCCATTCATTACTGTATATTCCAAGTCTAGCACAAGTGCTGAGTTAACAGCCTCAGAAACTATTTCTGAAATGTGAAAATGGAATTCCTTCAAATTATATTATGAGTCTTACTGAGGTGCCAATCTCATGTAGCTTTAAGATCTCACAGGAAATGAATTTCTACATATATTTTAGATAATCCTTATCAGTTGTTTTTACTTTCATTTTTATAAAATTTGAATTATTTCCATCTAATTTTGAATGCCAACCACAAGTACCACACCATTTGAGCAAGAAAAAGTAGTGTCTACATTGCTATGAAAGCTTTTCCTTGAATTCTTTTTGATAGCTAAAGACCAAGGCCTTAAAGCTCATAATAATTCAGTATTACCCCTGAGATGCATATTTGGGAAAGGACATAGAGATTACTTAACTCCCTTTTTCCCAAATTCTTCCAGCCTGGTGCAAATCTGTTCAATTTCTAACACCTTCCTAGGAGATTCTACGCTGAGCTGTTGGAACCACTTCTAATGTATACCATAGATCAGCCTTCACTGTCAGGACTTTCTTCTTCTCCTGGAAACCCTTGTGCTCAGCTCTGTTTTGTTTAGTAAAATGAAAACAGCAAATGTTTCTCATCTGCTGGGTGAGGATTCTTCAAAGCTCATAATATCATCTTTCAATCATCACTAGTCCTCACTGTCTCATGTTCATGTGGTTTTTAAATTAATCTCTAAAAGTTCCCCATCTCCAGGCAAAACTGTAGCAAAACAACAACCCTGGTGCTGGTGTGCATGTTAAAACATTGCCCTGACTCAAAGAATTGGAATGTAATTTACTATTGGGGATGAACTCTGTGAAACCACTTCCATGATCAAAATAAAAGATGAAAAAGAAGAGTATCTCTGGGCCCCAGGGAGCATTAGGTCTGATGGTATCTAATGCAACTTGTAAACCTGAACATTTCTAAGGGCAACACAGGACTGGAATAGAGCAGCACAAAGAGAATTGTACTTGAAAACATTCTTGCCTTTTTGATGCAAATCCAGTGAAAAATACAAAAATGTTCAGTATATTTTTTATTTGTATCAAGTGCCTGCTTCTTTCTAGAGTTGATTTTGTTTTCTTTTTCACTTGTGTATTCTCTGGCTGCTGCTGCTGCTACAACGGATGCTACTTAGCCAAAGCAAAGAGGAAGGAGAGACCCACGAAGCCTACATATCTATGACTCAGTAGGACTTGTGATAACATTTACAAGAGAAGACTGACTGCCAAACTGATTTCAGAGAAGGTGGTGATCATGTTTTCTGCCATCAGATACAGTGTCATGTTGGGTGTGAGGATAACATCAGCAGTGTGGAGGTGCTCTGGGGATACAGGAGGGGTTGCAGAGGCAGTGGGGCAGTGTGTGGAGCAGCCTTCTCAATGGGAAGGAGGTACAATAGTACTGCATTTGACCATGAAGAAACAGCCTCTCTTGATGCATCTTCTCAACACACTTCTTTCCATCTCCTGTGACACTACCTTCTTCTAGGCAGTAGGTTCTCTTATCTACTCTGTTTTTTTTTTTGTTTTGTTTTTTGTTTTTTGTTTTTACAGAGACAGAGAGAGAGGGATAGATAGGGACAGACAGACAGGAATGGAGAGAGATGAGAAGCATCAATCATTAGTTTTTTTTTCATTGTGACACCTTAGTTGTTCATTGATTGCTTTCTCATATGTGCCTTGATCATGGGGCTACAGCAGACCAAGTGACTCCTTGCTCAAGCCAGCGACCTTGGGTTCAAGCTGGTGAATTGGTAACACTCTACCCCTCAGGGTAGATGCTCATCTATCTTTTGCAGAATCTAAATTTAAGCATAGGATTCTGTTTATAGAGAATCCACCATATAAGTTATTGACATGCATTCTCATGAATTAATATGAGCAAAACCTTATATAACAGATGATAAGATATGATTTAATAATCTTTACAAGTTATTTAAAGTTACTAGTGTTGGGCTAATGAGCAGCAAATAGAAGGCAGAATTCTTTGGCTCCCATTTTCTTTCTATTGTCTTAGAGTTTGTCCTGACTCTGGGACAGAGAACTATGCCTCCAGTGCTCCTAGACCAGTCACTCATTAGCTGAGGGCTGCCTGGGGGACCTCCAGCTCTCACCTGCATGAGCAAATTCTCAGGAGCACTCTAGCAGTCCTCCAAAGAGTCACTGGTGTTAGATATTGGAAGCAAGAGTACATAGAAGCCAGGGAGAGGCCACAGAGAAATGGTGGTGGCCAGAGCACTGGCAGTACCCACTACACTAAGAAAAATTTTAATGTCTCATAGAACATAATATTAATAGAAATCACTTCTGTCCCTTGAAAATTTCAGTGAAGGTTGAAATAAATTGGTCATTGCTCAAGACTAAACTTTACCTCTGCTTTTAAAGATGCTCCAACTGGACTCCTCTCTGCATCCTTGTCAGCTATGTAGCTTGAGCATTTCACCTGACATTAGAATGATGTACTGAGGAGCAGATGGGTCAAAGAACACTGTAGAGCAGTCCAAATTTCCCTTCTTGCTCACAGAACACTATTTTTTTTTTACAGAGACAGAGAAAGTCAGAAAGAGGGATAGATAGGGACAGACAGACAGGAAGGGAGAGAAATGAGAAGCATCAGTTCTTCATTGCAGCACCTTAGTTGTTCGTTGATTGCTTTCTCATATGTGTCTTGACCAGGGGGGCTACAGCAGATCAAGTGATCCCTTGCTCAAGCCAGTGACTTTGGGCTCAAGCTGGTGAGCCTTGCTCAAACCAGATGAGCCCATGCTCAAGCTGGCGACCTCAGGAGTTTTGAACCTGGGTCCTCTACATCCCAGTCCAATGCACTATGCACTGCGCCATTGCTTGGTCAGGCCAAAAAATTTTTTTAAATTACTCTCAAAGGATTACTTAGAAGTGTTGTTTTCTTGATAAATAAGGCCCCAAATAGTAACTAATGGGTAGTCTGCGTGAAAGTGGCTTTTCCTCCCCAGATTATTCAGATAATTTATTAATTTTCTTCTGTAAAGCATAGTGTATTTTGACTTTATGTTAGAGTATCTTGGCAATTATTAAAATTTTTCATATTTTGTATTTTAAAAATAATTACATATGTAATATAGCATAAAGGCTCAAATCCTCTAGGACAATGACAGAAGCACAACTCAAAGTTTCCTCCAAAGTCCGTGCTTTAACATTTATGAAAATATAACAATGTACCTGGGTTCCTGGGGCCTAATAACTAAAATGGGGAACAGATAAACTGTGGGTCAAAGGTATTTTTCACATTCATGGCAACTGTACAGTAAATTCTGTTGTGAGTTGAAGATGTACAGTATGTAATACTTAATGTTATTTTGTATTTGCACAATTCACGCAAGAACACGCATAGTTTTAAAAATGTTAAAAATAGTTAAACCTTGATGGTGTCTGCCACCCTGTCTCATTAAAGAAAAGGGATAGAAACAAAGGGGAAAAAAATCCTCCCAAACCCAAGTGGGATGTGATTCTGTCACACCGTTTATAGAAACATTTTTCAGGTGAGCGAGTAAAAATCATGTAGGTGTTTTCAGAGTGGAAGTAATTTTATTCCATTTCTGCTACCAGGTTTCTGAGAGTCTTCCTCGCAGTCTGTGGGAACAGAAATTTTCATTTGACTGAAGAAAAAATAGCTGTGATATGTCAACACAAAATATTTCAGAATCATAGAGGCAAAATGCTCCCTACTGACTTGCAGAACAGTCACTCCGGAATCCTTCCTAAATGAGGCAGTTACAGTTTATATAGAAATATCTGCTTTAGAAAAGGAGACTTGTTTGGTAATGCATTTCAATCAGAGACAAATATGACATAAACTAAGCCACTCATGCTTTTATCAAAACCAATTTTTGCCTTTGCTGTTAGTGGTACAGATGAGGCTTCATTATCCTTTCAGATATTCCCCTTCTTAAAAAGACCATGTTCAAGTTGTTCTTCTGTGTGCTTATCTGCAGGCTTAACTGGCCTAATACTTTAACCTGCTCCTTCAGGTGCAATTTTTTTCACCCTTTTAAAAATCTTTTCAATTCTTTCCTAAGTTTTGCTCATCTTAAACTAGACCTGGTTTTAGTGAATAAGCATATTCACTAAAGACTTCATAAAGCATATTCATAAAGAATTGATGTTATTTGTCCTTCCCCATCTCCTGGTAGCATTCTCCAGAAGGCAGGTCAAGATTTAGGAAGTGCATTGTGTCTATGAGCCAATGAGAGAATAATTGGCAAAAGCAGGGACTAAATTCACAATTGTGTTTATGTTTGTTCTGTGTCAAATAAAATAAGGTAGGAACAAGAGGGCTTTGAGGAAGAAAGAAGGGGAAAGACAGAGTAGTTGGAAGAGCCTGAATGTTTAGAGATTAGATGCTGTATTCTTACTCTCCCCAGAGGAGCTAAGGCTCCGCATAGTATGGGAGACATCAGGACATGCTTCTGTGCTGACAGAAGTGCTCCAGTAGAGAGGGGACAATGGCAGGAACAATGTGGCTAGGCGGTGAAAAGGTATGGGATCCAGGTGGAGGGACTAGATTTTGACACAGCTATGATACTAAATTATTGAATTTAGTATTGCTGGAGAAATACAGAGTTGGAGTGCTGAATGCATTTATAATTAGATCTGATGGTGGAAAACCAATGATGACTGCTTCCACTGACTCTTTAAATGTCATCACTGAGAACGATAGGAAAGTTGGGAGATTTGAGGGTAGTGGGGAAAATGTGAACCAGTAACTCAAGAGAATAGAAAAGTGAATAAACTAGGCATGTGGGGTAGGATTGCCCATTTGAGGTTAGTGGTCAGGAATTTAAAGTGAGGTTAGTCAACACAGTTGTGTTCTTGGGTGGTCAGAGAAGTCTCGATTTTAGCTGTTAATGCTTTTATTATTATTATTATTGTTTGAGAGATATTTTTCACTGACCATTGCTATTTGGATAACCTCTGGCTTTGGAGAAGGAATGTCCAAGCCTGTTGCTGTCTGGAATCACAATCTTGGACAGTATCGCAGCTGATAAGATAGAATAGAAACAGGAGGAGGTGCCTGGAGAAGAAGAGGCAGTTTCCTCTTTGCTGGAGTATGCTCCCTAAAAGGTGAAGATAAAAATGCCACAGGGAGGCCAGGTTACAGGTCAAGAAGCAGGAAGGAAAGGTCTTAGGATGAATAGCCAACACCATCTTTTCCTAGACAGCAAGGCTCCATCCTATTGTTGATTCTGGGAGTAAAATGGTTTCCTTGGTCACTGGAGCCTGTTTATTCAGTCAGGCCAAAGCAGCAAGTACATTCATGCCATGGCAAGCCGACAACAAACTTTTCCTAGCACCTCTGTATCATTACATTGCCTTGGACATCGTTCCAATGAGCTGTGTTATTAATCTGCTCTCCCCCCATCCCTCCAAGACTTGTTTGCCTGCGACTGGGGGACTTCTCTAAAACTCATCGCTGGTCTTTCTTATGATCTGTTTACACTCTCACTCCTAAAAAAGATGCAGCATTCTCTTGGTCCTAGTTTTCTCCTAAGCTCCCACCTTGTGTTTTCATGTACTATTAGAACATTTCTACAGAGATAAACATGAATTCATCATTTGTTCAGAATCCAGACCTTTACTGTTCTTCTTTCTGGGCTCCCTACACTGGATTGTAGAGCTACCTTGCTTTATAATCTTCCCACCTGGGAACTTGGCAATGCCATGGCTTAGTACTCTTCTTCCTCCATCATGTCCAACCTGCCAGCAAGTCCTGCCCATTCCACTTACGCAATGTCGTTTTTCTCCATCCTCTTTTCTCTATCCCCTCTGCTATTTTCCTCAAGACCTACAGCACATTGCTCAAGGACTATCGCACATCCTCTTACTTACCCTGTCTCCTAACTGCCAGAATCTTTGCTCTAACCCTTCACACAGACACACACCGCCCATGGTAGGCCACTGCTACTGAATAGTCCACACTCCTTCACCTGGCATTTACGGCTTTCCGTGGCCCATCCCTAACCTTTACAGTTGGATTTTCTATAACACATGTATCCTCACCACAGCAGGGGCACAGCAACCACATCTATGTCCACGCATGCCCTGCTCTCTTTCCCATGTCTATTCTTATGCCATTGCTTCCACAATCATTTCTTCCCTCACAGTCCTTCTCCGGTTAAATATGTCTGACACCCTAGGTAAACTGTGGATGGCATTATCACATATTGTTTCTATCTACAGCTATAATAAAACATATAAAATATGTAGAACATGAAAAATAAAAAGTAATTGGCTTGAAAACATTATGTATATAATTACACAGACACATACGTACATGTAATACTTTCAAGTCAGTTATGTTTTAGTGTTCCATTATAAAAGAAATACTAGCACACTAAAGAAAATTTTGGAGATACAGGTAAGAAAGAGAAAGCTAGAGTTCATGGAATAGTTAACATAATACAGCCACTGGTAGGTAGAATATTAGTAAATTTCTTTCATTAGCTGTTTCCAGTTGAAATCATTATATCCAATATTCAATCGAATTCCCAGCACAGTGTTGAATGCATCAAAAATGACCATAATAATCAAGTGATTTTGGATTTTAACTGTTAAAAAGCATAAACTTGTGCTCTGATATTATTATTTTAATAAATGGAATAAATTATTTCTGTTCAAAGCAACCAAACTAAATCCACAGAATTCATAAATGATAAATTTGTTGAAAGCTTGAAGGCTTGACTTTCTCACCTTCCTCCATGAAAACATTTTCCCCTATTGTACTAGTTTGTTAGGGCTGCCATAGCAAAACACCATAGGCTGGGTGGGAGGGGCTTAAACAACAAATTTTGTTTTCTCATAGTTCTGGAGGCTGGAATTCCAAAATCAAGGTGTCAGTAGGTTTGGTTTCTCCTTAGGCCTCTCTCCTTGGCTTACAGATGGCCACATTCTCTATGTCCTCACATTTTTTTTATTGTATCCCTGGTGTTTCTCTTCTTATAAGGATACCAGTCATAATGGATTAATATCCCACCCTTATGACCTAATTTAACCTTAATTACTCCCTTAAAGGCCTTTTACCAAATACAGTCACACTGGGGGTATTTCAGCTCTTAACACCTATAAAAATTTTTACCTGGCCCTTTCAACACATGTTGATACATACTGATAGGAATGTCATTTTTTTTCTTTGCTTTGTTGATGATAGATCATTTAGAATAAGAAAATATGAAATGTTGCCAGAGTTTAAATAAATGAAGTTGGAAAATTCTTAACCATTTCATATGGCTGAACATTCACATTGAAATTTTGTTTCAAGTATAATTGTGAAAACTCTGTTTTCAACTAAAGGAATTTCAAGAAATTCTAGTTACATTAGCTGAATTTTGTCACAATTCACATTGAGACAAATGGGAGGCAGAGTCAGTCAAGTCTGGTGGCGTGGCAGCCATGGTCACAGTCCCGGCTTTCCCAGTCCATCTGGAGCAGCAATATCCCTGCACCGCGTGGCAGCCATGGTCACAGTCCCGGCTTTCCCAGTCCATCTGGAGCAGCAATATCCCTGCACCAAGAGATAATTTTATATTGGTTTGAACATAGAGAGCAAACTCTGTTCTGATATGTGTAAGGCGTTGACCTTTTCAAAAGAAAGTCACAGTGTGTTCTTTCCTGGATTTGCCAACAAGGTCTGAATATTGGCTCCAGCAGGGATCTGTTCACATCTCTGAGTTTGAAAAAGCAAGGAAAGTGCTTCAAATGAGAGAATTAGTAGACATAGTCTGCCATCACAAATGAAGGTTTTGACTATGAAGATTACAAAGAAGCACAGCCATACACTGCTTGTCGCTGGGAGGAGATAGCCAGCTAAGGATCCAGATAACAAAGGCTCTTAGGCTAGAAAACAAATACCCAGGTCATCATACTGGAAAAGTCAATTTTACAGCATAGCATTTGGTTCTTATATTTGTCAGCTGACTCTGTGAATGCCCTCAGGTTGGGAGCTTGATGCTGGAAGAATTCCACAGAGGTGACACGGAGGAGCAGACAAGGGCTACAGCAGTGACCCATTGCTGGTTAGTCCTCAGCACTTGGAAAAAGTCCATACTTCAGAGGCCTGAGCTATTTTGTAGCATTAAGGAATTTACTTGGAGAGTCAAATAATGGTGCTTACAATAAAGGCAGTAAAAAAAGTAGGCTTGCAATTGCTATGGGATGAAGACAGGATGTGTTATTAATCTCTCCAGAGGTCTTCAAATCCCATTCTACAGTTATTCTGGAGCGCCCTCCTTAAAAAAATCTTACATGGGTTAAAAAAATACAAATGCATTGAACATTGTTTCCTGCCAGCTCTCCAGAGAGGTCATAATGAGCAATAAGATGGCCCCCAAGCAGGAATTCAACAAATATTTAAGTGCCTACAATGTTCCAGGCACTTTGTCAGATATTGAGGACACTATGGCAAGCAAAAGCAGATGGTCCCCTCACTTCTCATTATATAGTTATTGAGTTATTGAAGAAACTAGACTTGTACTGCTTTTGAAAATGAATCTGATGCATGGGTCCAAGAAGAGACCACATGGAAATTAGAAAATAGTTAGAACTAATTGCTAATAAACATACCAAAACTTGAGGGATACAGCTGGAGTAGTGTTTGAAGGAAAACTTAGTTTTAAAATGGGTTTTGTGAACCAATGTCACCTCAATAAAGTGAATTAAAAAATAAATACAAAAAGACCCTGGCCAGTTGGCTCAGTGGTAGAGTATCAGCCCAGCATGTGGAAGTCCTGGTTTGGTTCCTGACACACAGGAAAAATGTCCATCTGCTTCTCCACCCTTCCTCCTCCCCTTTAATTCCATCTCTCTCTTCCCCTTTCACAGTCAAGACTCCACTGGAGCAAGTTGGTCTGGGCACTGAGGATGGCTCTATGACCTCCACATCAAGTGCTAGAATGGCTCTTTTGCAAACATCCTAGATGGGCAGGGCATTGCCTTCTGGTGGGCAAGCTGGGTGAATCCCGGTTGGGTGTATGCAAAAGTCTGTCTCTCTCTCCCTGCTCTCACTTCAGAAAAATACCAAAACAACAACAACAACAACAACAACAACAAAAAACCCCAACAACAACAACTAAAAAACAAAAAAATGCATGTGTTAGAGAAGAGAAAAGGCATTTAGTTTCATTAGTTATCAGGCTGATGAAATTTTCATAATGAGATATACTGCATACTCAACAGAATATCAAAAATAAAAGACAATCTAATGTTGGCGAAGATAGGAAGCAAGTTGGATTCTCACGTGTTGGTGGAAGTCTGACTTATTATAACCACTTTGGCAAACTGTTTGGCAGTATCCACTCAAACTTGTGGTGTAGTCATTCGCTAGTGTTCACAAGTGTCCATTTCTTGCTCTGTGCTTTACTAGACCAAACTTTAGTTAGGCTTCCACCCTCCTTGTAGGCCCCTCAACTTTGGCTAACCCCCCAAGTCTGAATAAGCCATGATCCCACGCTCAAGCCAGTGACTCTACACTCATACTTGTGATCCTGTGCTCTAGCTGGTGATCTTGGGGCTTCAAACCTGGGTCCTCAGCATCCCAGGTCGACGCTCCATCCACTGTGCCACCATCTGGCCAGGCTATCATTTCAATTTTATGGATTAAAAACTGAGACTTAGGTAGGTTAACTAATTAACTAATTTTCCCAGTTACACACACAGTCAGTAAATAGTGAAGCCTGGATATGAGCCAGTGTTACTGACTTCAAAGTCAGGTAGTTCTCTTAACTACTGCCTCTTCTGCCTTCCAAGTTACCTTCTAACTTCGGATCTGAGTAGAGAGAACTGGGAACACCAAACTGCAGGTGTATATAGGAAAGGAAGGAATGAGGAAGAGATATTGGTGGCATTTATTTATATAAGTCTGTCATTGGCTTAGTCCTAACAAAATTTCTTTAATAGTTGATGTGTTGGATGAGTTTAAAAATCTTAAAGAAGGCCCTGGCCGGTTGGCTCAGTGGTAGAGCATCGGCCTGGCGTGTGGAAGTCCCGGGTTCGATTTCCGGCCAGGGCACACAGGAGAGGCGCCCATCTGCTTCTCTACCCCTCCCCCTCTCCTTCCTCTCGGTCTCTCTCTTCCCCTCCCGCAGCCGAGGCTCCATTGGAGCAAAAGATGGCCCGGGCGCTGGGGATGGCTCCTTGGCCTCTGCCCCAGGCGCTAGAGTGGCTCTGGTTGCGACAGAGCGACACCCTGGATGGGCAGAGCATCGCCCCCTGGTGGGCATGCCGGGTGGATCCCGGTCGGGCACATGCGGGAGTCTGTCTGACTGCCTCCCCGTTTCCAGCTTCAGAAAAATACAAAAAAAAAAAAATCTTAAAGAAGATGGTCATATTATAAAAACAAAAATAATCTGAGAACTATAAAAAATTATATATATGTATATTTGGTAGTAGAGACTAACAGCATGTGAAAAGTCCTAAAAGTGACTTACATCAAAAAGAAAAAAGTTAAAAAAAATTAAGTGGACTTTGTCTTCCACAAAATGAAGTAAGGTGTTCTCTGTATTAAATAAGACTAAGCCAAAATGAAATGGGGGACCAACAGAATAAAAAATCCAATGAAATAACATTTTCATTGATGGCCATAAGAAGATGTGCAATTGAAGAAAAAGGAACCTGTAGTTTGTAGAAAAGTTCAGAAAACTATTCTGAAAGTGAAGGTTAATAAAAAACTGAAAAACAAGAAGATAACTGTGTTTGTGGAGAGATAAAAAAAAATTCCAGTCTGCGAAGTAATAGATCTTTTATTCTATTTCAAATGTATATGAGATATGTAGTGATATCATATTTTCCATTCTGATATTACTAATTTGTACCTTAATTTGTTATTGTTGGTCAAATAAGTTTGTAAATATAATATATATGTTTGCTTGCTTATAGTTTGCATTGGGTGTGGGAGACAGGCTATAAGCTGGCAAAGTCATTATAGCCTAAGGCTTAGTTTTAAGACTAATCTTTCTCCCACACCCTTGACTGTTGCATGATATGGGGTGGTGCACTCTTATGAGGAATCCCATTTATGCCTTAGATAAGTGGCTTTGTATCAGAGACTTTCTTATTAGTAGATTGGCTTAAAGGTTTGGATTTCTACACTATAAAATGGGGCAGACTGGGGCTTGCTCTCTCTCTTGGTTCCTGAGATTAGCATTAGAGAGGAGAGCAGAAAAAAGCCACGTGGAGGAGAGGAGAAGCAGCCAAGATGTTGGAGCACTGAAGGAGAAGCCAGTTTGTGCAGAGAGAAGGAGATGGGGGACAGAGGTGAATAAGGCTGGTGAGGTACAAACCTTTGATTCTAGGAAACTCAGATAAGTCAGATAAGTCAATGGCTTTGGGAGCCCTGAATGGAAAGGGAAGTATTTTCCCACTTTGTGTATTTTTTGCCTGCTGGGTGCAAGCTAGGATTAAAGCTAATGGCCCACCAGTTATTGGCTCATTGTTTCATTACCATCTGTCCGAATCAAATTTGAACCTGCATGAGCCAGGCGGCTGTGATGGTGGCTGTGGCTACTGGCCATACATTTGGAGTAGTCTGTGGCAGGATTCGATACAGATCGGTATGTAGTCACCACCACCTTTGAGCAGCAGAGTAGAGGACTGGCTGCTGTTATGGTTTCCCATAGCTATCCTTTGGGGGCCATAGGCTGGCTGACTTTTACAGCCATGCATGAGGAAACCAAGAGCTCTGTGGAAGAGGCTGTCCAGGACCTGCAAACTGAGCAGTGGAAGGAGCTGGAGCAAATGTGGGAGAAAGAGATACTGACCCTGGAGCTAGAGCAAGCACTGGAGGAGGCTGACCAGGTTCACGAGATTCACCTGGAAATGGAGCAGCTGCTGGAGAAGAGATCACAGGTTCGTGAATTGCAGATTGCCCTGGACATTGTGGAGAGCCAGCAGCAGCAGGAGGCTGGGGCTGAGGCTTGGGCCAGGGCTGCAAGGCTTGCAGAAAAGAAGGCAGTGGCGGCCCAGAGCTCAAGTCCAGCAGCAGGAGCTGGTGTTTCCAGTTCTTTGGAAGATGAGGATAATCTGACTGGAGTTACAACCCGCAGTCTCCAGAAGGTGAGAGCCCAGCAGCAAGGAGTACCTACTACGCCCTTGGTAGGTCTGTGACTTTGGGACACAGGGGTGAATGCCATCATGCTCTCTGGAGCAGAGATGGAAATGCTGACTGCCATTGCCACATGTTTCTCTTTGGGACAGTGTAAGACCTGCCAGGATGGCAGGGATGAGGGGGGTGGCTGAAGCCCTATGTGCTTGGACTGATTCCTGGCTCCTTTGTTGCATGGACTTATGGGTTTTGGACAAGGTAAAATACCCTGGTGGGGGTGGTTTTGCTGGAGACCCTCTCCTGCCCCGGGAAGCTTTTTCCATGGCTAGAAAGAAGGCCAAGGACATTTTACACTTTTGGCAAAGTGCTCAGAGACTGGTGAAATGCACCTTTGTAATTGTTGAAATTGTATGATTTGTCACGTTGTTGTAATTTGTGTAATGTGCCTAATTTCCTTGTGCAGGAATACCTGTGCTTTAGATTGTGAACTGAGAAAAAGGGGTGGAATGTTGGTCAAATAAGTTTGTAAATATAATATATATGTTTGCTCGCTTGTAGTTTGCATTGGGTGAGGGAGACAGGCTGTAAGCTGGCAAAGTCATTATAACCTAAGGCTTAGTTTTAAGACTAAGCTTTCCCCCACACCCTTGACTGTTGCATGATATGGGGTGGTGCACTCTTATGAAAAATCCCATTTATGCCTTAGATAAGTGGCTTTGTATCAGAAACTTTCTTATTTGTAAATTGGCTTAAAGGTTTGGATTTCTACACTATAAAATGGGGCAGACCGGGGCTTGCTCTCTCTCTTGGTTCCTGAGATTAGCATTAGAGAGGAGACCAGAGAAAGGCCATGTGGAGGAGAAGAGAAGCAGCCAAGATGTTGGAGCACTGAAGGAGAAGCTAGTTTGTGCAGAGAGAAGGAGATGGGGGACAGAAGTGAATAAGGCTGGTAAGGTACAAACCTTTGATTCTAGGAAACTCAGATAAGATAAGTCAGTGGCTTTAGGAGCTCTGAATGGAAAGGGAAGTATTTTCCCACTTTGTGTATTTCTTGTCCACCGGGTGCAAGCTAGGATTAAAGCTAATGGCCCACCAGTTATTGGCTCCGTTGTTTCATTACCGTCTGTCCGAATCAAATTTGAACCTGCATGGGCCAGGCAGCTGTGATGGTGGCCGTGGCTACTGGTTTTACAGTTATTAATTAGTTTTTACCAGAGTTCATTAATTTCATTAGTATTTTCAAAGAATCATATTTTGACTTTGTTGGTCCTACTATATGTTTTCTGTTCCATGAATTTCTCCTCCTTTCTTCATTAGTTCTTTTTCCATTTTTGAGAGGTTTAAGTTGCTATTCTTTTACTAACTTCTTGAGGTGAATTCTTGGGTCATTGATTTTCAGCCTTTATTCTCATTTAATATATGTATTTAAGGCTATATATTTCTCTCCAAAGCATGACTTTATTTGAATTCCACACATATTTTTACTAGCATTGGTATTTTCAAAATATTTTCTAATTTCGCTTGTGATCCCTCCTTTGACCCAGAGATTACTTAGAAGTATAGTTTGTATTTTCCAACATATAAAAATTTTCTATTTATCTTTTTATTATACATTGACCTGTGGTCATCTAATGTATTCTGTGTGATATCATTCCTTTGAAATTTGTTGAGTTGCTTTATGGTTCAACATTTTTGAAAAGTTTCCACATGTATTTGGAAAGAATGTGTGGTTTGTAGTTGATGGGTATTCGGCACATACATTTTAACTGGGTTGTTCAAATATTTTATATCATTTTTGACTGGCCTTGCTTATTCTATCAGTTTCATGGAGGTATTTTAAAACTCTTCCAGCATGAATGTACATTTGCTTATTACTTTTTATAATTCCATCAATTTTGCTTTATATGTTTTTAGGCTATATTATTAGGTGATAAAAGTTTATAATTATATGTATCCATTGAATTAATTCCCTTTTCATAATGTCTCTCTTTTTTGCCTTAAAGTCTATTTGTTTCTCATATTAATGTAGCTATACCAGCTTTCTTTTGGTTAGCATATTACTGATTTATTGCTAACAAAGTACCCCCAAAGCATAGTGGCTTAAAACATCAAATTTTTATTTTTTAAAAGTTTAAGGGAGTCAGGAATATAAGAACAGCTTTGTGTCTCATAAGACTGTAGTCATGATGTCAAGAGGAGCTGCAGATTTCTGAATGGGGCTGAAGGCTTGAATAGGGTTGGATAATCCACTTCTGAGATGGCTCCCTCACATGGCTACTGGCTGGAGGCTTGTTTCTCATTGGCGCTTGATAAGATGTCTTGGTTCCTCATCACATGGACCTCTCCAAAAGGCTGCTTTTGTCTTCATGATATGAAAGCTAGCTTCCTGCAGAGCAAACCTATGTATTTTATGCCCTACTCTCAGGAGTCATCCACTTTCACTTCTGCCACATGCTGTTTACTAAAAGTCACTAAATACGAAGAGACAAGATGGCTAAAGAGTAGGCAGACACTCCAACTCCCACTTCCCTGAACCAAGGTGGATTACAACTTAATTCTGAGAACACTCATCTTGAAAGACCAACTTTGGACTAAACTAAGAGAATTCTATAGCTGAGGACCACCAAAGAATCCACACTGAGACTGGTAAGAAAGGCAGAGACGTGGAAAGGGCTGTCCTGCTCCTAGGAGTGAGGGGTGGCCGGGAGGGACTTTCATAATAGGAGGATTGCCCAGTGAGTTGTGGGTCCTCAGCCCTAAAACCGGAATCCCAGCCTAGAGCCCTGAGCCTGGAAGGGGCTTATGGACTATATTTGGCTGAGAAAAGAGCCTAGATACTGTTTGAGAGAAGGAGGCAGAACTCTCAGACCCAGGCTCCATATTAAAGGGATTGCACTGAGAGCCTCGCTCACAGCCACTTTCCCAGAGCTCCAGGAGTGGGGAATGCTGGGAGGACTGGAGTTGCCAGGGGAGAAAGTGGTCTTAGAGGCACAGGGGGAGACACTTTGAGGGATGGACACCCTAACTCCTGGGCTGAGTCACTCCCCAAATCTAAAGTAAACATTTTTCCCGGGAACAGCATCACCAGCAAAGGGAAGAACCACCCCTTCCACTGGAGGCTCTCCTGCCTCAGTTAGAACAAAGAGGCACTTAGAGGCAGGTAGCACATTAGGGACACAAATAGTGAGTTCAGAGGTCTAAGCTATACCATCCCCAGCGCTGCTGAGTGCTCACCAGGGGTAGGTGGGCCAGAGGTGGCAGAGCATGGCTGCAGAGGCAGGGGAAGTCCGAGGGAGTGTGTGTGGGCCAGCCCATGGAGACAGAAACTGCAGTGGCCAATGCAGAGGTCTGGGCTCGCACACAGTCCTGCCTGCAGTGTGGGCCTGCCCTTGGTAAGGGTAGAGGCTCCAGCAACAGTGGAGAGGGTCAGCGAGGGTGCACAAGGCCACTAGTGAGGGCAGAAGCTGCGGCAGCTGCTGCGGAGGTCCGGGCTGGCTCCCAAACCCGCCCATGGTGTAGATGCACCCTCAGTGGCAGTGGAAGCTGAGTGACCTTGGGGGTGGTCCCAGTGGGTGCTGATGAGGTATGAGCCCACACGCAAAACCCATGGTGACGTGGATCCGCCCTTGGAAGCCCCAGAAGCTGTCTGAGCGGGCATGCGTGGGCCCATCCATGGAGGCAGAAGCCATGGTGAATGCTGCGGAGGCCCAAGCCCATGTGAAAACTTGCCTTCAGTGCAGGCCTGCCCTCAGTAGCAGTGGAGGCTGTGGTGGCCTTGGGGGTGGTCATAGCAGGCATGTGCAGGCATGCGTGAGCCTGCCCTGGGCAGCGGAGCCCACTGCTGCCATGGAGGTGAGCTGGCACCCGCAGCACCTGAGCCAAACACCTCAGGCAGCAACAGTGGTGGCAGGCCGGTGGACAGACCACACATCAGTAGCACAGGGGCCACACCCACTAATCCCCTGTGACTACACCCTACTGAAAAAGAAGAAAAAAACAAAACAAAATAAAATAAATAAATAAAAAGTCTGGATAGAATGTCACCTGAGGCTAAGGGGCAGGCCATATCCAATACTGTACTTAATCACTGAATTACAATACTGAGCCCAGCAAGTAGCCAGCAATAAAAAGCAACAGAAAGTAGATTTCAGGGTAACTTGAACAATTTAAAGGAATTTTCCCTAGGCTAAGAGTAGATAAAAGCAAGCCTAGGAATGCAGCTGATATTTATAATGGCACCTGGGCCCAGCAGAGGCAGGCACAAGATCTGTATTGCCTGTAGCTCCAAAAAGGTTGATAAGAGCCAGTCATAGGCAGTGACCCCCACTGATCTGCACCAGGCCCCAGACAGGGAGATCCAGGCCAGGCACATTCAGTGGCCAGATACAGAAAGCACCAGTTCAGGACTTAACAACCCTTGTTAGAGTGGAAGCTTAAGGACAGGCTCCTCACACCTGACCCAGCAAAGACATAGAAAATGCTGGCACAAACAGCAAAATAACAGTGATAGCAGATAAGTAGCCCACAACAGCTGATACCAACCTAAGAAGACCTAGAATTAACACAACTGAAAATTGGAGGCAGACAATACTAACCCTAGCCTTAGCTAGCTTCACAAACAACACACCCAAACAAGGAGTGTATACACAGACAAAATGGAGAGACAGAGAAATGCAATTCAAATGAATCAGCAAGAGAAATCCTCAGAAAAAGAACTGAGTGAGATGGAAATAACCAAACTACCAGATGCAGAGTTTAAAATAATGATTATTAGAATGCTCAAAGATCTTAGAGCAACAATGGATGGACACAATGAGCATCTAAGTAAAGAGATAACAAGGACAAAAAAGGACATTGAAATAATAAAGAAGAACCAGTCAGAAATAACAAATACAATATCAGAAATGAAGACCACACTAGAAGGAATTAAAAGCAGGCTGGATGAAGCAGAGGACTAAATCAGTGATTTAGAAAACAAGATAAATAAAAGCATGGAAGTAGAGCAGCAAAAAGAAAAGAGGCTCAAAAAGTCTGAGGAAACTCTTAGAGAGCTCTATGACAACATAAAGAGAAACAACATCTGCATCATAGGAGTTCTTGAAAAAGAAGAGAAAGAACAAGGGATAGAGAGCCTGTTTGAAGAAACCATAGCTGAAAACTTCCCTAAATTGATGCAGGAAAAAGTCACACAAGTTCAAGAAGCACAGAGAATTCTATTAAAGAGAAACCCAAAGAAACCTACACCAAGACACATCATAATTAAAATACCAAAGCTAAGAGATAAAGAAAGAATACTAAAAGCTGCAAGAGAAAAAAAGTCAAGCACCTACAAAGGAGCCCCCATTCCTTCTTGCCAGAAGGAAATGGCAAGAAATATTCAAAGTAATACAGAACAAGAGCCCACAACCAAGACTTCTTTATCCAGCAAGGCTATCATTTAAAATTGAAGGAGAAATAAAAAGCTTCCCAGACAAAAAAAATCTCAAGGAATTCATTACAACCGAAGCAATGCTGCAAGAAATGTTAAGGGGCCTATTGTGAAAAGAACAAAGGGGGGAAATATAGTAAAAGAGGAATGTAGATTTAAAGAATAAAATGGCAATTAACAACTACATATCAATAATAACCTTAAACATAAATTGATTAAATGATCCAATCAAAAGACAAAAACAGGACCCATACATATGCTGCCTACAAGAGACACACCTTAAAACAAAAGATACACATAGACTGAAAGCAAAGGGTTAAAAAAAATATTTCATGCAAATAGAAATGAAAAAAAAAAAAGCTGGGTTAGCAATACTTATGTCTGACAAAATAGACTTTAAAACAAAGGCTATAATAAGAGATAAAGAAGGTCACTACATAATGATAAAGGGAGCAATCCAACAGGAAGATATAACCATTATAAATATCTATGCACCTAATATAGCAGCACCTAAATATATAAAGCAGACTTCAATGGACATAAAACACAAGATCAACAGCAATACTATAATAGTAGGGGATTTCAACACCCTACTAACAGCACTAGATAGATCCTCAAGAAAGAAAATTAACAAAGAAACAGCAGAGTTATAGGACACACTGGATCAACTGGATATAATAGATATCTTCAGAAACTTTCACCCTAAAGCAGCAGTAATATACATTCTTTTCAAGTGCTCATGGTACATTCTCTAGGATAGACCACATGTTAAGGCACAAAACGGGTCTCAACAAATTTAAGAAGACTGAAGTCATATCAAGTATCTTCTTGGATTACAATGGCATGAAACTAGAAATCAATTATAACAGAAAACCTGAAAAATACTCAAACATTTGGAAACTAAATAGCATGTTATTAAATAATGAATGGGTTAACAATGAGATCAAAGAAGAAATAAAAATTCCTAGAAATAAATGAAAATGAGCATACAACAACTCAAAATTTATGGGACACAGCAAAAGCAATCCTGAGAGGGAATTTCATAGCATTGCAGGCATACCTCAAGAAGCTAGAAAAAGCTCAAATAAACAACTTAGCCCTGCATCTAAAAGAACTAAAAAAAGTACAGCAAGTAAAGCCCAGAGGAAGTAGAAGGATGGAAATAATAAAGATCAGAGCAAAAATAGATGACATAGAGGCTAAAATAACAATACAGAGGATCAACGAAACCAAGAGCTGGTTCTTTGAAAAGGTAAACAAGATTGATAAACCTTTAACCAGTCTCACCAAGAAAAAAAGAGAGAGGACTCAAATAAATAAAATTAAAAACGAGAGTGGAGAAATAAGAACTGACACAACAGAAATACAAAGGATTGTAAGAAAATACTATGAAGAACTGTATGCCAAAAAACTAGACAACCTAGGTGAAATTAACCAATTCCTTGAAACATATGTTTCAAAAATCAATTTGGAAGAATCAGGAAACCTAAACAGACTGATTAAAACAAAACAGTTATCAAAAACTCCCAACAAACAGAAGCCCTGGGCCAGATGGCTTCACAGGCAAATTCTACCAAATATTCAAAGAAATAACTCCTATCCTTCTCAAGCTATTTCAAAACATTCAAAATCAGAGGCACTTTTATATACCAACAATGAACTGACAGAAAGAGAAATTAAGAAAACATTCCCCTTCACTATTGCAACAAAAATAATAAAGTACTTAGGAGTAAATTTAACCAAAAAGATTAAAGACTTGTACTCGGAAAATTATAAAACATTGATAAAAGAAATCAAAGCAAATACAAACAAATGGAAGCATATACCATGTTCATGGATAGGAAGAATAAACATCATTAAAATGTCTATATTACGCAAAGCCCTGGTTGGCAAACTGTGGCTCACGAGTCACTTGTGGCTCTCTGGCCCCTTGAGTGTGGCTCTTCCACAAAATACCATGTGTGGGTGCTACCTTGATAAGGAATGTACCTACATATATAGTTTAAGTTTAAAAAATTTGGCTCTCAAAAGAAATTTCAATTGTTGTACTGTTGATATTTGGCTCTGTTGACTAATGAGTTTGCCGAACACTGAGCCAAAGCAATTTAAAAATTCAATGCAATACCAATGAAAATACCAATAACATACTTCAAAGATATAGAACACATATTCCAAAAATTTATATTGAACCAAAAAGAACATGCATAGCCTCTGCAATCTTGAAAAAGAATAATAAAGTAGGAGGTATTACACTTCCTGATATCAAGTTATACTACAAGGCCATTGTACTCAAAACAGCTTGGTACAGGCATATAGATCAATGGAATAGAACAGAGAACCCAGAAATAAACCCACACCTTTATGGACAATTAATATTTGAGAAAGGAGGTAAGAGCATACATTGGAGTAAAGACAGCCTCTTTAGCAAATGGTGCTGAGAACTTTGAACTGCTACCTGCAAAAAAATAAAACTAGACCACCAACTTACACCATTCACAAAAATAAACTCAAAATAGATAAAAGACTTAAATGTAAGGCGTGAAACCATAAGCATCTTAGAAGAAAAATAGGCAGTAAGTTCTCTGACATCTCTTGCAGCAATATATTTGCTGATTTACTTCCACATGCAAGTGAAATAAAAGACAGGATAAACAGATGGGATTATATCAAACTAAAAGGCTTTTACACAGGTAAAGACAATATGAACATAATAAAAAGACAAACCACACAATGGGAGAACATATTCGACAATATGTCTGATAAGAGGTTAATAACCAAAATTTATAAAGAACTTGTAAAACTCAACACCAGGAACATAAACAATCCAATCAGAAATGGGCAAGAGAAATGAATATACACTTCTCCAAAGAGGACATACAGATGGCCAATAGGCAGATGAAAAAATGTTCAACATCACTAATCAGAGAAATGCAAATTAAAACCTCAATAAGATATCACCTCACACCAATCAGAATGGGGCTCATTAACAAAACAACACAGAATAAGTGCTGGCGAGGATTTGGAGAAAAGGGAACCCTCCTGCACTGCTGGTGGGAATGCAGACTGGTACAGCCACTGTAGAAAACAGTATGAAGATTCCTCAAAAAATTAAAAATATTGTAGAACTGCCTTTTGACCCACCCATTCCACTTTTAGAAATATATCTCAAGAACACCATATCACTGATTCAAAAGAAGAAATGCACCCCCATGTTTATGGCAGCATTGTTTACAATAGCCAAGATCTGGAAACAGCCCAAGTGTCTGTCAGTGGATTAAAAAGCTGTGGTACATATGTACAGTGGAATACTATGGGGCCACGAAAAAGAATGAAATCTTACCTTTTGCAACAACATGAATGGACCGGGAAACTATCATGCTAAGTGAAATAAGCCAGGCAGAGAAAGAAAAATATCATATGATCTCACTCATTTGAGGCATCCAATGAACAATGTGAACTGAGGAATGGAATTGAGACAGAGGAGAGATCAAAGGGACCAGAAGAAAAGAGGACAGAGGGAAAGGGGATGATAGGATGGATAATCCTGAAGGGTAGGGGGAGGGTGCTGTGGGGAGGGGAGTAAAGGAGATGTTGAGGGGAATATGGAGGAGGCAGGATGCATTTGGGGAGACACTAGAATCTATGTAAACACAATAAATTTAAAAAAAGTCACTAAATACAACAGCAAGAGAGAAATTAAGCTTTACCTTTGAAGTGAGAAGTATCAAAGAATTTCTGGGTCTATTTTTAAAACAAAAAGTATTTGCACAGTATTTATGTTTTATACTTTTACTTCCAGACTTTATGTTTTCTTATATTTTAGATTTGGTTCTAGTAAGCAAATATGCATAAATTATATGCCCCTCTGTCAATCTTTGTCCCTGAACTGGAGCATTTAGTCCATTCTTATTTAATGTAATGATTGATATGCTTGAATTTAAAGCTACTGTATTGTTACGTGATTTCTGTTGGTCCCCTGTGTGTGCTCTGTTGCTCTCCTTTCTTACCTTTGGATTAAGATGATTTGAGTCTAAGCTTCAGTCCCTGTGGAGAGTGGTCTACTGTTTCACCATCATTCCTAAGGAGCTGCCTTTCAGGATCCCTACAGAAAATAGACTGCTCTCCATTTACTGCCTCATGAGAGTCAGTTGGAAGTTCTGCTCACTTCTGGGCTCCTCAGTATCTTCTTCCAGGACCAGCAGATACTGGTGGGAAAAGAGGCCCACACTGAGTTCACCTCTGTGTGTTTCTTTTCCAAGATTTTGTCTCTGTTTCTTCACTGTCTTGTTGACTCTCCAAAGCTTTCAGGAAGAATACGTTAAAAAAAACCAAAAAACTATATTATGTTTATTTGAGAAGGTTGGTCTAAATTTCTTAGTTTGCTTTCACTGGAAATGAAATCAGTCATTTAATTTTTACATATGGAACAGTACGTAGTATTATTATTCCTTTTTACTGGTGAGAAAACTGGCCTCAGAGAAACCAATAAATTGCTCAAGGTTACATTTAGAAAGTGGCAAAAAGAATTTGAATCTATATCTTTCTGTCTCTAAAAATAAAATTCAAACTCATGCTATTTACATTAGCTAAAAGCAATTTTGGCTAATATCCCTCAAATGAAACACAGTATAAGAGGATTTATTACAATTATGCTTATACTTCTCATCAATTATAAATGTATATTTGCAAAACTGGATGTCTCTGTTTTATAACAGTCCTTAATTATTTTCACTAAAACAGTTTGAGTTTCCTAAGAATTTTGATTTATAGTTCATAATTCCTTACTGGTACTGACTAGCAATCAGTATTTTATAAAATAATAGTACTTTATCATAAAATTCTAATATAACCCATTCAATGGTTATTTTTAAAGTATAAATAAAAAATGAATCTCAATTTTTGAATTTCTTAACCACTATTTCTTTATTCCTTATCCAGGATTCATTTTAAAGAAACTTGGTCTTACTTCAAATCTCATTTATCATCCATTAACATTCCACGGCAAAACAATGAATTCCTTTCCATAAAGCCATATAACTATTAAATCCACCATATGTTATTTGTCTTGTAGGGATGACATATTTTGGAAATGTATATAGAACTTTATATAGTCAACAATTATATATTATATGACATGCATTGTTATCCAGATGATTAAGCTTTAACATATTTAAGACTGAAGAAAAGTTCTTTTCTTACTCACAAGACATATATGATTAAGAAAAACAACTTTTCTGCTTATTTTTGCTGATAAAAAACTCAAAGAGAAATGAGAGTATTTCCATCTGCCTCTGCAGCCATGAGACTAAATTAAAATCAATATTTTGGGAAAGGTAAACTAGCAAAGGCCTAATAAGAACACATAGTCAAAGTGGACTATGACCCTATGGCCTGAGAACCAGGGTTTCTGGGGTTACTGAATGGTTTTTGCGTCAAGAGTGCCCTAAAGGGCATCTGGTCTTTAAATAGATTTGACTTTTTCCCCCTTATATGTTGGTGTCACCCAGGAGAGGAGGAAATAAGAAAGAGGGAGTTTCTTACTTAGTCCAACTGGTTTAAGCTTTAGGGAAACAGAATAAATGGAATCTGATTTAAGGTTTCTAGGCTGGACAGTTTATTTTACCAGGAGATAGGCAGGGATGTGGAGCAAGGTCTCAAAGATGACTAAAGAGTGTGCATTTTGCTGCACCTGTGTTACAACTATTAGAACCAAAGCTCTGTGCTTGGTAGTTGGAAAGGGAAGACACGGCCTTTGAGGCGATGGGACAATCTTCCACTAAGGAAGAAGGTAAAAATGTGCCCGCAGTTCACTGAACTCAGTCTAACATGCTTTGAATCTGTTGGGTGAAGACCATCGGTCAAGTACAAGTCTTGGAAAGTCAAAATTATATGCTATAGTTTTATGGTTTCACATACCAAGTGAAAAAGAAGAGGAAAAAGAGGGAGAGGTATTTTATGGAAACGTGTCTCAATAACTGCCAAGATATTCCTTCTCAGTGGAGCTATTGTCCCAAAGTTGTAAATTTCTTGGATTCTAGAAGCCTAAAGTGGTGAAGAAGAGGAAATGCAGGCTGTACTGGGATAAACTGCCTTTTTGGGAATTGCACAGGCAGATCATGTGAGGCTTGCCTCGGACCCCAGGGCGAAACTTTGGGGGAGAATTGGCCTAGAGCCAGATTAAATGGATTTTGTCTAATAGAGGCACTGGTGAGGCATGGACCCTGTGTGTGGTGACTACAATTGTGTGTGGTGATGTGTGGGTTCCCAAAGCCTCAGGGTTGACCTCTGGTTGGCCTCTTAGCAGCCAGCCAGATTGTCAATATCTTAAGAATTGCCATTTGGCCCTGGCCGGTTGGCTTAGTGGTAGAGAGTTGGCCCAGTGTATGTAAGTCCTGGGTTCAATTCCCTGCCAGGGCACCTATCTGCTTCTCCACCTTTCCCCCTCTCCTTTCTCTCTACCTCTCTCTTCCCCTTCTTCAGCCAAGGCACCATTGGAGCAAAGTTGGCCTGGATGCTGAGGATGGCTCCATAGCCTCTGCCTCTGGTGCTAGAATGGCTCTGGTTGCAATGGAGCAATGCCCCAGATGGGCAGAGCATCGCCCCCTAGTGGGCTTGCCGGGTAGGTTCTGGTCGGGCACATGTGGGAGTCTGTCTGACTACCTCCCTACTTCTCAATTCAGAAAAATGCCAAAAATGAAAAAAAAAAAAAAAAAGAATTGCCATTTGGTATTCCTGGTGGGAGAATCTTGGGGGAACTCAAAAAACTGCCTGAGAGAAAAGTAACTAGTATTGAGAATCGACCATACACTGGATTATATCTCTTCTAGTCAGTAAGCGCTTCCCCCTTGCCCACCTCCCTGACTACTCTGGAGGGGTTAAGGTGGGCAAGGGAGAGAGGAAAGTGCAAGGTTGGGGAACAGACAGGTGGATCATGTCCCCCCCTTCCCACTGAAGGTGTCTCAGCTGGAAGCAGCACTAAACAGGGAGAATGTTCAAATAAAATATGAAACTGTCACTATGATACTGGACTGGGCACTTGACTACTGCATTAAGACTCACAAGAGGGCTTTTAATATTGAAAACGGATTTAGGTTGGGAAAGAAAGATTAGTCATTTACCCATTGTACTAGTGAAGGGAAGCACCAAGGAAAATAGTGTTAGCTTGTGATCACACCTTTTGTGTTTTGCTCCAGTGAGTTCTAAGTACAGCACATCCAAATGTCTCAGCCTTGGTCAGTCTCTGGGAGTCTGTGCAACCACATGAAGACCAATTTCCAAATCTCCATGGCTCTTGGCTCACACCTTTTCCTGCAGGTCTTCACTCTCCCACCTGCTCAACCACGGTCTCCCAAGGTCACACTTGGGAGTTTTCCAGGGTCAAAGAGCTCTAAGAGCCTACAATGGACTAGGTGGCATTTTGGCGGTGGAACAGGGTTACTTGAGTAAGAATATGACATGTCTGCATCTAGCTAAAGTATAAGGAACAATATTTTAGACTTTGAAACAGTACAAAGTGCTTCTTAAAAGTTTATTCTCAGTTACTTCTTAGAACAACCTAAGGGGTAACTTAAATTTTTATTTTCATCAAATTGAATCGCTGTAATAAATTTTCTGAGTATATTCTCTGGAATTCAGTCTTTTTAGCAGGGCTTTAGGGAAAGACGAAGCAGATTCTTGCTCTCTGGCCTGTTCTTGAATAAATTGTTGCTGTTAGGTAACAACAGCCACATCCAGGGAAATGAAGAGAACAGGATTCTGGAGGCAAGGGAAAAACAATGATCAAAAAGGTCATGATTTGAAAAATAAGAAACATTAAGTCCATTCAGGCTTAGGAAAGTTTTAACATGCTTGTAGTCATTTGTTCTCGAAACCATTTTATAAATGAGTTAACTAGAATCCTAGAGGTCAGTTGCTGAACTAGAGACTGTGACTTGTCAAAAGTGATTTTTTTTTTTTTTTTTGAGCAAAGAGCTAAGAGTACCTCACATCTTGGAAACTGTGGAGGGGGGAAATTCCCTGTGAAGAAAAAAATGCAAAAAGAAAATATTGGAGTGGAGTCTTTCCATAAATTGAACATGTTTGCCTTTGTTGAAGTTCATGAGGCTTTACAGGAGGACAGATAATTTAGAACTGTTTGCTCTAAGAGAAGAGGAGATGGTAAGATGTCCTCAAAACAATTCCATATGTTACCAGAGGAGTCCTTGCAAAAGTCAGAGGATGTCCTATTACCTCAAAAGCAATGCCCCTGGGAAATGGCCTACCAGGGCATAAAAGAAACAGATGCCAATGGCAGAGCTGAAATGTTTTATTTTTAAACACAGGGATCTAAAGAATAATAATAATAAATAAAAAACCCAGCCCTGGCCGGTTGGCTCAGCGGTAGAGCGTCGGCCTAGCGTGTGGAGGACCTGGGTTCGATTCCCGGCCAGGGCACACAGGAGAAGCGCCCATTTGCTTCTCCACCCCTCCGCCGCGCTTTCCTCTCTGTCTCTCTCTTCCCCTCCCGCAGCCAAGGCTCCATTGGAGCAAAGATGGCCCGGGCGCTGGGGATGGCTCCGTGGCCTCTGCCTCAGGCGCTAGAGTGGCTCTGGTCGCAACATGGCGACGCCCAGGATGGGCAGAGCATCGCCCCCTGGTGGGCAGAGCGTCGCCCCTGGTGCGCGTGCCGGGTGGATCCCGACCGGGCGCATGCGGGGGTCTGTCTGACTGTCTCTCCCTGTTTCCAGCTTCAGAAAAATGAAAAAAAACAAAAACAAAAAAAAAACAAAACAAAACCCAAACTAGGCATTTGGATATTTTCTTCTCATCAAGGACTAGAAGTGTACAGGTTGAATGGGGGCAAGTGTAAAAATCATTTACATTCCTTAGGAGAAAAATTTCCCAAGCTGTATTTGAAAGGAATGATAAATAGAAATGGATGTCAAATCAAGAGAACTAGATCTAGTCCTAACAGTATCAAATACAATCTATATATTTTATACTTTATTTCTCTTAATTCCTGGGGATTTTGGGGGGTTTATTTCCATTGCTTATTTCAGGTAGCATTTTCCTTGACTTTGTGTAGTTTTCAAACACATGTGCTAATTAGTATTCTGCTAAAGATTTAAATGGGGCCTTCTGCAGATAATCAGTGCCTCCTTTCTCTGTGCAACTTGCATGTTTATGGTACTCTATAAAAGGAGCATGTAAGGATTGGTTTTCCTCTCCTACATATCATGACACATACTCCATTATTTTCTGCTCTTTTTTTGGGAACAGTACACACTCCCTTCCACGTGAGGTACAAGGCAATACCCAGTTTGTTTATTTTAAAATATAAAATCATGTATAAGCCATAGCAAATGCTGGGCAGTGTAGCAGAGGAGTTAGAGAGAAAAGAAGGTCTGAGGAGTTTTTCTTTACATCCTCTTAATGATTAGGAAAGGGGCAAAAACATGGAAGAGGGTGGGTTATGAGAGTTGAGATTAAAGGAGTAAATCCATTGACTAGCTGTTGGTAGGGGACATGGTGGAGTTGGAAACTGAGTAGGAAAGAGGTGCCAATAAACCCCTAACTTTTTGTGGATCTTTCATGGGTTGGAAATTCTACGTAGGCTTATTGTAGACATTGAGAATCTGATTTCAAAATTTATATGGAAACATAAAGGGTTTAGAAAACTTTGAAAAAAAGAACAAAACTGGAGGACTTGCACTACCAGATTTTATGATTTATTATAATGCTAGACTTATTTAAGACATATTACTACTTTAAAGATAGACAAACAGGTCAATGAAACAGAATAGAGGATTCAGAAACAGATACACATGACCAATTACTTAGCAAAGTTGTTGAAGTAATTCAGGGGAAAAGAATAATTTTTTTAAACAAATAATGCTGAATAGCCATATGTAAAAACCAACCAACCAACCAACCAATGTACCTCAGTCCTTACCTCATTCACACCATACAGAAAAGTTAATTCAGAATGGATCATCATGACAGAAAGCAGATCAGTATTTGTCTGGGTTTTGGGGACTGGTGGAAAGAAATGATTACAAAAGGCACAAGAAAATTGGGGAGGGGTGATAGATATGTTCATCATCATGATTATAGCAATGGTTTCATAGGTATTTGGTAAAAACTTAACACATTGTACATCTTCATAGGTGCAGTTTATTATGTCAATTTTATCTCAATAAAAGTGTGAAAAAGATTTCAGTGGAATATTTGTGCCCTTCTGTTAAAGTCTAGTGTGGCCTTTCCCAATTTGCTATTAGCTGTTGGAAATAACCCCCCACTTGCTTCCCAGGTCTCCAATCTCTGCACTTTTAACCCCTACCTCACTCTTGGATTCCTTCCGGAGACTTGGTGCCAAGAGGCTGCCTCTCTGGTTGCTGCCCCTCCCTTCCTGACTCTCCCTCAACCCCACCCCCTGGCAGGTGGTGTTCAGGACCCCACCCACTGCTGGTGCCCGGTGTGCTCCTCCCCACAGCAGAGACAGAGTCATGGACCTCTTCGGTTCTGGAGGAAGGGGCACAATGAATACTGCACACCAAGGCAGGTGTGAGATGAATGTTCAACAGGCTTACACAGGGCTTGTTTTGACATCCATGTTTTCTAACATGGGGAATTTTTAGTTTGTACAAAATCAGGACATTAGTTCACTAAAAATGTGACAGGGTAAGAAGCAGTATATTAAACACATTTACAAGAGGCAGAACCCAGTGAGGGGAAAAGGGCTGTAGGGCCACCCTGAATAGGGAGACGCCTGTCAGCAGATGTTTTCAGGTATATTCCAAAAACGTAACCTCTTCGGCTGCTGTATTCTAATAAGGCATTGCTCTTTGCTTTGTGCCAGACACTCTGAGGCTCTCAATATTTTGGTATCTCAAAGGAGAAAGGTACACAAACCAATTCCTTAGGAAAAACTATAGTCAAGTAATCTAAATCTATTGCAAACATTGAGCACCTTATTTACTGTGTGATTAAATGTATAATTAAATACAACAAATTACAAGTATTAAACATTGGGAAACTGATGTTTTTGTTTCTACTTGGTGACTTATCAAAGCTCCAAGTTGAAAAACCCTCACAAAAACCCAGGTATTGCTATAGTTGCCTGGACCAGGTGTATCCCCAGCTAAGCGTCACTGTCAAAATACACATGTGCAGAAGAGGCAAAGTCATTTAAGACACAGCTCTCAAAGAAAGGTACCTTGCTTGGTCAGGCTTTCTTTGTGGGTGTGTGATGATTTAATACCTATTGTATTGTGTTTTCTATTCACTGTTCTTTGTATTCATTAAAGACAGAAAGAAGGTCTTATTTCTGAAGTTACAGTATCTGGGTCTGGAGATTTAACAGGCAGACAAAAT
This sequence comes from Saccopteryx bilineata, assembly GCF_036850765.1. Lineage (NCBI taxonomy): Eukaryota > Metazoa > Chordata > Mammalia > Chiroptera > Emballonuridae > Saccopteryx > Saccopteryx bilineata. The sequence goes on from NC_089490.1 coordinate 297,249,152, forward strand.
GTGTGTATAGGGAACAAGAAAAACACAAACATCAAAAATTAGAAAATGACTGAAAGAATTTGGCATTTTCAAAAATTATCGAAGTAGTTATAATGGGTGTAGAAAAAATTATAATTTCCTTATACATATTTAATTTAATATTCTATTTATTTAGTTGTCCTATGCATATTATTTTATGCATTTAAAAACACAATTCTGCAAAAGGGCCTATGCCACAAAGAAGATAATGTTTTTATTTGGAATTATCTTTGGAGTGTGTATCATGGAAAAGGAAATGTGGGATAATTTCTCAATGCTTAAGGCCTATGAAGACCTTCACTCAGCTCTAACAATGCCTACATTAATCCTTATCAAATAGTAAGTACTCAATAAAAATATAAGTGAATAAGTATGTGTGTGTGTTTGTCCATGTGCTTAGTCTTATGGTGAATAGTGGCTCAACAGATGCATTTCATTGCATGAGCCATTATTGACTGTGAATTCCATCTTACACTAAAAGCTCAGAAAATAGATATTTTGATTTAATCTGGTTTCTTAGAAAGGTACCAGAATCCACATATGACTAACCAGATCTCTTATTTTTTATCAATGACATTATCACAGACAATTCAAGTTCAAGTATAAAACACAGTCATTAAAATATATTTTTTTAAAATTTTTTTACTTACGCAGCATAATCAAAGGTCAAAATAATCTGGAGATGTTTTCTCGGAACATATGTACCCTGATTTATCAATGTCACTTCATTAAAATTAATAAAAATAAGATAAAAAAAGCTATGGTACATATACACAATAAAATACTACAGGGCCATGAAAAGAAGGAAATCTTACCTTTTGCGACAACATGGATGGACCTGGAAACTATTATGTTAAGTGAAATAAGCTAGGCAGAAAAAGAAAAATATCATATGAGTGGATTAAAATGAGTGGATTCCTCACTCATTTGAGGAATCCAATGAACAATATGAACTGAGAAACGGAACTGAGACAGAGGAGGGATCAAAGGGACCAGAGGGAAATAGGACAGAGGGAAAGGGGATGATAGGATGGGGGGAAATCTGAAGGGAAGGGAGAGGGTGCTATGGGGAGGGTGGGAAGGGAGATGTTGAGGGGAATACGGAAGAAAAAAGAAAAAAAATAAGGAAAAAAAAGAAAAGAAAAAAGAAAAAAAATTTTATTTAGAAAATTAAATTTAATGGAGTGACATTGATCAATAAGAGTACATTGGCTTCAGATGAACATCTCTATAGCATTTGAACTGTTGATTGTGTTGTGTGCCCATCACCCAAAGTCAACTCATTTTCAGTCACTGTATACTTGTCCCCTTTTACTCTCCTCCCTCCCAACTTCTTGCCTCCCAAACCCTTCCCCTGGTAACCACTTCACTTTTATCTATGTTCATGAATCTCATTTTTATATCTCATATATCTCACTTTATTTTACTGTGTGTGAAATGGAACTTCTATTAATTGAATATAAATTATTTTTGAAAAGTCAAAGAAATGGTGACTTTTCCCAATGATTTAGGATTGTACTTAAAAACCTTACCAATCATAATCACAAATTTAAAATCAACTTCAGTCTCATTAATTCCAGAGCAGACAGGAGACACAAGTTTATAGCATTGACCATTTTGACAGGTTTGGACAGTTCATTCAGGCTGCAACCAATTTTCCATTAAAAAAAAAAATTGAGGTCAGAGTAATGGCGGAGTAGGAAGCGATACCGATAAATCTCCCCCAAAACTCAACAAGATCTTCAACCAGAAACAGAAAAACCTATACTTGGAGCTTCCAGATTCTTCGCAATACACCCAAAGGTATGATTGAGTGAAAAATTGGCTAAATATATAACCAAACCCCGAAGGAAATAGGGAGTAAGAAATGCTCCGCCTTCCTCACTAACCTAAACAGGGCAGCTTTCTCTGGTAACTGTGAATATAGAAACTGAGGCGGGCAAAGGGGGTGAATAGATCCAGGCCGCCGCAGCAAAAACGGCCGAACCAGGCTGTGGCTCAGAGATCCAAGCCGAGGAAAATCTGATCCTGTGGCAACCCGGGCAATACAAGCTAACACTCGCGCCAAACCCAAACAAAGAAAGACAAGCGGAGCGGCCATTTTACCCGGTCTCCTGGTCGGTGCGCAGTTAGTGGAAGAGAGATTTCTTCCTAAGCCGCGGAAGTGGGTGCCCGTGTTGCCCCACGGAGAGGCAGGGTCAGAGGCCTTTCTGTGGGCTGAGGGCAGAGTCTCTGGGCAGCCCCAGCGCCCTGGGAAAGCCACGCACGGGAGTGAGTGAGAACTAATCCCAAGGGTGGAGATTTTCCGTGCTGGAGGCTGTTTCACTCAGAGGGAACCGCGGCTGGCCTCATATCCTGGTTTGCGCGCGCAGATAAGGAGTGAGCGATTCCTCTGAGTGCCTCGGCAGTGCGCGCCCATGTTATCGCACAGAGGGGCAGAGTCAGGGGCCTTTGTGTGGACCAAAGCGGAATCTCGGGCCGCCCCAGCGCCTTGCAAAAGCCGCACACGGGGACGGAGCGAGACTCAATTCCAACGCTGCAACTTTTCCCTGCGGTTGGGGGTTTCACTCAGAGCGTGAGACTGCTGGCCGGATATCCTGGTTGCAGACAGTGAGTGAGAGTTTCCTCCAAGCGCCCCGGAAGTGGGTGCCCGCTTGTGTTACCGGATAGAGTGGCAGAGTCAGAGGTCTTCGAGTGGGCGGAAAGCCCGCCTGATTATGCTAGCAGCTCAGACTGACTGAGCCTTACCCAGAGCCCTGTGCTGAGTGGAAATAGAGTGGGGAGTTGCCAGCAATTTGAGCCTCTTACTATCCAGGCAGAGGCAGCAGCAACCCCATACCTGGACTATCAGGCTACTAATTGAGGAAGGAAAGACTAGGAGAAAGGCTCCAGGAACACGGACTCTCTCACTGTCGGAGCCTATAAATGCTAATGAGCCTCGACTCCCAACGAGAATAAAGCACAATACATGACATTGCCATAGAGACTTATCAACTGCAAACCTCTACCTGAGCGTGCCAAAGGGGCAGAACCCGGGGTACAGAGTCACCGACCAGGAAGAGGGAGAGAAAAGAAAAAGCAAGAAGATAACCTCTCAAAATCAAGAATAATCTGCAGACTTTATAACCTATCCCATTTTATTATATTTGTTCGTTTGTTTCTCTTATCCTCATTCTTGATACTTTTTTTTCCTCCTCCAATTTGGCCGATTAACTCTCTACCGGTCTTACTCTCTCCTCTCCTTGAACTACACTACCCATAAGTGTTACATCTCCCATTATCATTTCTCTTCTCTTCCTTTCTCTCTATGAGGGTTGCACTCCCAAACCCTTAACTCTCTCTCTCTCTCTCCTTTCTTTTTTCTTCTTTTAGTGGTTCCCTCTTTTTTTCTCTCTCTCTCTCTTTCTTTTCTCCCTCTATATTAGTTTCTTCCTTTCTCCTTTACATCTCCTCTCATTCAAACCTCAATAACAAACAAATTATCTTATTTGGGACTCAAACCTATGTTTGTGGCATTTTGGGGGGTTTTTACTTCACCTTTTTAACTCACTAGCAGTGCTCCCATCCCTGGCTCTCCATATTATCTAGTTCTTGTTCCACTAAATACAATAGTAAGTTTTTAATTTGTCCCCCCATTTTTCCATTTTCCTCTTATTCCTCTCATCATAACTCTTAGAAAACCAACACCTAAAAGCAAATCATTCTATTCTTGACCCAAATTTTTTCCTTATTTGCTTTTTGTGGGTCCATACGCTCTTTTTTTTTTATTTTTTTTTTTTTTTTTTTTTTTTTTTCCTTTTTTTTTTTTTCTTTTTCTTTCTCTCTTTTTTGCCCCTTTATTACTTTTCCCCAATTCAGGCCCTCCATCACAGGCATTGTTTGTTATAACTCACAGTCCACCACAAGATTTTCTCAAGAAAGAGGGGAGAGGAGAGGAAAGGAAAAAAAGAGGGGGGGAATAATTTCCTTTTTTAAAAAATTTTTATTTTATTTTATTTTTCTTTATTTCATTATTAATTTTTTTTAAAAAAAACAACTCTTTTCGATTTGTTATTTTTTTATTTTTTTTAACTTTTTATTCTTTATTAAATCTCATTAATACTATCAACAAAACCACCCTCAGATGCCATTAAGGAAGAGAAAATCGAATATCATGGATACAAAAGAAAGAGAGGTAACACAGCTAGATGAGGAAAAATCTATGGAGAAAAAATTTAATATATTGGAAACCTTGGAGCTAAATGACAGAGAATTCAAGATAGAAATCCTAAAAATCCTCCGAGATATACAAGAAAACACAGAAAGGCAATTTAGGGAGCTCAGAAAACAACTCCATGAACACAAAGAATATATGTCCAAGGAAATTGAAACTATAAAAACAAATCAAACAGAGATGAAAAACTCAATTCACGAGCTGAAAAATGAAGTAACAAGCTTAGCTAATAGAACAGGTCAGATAGAAGAGAGGATTAGTGAAATAGAAGACAAGCAACTTGAGGCACAACAGAGAGAAGAAGAAAGAGACTCAAAAATTAAAAAAAATGAGATAGCCCTACAAGAATTATCTGACTCCATCAAAAAGAATAACATAAGAATAATAGGTATATCAGAGGGAGAAGAGAGAGAAAATGGAATGGAGAACATACTTAAACAAATAATTGATGAGAACTTCCCAAGCCTGTGGAAAGAACTAAAGCCTCAAGTTCAAGAAGCAAACAGAACTCCAAGTTTTCTTAACCCCAACAAACCTACTCCAAGGCATATCATAATGAAATTGACACAAACCAACAGCAAAGAAAAAATTCTCAAAGCAGCCAGGGAAAAGAAGAATACAACATATAAAGGAAGGCCCATTAGATTATCATCAGATTTCTCAGCAGAAACTCTACAAGCTAGAAGAGAGTGGACCCCAATATTTAAAGTCCTGAAAGAGAGGAACTTTCAGCCACGAATACTATACCCATCAAAGCTATCCTTCAAATACGAAGGAGAAATAAAAACATTCACAGATACAGAAAAGATGAGGGAATTTATTATCAGAAAGCCCCCACTCCAGGAATTACTAAAGGGGGTACTCCAATCAGATACAAAGAACAAAAAAAAAAACAGAGCCACCAGTAAAAGCTCCAAGAAGAACACAATAAAACCAAATTTAAACTGTGACAACAACAAAAAGAAAGAGGGGGAGAGACGGAGATTAACAGTAGCAAAGGACGATGGAGTGCAAAAGTACTCACAAAATAGTTTGCTACAATGAACAGGGTAGGGACCCTTTTCATTACTCAAAGGTAACCACCATTGAAAAAACCACCACAGAAGCACATGAGATAAAAAAGATAGCAACAGAGGAAAGATGTATGGAATACAACCAAATAAAAACAAAAGATAGAAAAACGAAAGAGAAGGATCAAACAAGACACAAAACTAACAGAAAGAAAGATATAAAATGGCAATAGGGAACTCACAAGTATCAATAATTACACTAAATGTAAATGGATTAAACTCACCAATAAAAAGGCACAGAGTAGCAGAATGGATTAAAAAAGAAAATCCAACTGTATGCTGCCTACAGGAAACTCATCTAAGTAACAAGGATAAAAACAAATTCAAAGTGAAAGGCTGGAAAACAATACTCCAAGCAAATAACATCCAAAAAAAAGCAGGTGTAGCAATACTCATATCGGATAATGCTGACTACAAGACAGGAAAAGTACTTAGAGACAAAAATGGCCATTTCATAATGGCTAAGGGGACACTGAATCAAGAAGACATAATAATTCTTAATATATATGCACCAAACCAAGGAGCACCAAAATATATAAGACAGCTACTTATTGATCTTAAAACAAAAACTGACAAAAATACAATCATACTTGGAGACCTCAATACACTGCTGACGGCTCTAGATCGGTCATCCAAACAGAGAATCAACAAAGACATAGTGGCCTTAAACAAAACACTAGAGCACCTGGATATGATAGACATCTACAGGACATTTCATCCCAAAGTGACTGAGTATACATTTTTCTCCAGTGTACATGGATCATTCTCAAGAATTGACCATATGTTGGGCCACAAAAACAATATCAGCAAATTCAGAAAAATTGAAGTTGTACCAAGCATATTTTCTGATCATAAAGCCTTGAAACTAGAATTCAACTGCAAAAAAGAGGAAAAAAATCCCACAAAAATGTGGAAACTAAACAACATACTTTTAAAAAATGAATGGGTCAAAGAAGAAATAAGTGCAGAGATCAAAAGATATATACAGACTAATGAAAATGACAATACGACATATCAGAATCTATGGGATGCAGCAAAAGCAGTGATAAGAGGGAAGTTCATATCGCTTCAGGCATATATGAACAAACAAGAGAGAGCCCAAGTGAACCACTTAACTTCCCACCTTAAGGAACTAGAAAAAGAAGAACAAAGACAACCCAAAACCAGCCGAAGGAAGGAGATAATAAAAATCAGAGCAGAAATAAATGAATTAGAGAACAGAAAAAGTATAGAAAAAATTAATAGAACAAGGAGCTGGTTCTTTGAAAAGATCAACAAAATTGACAAACCCTTGGCAAGACTTACCAAGGAAAAAAGAGAAAGAACTCATATAAACAAAATACAAAATGAAAGAGGAGAAATCACCACGGACACCGTAGATATACAAAGAATTATTGTAGAATACTATGAAAAACTTTATGCCACTAAATTCAACAACCTAGAAGAAATGGATAAATTCCTAGAACAATACAACCTTCCTAGACTGAGTCAAGAAGAAGCAGAAAGCCTAAACAGACCTATCAGTAGAGAAGAAATAGAAAAAACCATTAAAAACCTCCCCAAAAATAAAAGTCCAGGCCCTGACGGCTATACCAGCGAATTTTATCAAACATTCAAAGAAGACTTGGTTCCTATTCTACTCAAAGTCTTCCAAAAAATTGAAGAAGAAGCAATACTTCCAAACACATTTTATGAGGCCAACATAACCCTCATACCAAAACCAGGCAAGGATGGCACAAAAAAAGAAAACTACAGACCAATATCTCTAATGAATACAGATGCTAAAATACTAAACAAAATACTAGCAAATCGAATACAACAACATATTAAAAAAATAATACATCATGATCAAGTGGGATTCATCCAGAATCTCAAGGATGGTTCAACATACGTAAAACGGTTAATGTAATACACCATATCAACAAAACAAAGAACAAAAACCACATGATCTTATCAATAGACGCAGAAAAGGCTTTCGATAAAATACAACACAATTTTATGTTTAAGACTCTCAACAAAATGGGTATAGAAGGAAAATATCTCAACATGATAAAGGTCATATATGATAAACCATCAGCTAACATCATATTAAATGGCACTAAACTGAAGGCTTTCCCCCTTAAATCAGGAACAAGACAGGGTTGTCCACTCTCTCCACTCTTATTTAATGTGGTACTAGAAGTTCTCGCCACAGCAATCAGACAAGACAAAGAAATAAAAGGCATCCATATCGGAAAAGAAGAAGTAAAGGTATCACTTTTTGCAGATGATATGATCCTATACATCGAAAACCCCAAAGAATCCACAAAAAGACTACTAGAAACAATAAGCCAATACAGTAAGGTCGCAGGATACAAAATTAACATACAGAAGTCAATAGCCTTTCTATATGCCAACAATGAAACAACTGAGAAGGAACTCAAAAGAATAATCCCCTTCACGATTGCAACAAAAAAAATAAAATACTTAGGAATAAACATAACAAAGAATGTAAAGGACTTATATAATGAAAACTATAAACCATTGTTAAGGGAAATCGAAAAAGATATAATGAGATGGAAGAATATACCTTGTTCTTGGCTAGGAAGAATAAATATAATCAAGATGGCTATATTACCCAAAGCAATATACAAATTTAATGCAATTCCCATCAAACTTCCAATGACATTTTTTAAAGAAATAGAGCAAAAAATCATCAGATTTATATGGAACTATAAAAAACCCCGAATAGCCAAAGCAATCCTAAAGAAAAAGAATGAAGCTGGGGGCATAACAATACCTGACTTCAAACTCTATTATAGGGCCACGACAATCAAAACAGCATGGTATTGGCAGAAAAATAGACACTCAGACCAATGGAACAGAATAGAAAGTCCAGAAATAAAACCACATATATATAGTCAAATAATTTTTGATAAAGGGGCCAACAACACACAATGGAGAAAAGAAAGCCTCTTCAATAAATGGTGCTGGGAAAACTGGAAAGCCACATGCAAAAGAATGAAACTGGACTACAGTCTCTCCCCCTGTACAAAAATTAACTCAAAATGGATCAAAGATCTAAACATAAGACCTGAAACAATTAAGTACATAGAAGAAGACATAGGTACTCAACTCATGGACCTGGGTTTTAAAGAGCATTTTATGAATTTGACTCCAATGGCAAGAGAAGTGAAGGCAAAAATTAATGAATGGGACTACATCAGACTAAGAAGTTTTTGCTCAGCAAGGGAAACTGATAACAAAATAAACAGAAAGCCAACTAAATGGGAAATGATATTTTCAAACAACAGCTCAGATAAGGGCCTAATATCCAAAATATACAAAGAACTCATAAAACTCAACAACAAACAAACAAACAATCCAATAAAAAAATGGGAAGAGGATATGAATAGACACTTCTCCCAGGAAGAAATACAAATGGCCAACAGATATATGAAAAGATGCTCATCTTCTTTAGCTATTAGAGAAATGCAAATCAAAACGGCAATGAGATACCACCTCACACCTGTTCGATTAGCTGTTATTAGCAAGTCAGGTAATAGCAAATGTTGGAGAGGCTGTGGAGAAAAAGGAACCCTCATCCACTGTTGGTGGGAATGTAAAGTAGTACAACCATTATGGAAGAAAGTATGGTGGTTCCTCAAAAAACTGAAAATAGAACTACCTTATGACCCAGCAATCCCTCTACTGGGTATATATCCCCAAAACTCAGAAACATTGATACGTAAAGACACATGCAGCCCCATGTTTATTGCAGCATTGTTCACAGTGGCCAGGACATGGAAACAACCAAAAAGCCCATCAATAGATGACTGGATAAAGAAGATGTGGCACATATACACTATGGAATACTACTCAGCCATAAGAAATGATGACATCGGAACATTTACAGCAAAATGGTGGGATCTTGATAACATGATACGAAGCGAAATAAGTAAATCAGAAAAAAACAGGAACTGTATTATTCCATACGTAGGTGGGACATAATAGTGAAACTAAGAGACATTGATAAGAGTGTGGTGGTTACGGGGGGGAGGGGGGAATGGGAGAGGGATAGGGGGTGGGAGGGGCACAAAGAAAACAAGATAGAAGGTGACAGAGGACAATCTGACTTTGGGTGGTGAGTATGCAACATAATTGAACGACAAGATAACCTGGACTTGTTATCTTTGAATATATGTATCCTGATTTATTGATGTCACCCCATTAAAAAAATAAAATTATAAAAAAAAAAAAAAATTGAATTGGTTTCTTTAACTGAATGGATTAACGAGGCCTGGGTTTTGGCATTGTTTGTATATACTGCCTTAGTTCTCCTATTTTGTAGCAGAGATAACTGCAGAAAAGTGCTTGTAGAGTGTCTCATGGAAAATGAAAGTTAAGACACAAACTCTATCTCAGGCATCTGCTCTATAGCCTCCTGGAACATTGTGTTTCAAATAGCGGATCATTGTACAGTAGGTGAGGAGGTCAATTTTACAGACAAGACCAACGTTAAAGAGTAGAATGTATCAGAGCATGCCTTATTTAATAAAGATATTGTGTAAAACATTTGATTCAGTTTTCATGTGTGTGTGTATGTGTGTACTGCGTCATGAGGTAACATGTATTTCTTAGGTGGGCTGCAGTCAAAAATGTTTGAAAAGCAATATTTTAGGACTTTTGTCCCCAAGGTTATATATACAAAATGCATATGTTAAGTGTAACAGACTAATACTTTATGAGTACTTAATTAGCTTCCACCAGAAAGGGAACTTCTGAAGTGGTACTCAGGAAGCTAACGTAAAAGACCTGAGGAATATTTTATGATCTCTTTGCACAGCTGTCAGTCTTCCATGGCATTCAACAGCTTGGTGAAAATTAAAATATTTGTTCATAAACTCCCAAATATGCAATAGGCAATATAGTTTATAGTGGGACTAAAGCTCTGAATGACCGATTCAGTATTTCCAGCTTCATCTAAACATTGGTTTCATGCAACAAAGATACTGCCACAGATAAACTGACACTCCAGAAAGAATTGCTCTTTCATTCCAAACAGTGCCTGAATTTTATTATTTTTTCCATTAGATTTGCAAGAGGCATCCATTCCAATTCTCCTGGGCTCATTGTATAAAACAGAATGTACTATTCATGAGTGACAGGAAACAAAATAAATTCTACATTTGGGATGAATTTATCTCCTTCTTCCTGCCAACTCACCTTGATGTGCGGGGAAATATATACTAAAGAGCATGAGAGAGACACACCGTGGATCCTTGCCTTCGAGGGGATAATTAATTCCTGGTCTTCAGGTCCTGGGTTCCTGCCCAAAATCAAAGGCAGAGAAAACACTCTTGGGTGCTCTGGACACCCCACACCTGCTCCACATGTGAGCTCATGTTTCTAATTAACTTTCAAGAAGCCTTAACCTACCCATTTGCCACAGGATGCAAAGTTCACCTTCTGAAACTTTGAACCTTTCTCTTCCTTCTCATGTCCTTCAAAGTCACTGTAGCCATCCCCTGCCCGACATTCAGAACCTGCACGACCCACCCTCACTATCTCAGGCACTCTGCTGAGCTTCTAGCTTCTGCTCTCACAGTATCAGATCCTCAGAGACCATCCTCTCTCCCATAAAGACCAACCTGTCCTAGGTGCCATTATTTTTAGACCTCTGTTTTCCGCTAAGTGATAGATAACGAGTGGTCATTGATTTTCTGATACGATTACTAAATATGCTAAATAATGAGAACAAGCCTGCTCAATTATAAGTGCAATGATTGGTTCTATTGTCCACTAGGGTTCTCATCATAAGTTCTTCAACATGAGGAGATAAAAGCGTTCTTTTTGTCAGAGCAGGTAGAAAATGTCCAGGGCGTTTCATGGGAGGGTGGGCAGGTGTACTGTTGCTAGAAGGGGAAGTGACCGATCCCACGATACTGCTTCCACTGGGTCCCTGTCACTCAGCTAACAGTTGAATGTCTGAAAATACCCAAGATACAGCTTGATGTAGCTGAGTCAGGAGGCCTGGATTCTGTCTCTGATTTGCAATGAGCCTATGTGACTCCTTAATTCCTTTGTCTTCCTTATCTGGTTGAAGTGGATGATTAGACCGTCCCTTCCAGTTCTAACTTTCTGTGTACAAAGTAGCAGTCCTATCCTTCTCTCTCTCTCCCCCCCTCCCCATCCCTTGCCTCTCTAAAATGAATAATAATAATAATAATAATAATAGCCAAAGTAGCAGCCCCCGGTGAGAAACCTCCTCTTCCTGACCTTTCATTTATTTGGCTTTGCAATTGCCATCAGGCTCTGCCCTCAGACAGATCCCATTTCTTTGCTTAAAAAGGAAATTTTGCCAATGATTTTGCTAATCATTCTTGCTCCTTTGCTGGTTCAGCTTGGTAATCAATAGTAGCACTCACAACGCTTTCTGGGACTCCAGCCTGAAGTCAAACTGTATGGTCTCTTTACATAGGGGAGCAGAGGCTAGGCTGTGTCGACAAACCCTAAGAATTACACACTGGTAGCTATGCTGTCGTCATTTTCATTTAAAGGGCAGCAGAGTTGCTAATAACATGACTAAAACACACAGAAATCACTTTCCGTACCAAAGCGGGGCTCTCAGCCCATCTTTACTAAAGCATGCTTCCTACTTGCTTATGTATCAACTTCCTGATTCGAAGTTCTGTTCAAGGTAGATTAATTCCTATGCACGTCCATCTGAGACAGACCCATCCTCCACCAGTGCCCCTCGAAGCTGGGCTCTGCTTTTGGGTGCAGATCTAGCAACCAGTTCTACCTGGGAACTTTCGGTCTCTAGTCTACAACTCAGTAAGCAATAGGCTTTATTCCTGGAAAGAAGAAAAAAAAAATCTCAAAAAAGTAAATAAAGCATTTCATTTGATTTTTCCCTCAGTGTTCCAAAATTAAAATGCAAATTCCTACCCTGAGAAGAAGGTAGAAATATCATTTGCTTTCAATACTAAGGCCTCTAAGACCACAAGCAGGGAGGCAAAGATTAAAATAAAACCTGAACACAGTCTTTTATCTGTCTGTGCATTTCTATCTTAGAGAGGCCAGCAGAGTCTGGCTTAGTATTTTGAAAACCTGATTATTATTATACCATGCATGTGGTAGACATTCACTATTCGCCCAAACACACCAGGCTTTTGCTCACAGTACATTTTTGTTTAATGGGTGTTCAGTCTTCTATTTGTCATATTCCCCTACTCCAAGCCCTGGCACTTCTAAACAAGGGTGCCGAGGTTGCTATTCTAGGGGATGTTTTACCTTTTTGTAAGAAGCTACTTTGGGAGTCATCAGCCTCTGAGAGACCACTAAGAAACACAGACACTTACTCTGGGGTCTTGGGAGTTAGATATTAATGCCAGCCTGGGAATTAGACACCTTGACTCAATCCTGTCTTGTCGGTGTTTAGCCTGGAAAATTTGACATCAAAGCTATGGGATGCACAAGTGTTAAGACGGTGGGTACTGGATGGCACATGTACTGATGTGTTCCTGGGTGTTGTTTTCTATGCCAGCTTTTCCTGGTACCCCCCAGGCAGATGGGAACCCTTCTTCTGGGCTTCTTTTGCTCTTAAATCACATGGATTAGTACCTATTTATACATGTCCTTTTCTTGAAAAAATGTGACCTCAGTAAGTAGCCCAGTGCCTGGCACAATAAATGCTGAATAGATACTTCTTGAAAACCTGACTGAATTAGCATATAAAAAGAGTTGAACTGGATAATTCTATAATCCATTTTACCTCTAAGATTCTGTGGCAATGTGACTCAGAGAATTAGCGTGGTGATTTGAAAGGAATCCAGAAGCTTTCTGAAGTAAAATGAAAATGAACTTTAAGAAAAGTGAGATGAAAATCATTGCTATAGTAACCAAGTAACTAACTGAAGAGAAAGTTTAATCACACCTGAATCACTCCCTTTGCTTCAGGGCCCAGGGTAGGAGAGGATAGAGGAGGATATCTTAGCAACAGTATAAATAAGTAAATAAATATAATAATTTAAAAAAATATAGGTAGGCAGGTGTGCATGTGGAAATTCCCATAAAATTCCCCCCAAAATAGGGAGTTTCATTTTGCTGGATTCCCTTAGATGTTGAAGGGATCAACTCCACCTCTAATCTCCTATAAAAAACAAACATTTAGAGGAGTTCTACCAAAATACAACAGAAGGACCTTGGACTCTTGAATAATGAAGTCCTAGCAGTGGGCCTTTAAGCTGGTGATAATAAATTTCACAAATATAAAGTTATGGAGAAAGAGAGAGAGAGAGAGAGAGAGAGAGAGAAAGCTAGCTGAGTATGATTTGAAGGTGATTATTGTCTTACCACCAGATCATTGCTACTTTATTGTCTTTAAAAATCTAAGAGTGAAACCTGCTCCCATTATAGAAGTCAGAGAAGAGCTTACAGACATTTTAAAGGTCTGTCTGGGCTGCCTAACCTGCAACTGCTATCGCCTTCTGAATGGCTTCATCTTTCCAGGGGAGAAGATGTCATCTTGAGTTCAAGAACATTTATTGAGTATGATCTCTACCTTAAAAGACATAAGACAGGATCTCTGCCCATAAAGAGATTTTCTCTCTTTCTTAAGAGGTTAAAAAAAAGGGGGGGGGACCTAGACAAAGCCAATCTAGAACCAAAATGACAGACTCCACAACATAGGACCAAGTAAGAGGTTGATTCCCTTGACCCGCAATGCTCCTCCTGAACTCTTCATCATCATTTTAATTCCCAAGGGAAGCAAGTGCTATTGAAAGAGGGATTTAGAGTAACAGAAGAAGCTATCTGAAACTGCCTACAAAGTGTGTTTTTGGTAATCCCCTTTTCATTTGGTTGATTTGGTCAAGAAATTTTGTCCCTTAGGCAACTACTTAGAACACACTACCTTGGATTCTTAAGTGGGAGGTGCAGATTTCTAAGGCCTGGGATTATATCCTCGTGTGCTTCTGGTTGCATGTATTAATGATATAATATAATAAATAATATGATATTCTGGCAGATTATTCAGTTTAAAAGAGCTACTGTCTTTGAATGAGTGATCAAAGCATCACTGTAGTCAGTTGCCTATAGAGGTTCTATGGGAGAGAGACTCAGCTAAACAAACAATCAAAAATGACTTCATTGTGGTCAGAAAATAAACAGAAACTCAGCATGTAAAATGTCCTGAGTCTTTTCAGTATAAAGAGAAACATAATATATATTATAGTTTTGCGATAAATCTGTGTAGACCTGAAACTTGCAAATATTTATGTATATGGATAGAGTGACTACATGTTTTTTAAATCCAATGTTGCTGATATATGGTTTGGAAGGAATTAGAATAATAGGGGAAATCAATAGAATATCTGAAATCAGGTCTGACCCCAAGTCAAAGGGTTGCCAAAGCTCTAGAATGAAGATGAGATGCAGGCTAACTGACTGGATATGGCCAGGACTTCCCCCATTCTGTTTTCTCCTTGCTCACTCCTCTCTCCTGTCCCACCAGTACAATCTTGAATAAATCATTTTTGCTTGAAAAATTCCATGATACCACTCATTTATTCATTTAATCATTCAATAATTGTTTGAGGGCTTTCTCTGTGTCAGGCACTATTCTTAGCACTGGGGAGGTAGCTCTAGAAAAACAATGCCTCACCTTTGTTGACCTTTCATTTCTGTAGGGGGAGAACTAGCCAATATATCAGACGAGGTAATACCGTGGAGTAGAGTGAAACTGAGCGAGGTAACAGGCAAAGTTGGCAAGGGTAGAAGGGGTATGGGAGACGAGGTGGCTTGTTCTTTTATGTAGTGCCATCAGAGGGATCTTTCTGCTGTGGTAACATTTAGGCAGAGATGTGAAGGGCATAGCCAGGCAGACATCTGGGAGAGAAGCAGCAACAGGAGCTGAAAGCTGGTGACAAGAGTAGTTGGTGAGCATCCCTGAAGACAGAGTCCTCTGACTGCCAACCAGAAAGATTCCTGCCCGCCCCCCCCCCCCAACCTCCAGGGCAACTACTGACCCATGACAAAGGGACCAGCCCAGGGAGGAGGGGAGACTCCTCTGCCATCTGGCTGCAGAACTCCCAGGTCAGCGGGAGCACACTGGGCCCAACCCAGCGACCAGGGCTATGCCCCAGTCTGTTTGTGCCAGGTATTCCTAGACATGGGCACAGTGTGAGAAGAACAGATGACATACTTAATAAGAGGTTCTTCTTATAACAGGGTCCAGGAGCGGGGGCTTTGCAAACTTTTTTTGTGAGTGTGTGTGTGTTTTTCTACAGAACATTTTTTTTCAAAGGAAATCTTATGAGAAATCATAGACTAATGGATAAAAGTCAAGGGGTTCCCTCTGAGGCCTCCTGGGAACCGCAGGCCTTGGCTTGACCTTCTGTTTCCCATGAGATTACTCTGAGAGAGCCTCTCTGTGAAATGCTATTTATAGACCTATGGTCTAAGCAGAGTTTCATGACCACGCATAGCAGAGCTCAGGGGTTCTTGGGAAGGGCGGCTCAGAGCTGTGAATGGGGACAAGGAGCCAGGAAACTCAACAATTGACATCAGGTCTCCATTTGGCCACATGACCACTTCACCCACTGTCCCAGCTGTGCCTCTGGCCTGCTTCTGCTGCTGTTCTCTACTGCCTGTCAGTAAGGATTTAACTGGGAGGAGTCAATGGCTGAAAAACATTAGAAAACCACTAGTATGGAGAAATAGACAATTACTTGGAAACCGTCATTGGATTATTCACTGGAGTACTTACAACCTAGCGCTTCCTTCTCACACAGGATACTCTGTACTGAGAAGTGTACAGAGATTTCTCTCAGGAGAAATCTTAGTCTAGCAGTCAGAATTTGAATTTGTGGCCTTCAGTTCGAGCTCTGCCGTGGACAGGAGATGCCCGAGTCTCTCGTTCATGATGCCCATCCTTGGGCTCTTCAAGAGGTGGTGTGAGGCATTCACCAAGTGAAGGAAGTCGTGGTTGGCAAAGGGCTCTGTAGTAGTTCAGATCCTTAGAGAAACAGTCCTGGAGACAGAATTGAACTTGCCAGAGGTGGGGACCATACTCATCAGAGAAAAAGGGACACAAGCTGGAGGAGATGTGGGGAACCCTGAGACTCTCTGCAGGTGTGGCTCCTCCCTGAGGAGGGGAGAGGGGAGGATGGAGGGAGGGGAAGGGAGGGCCTCAGAGGGTAGCTCAGGTCTAGGAACATTTCTGCCAGCCCATGGGGAGTCTTTCAGCCAGTTTCACGCATCAGCGGAGCTCTGCATCTTGCCAGATGGGTCTGCCTTATCAGTCTTGCCGCAGGGTGCTGGGCTGGGAGCAGCGGGCACGTGGGCCTGGTGTGGGTCCAGAGGGCAGCTCAGTCTTTGCAGTCACATCATGCCCTGCCGCAAGCTGTGTGGGGGCCATGTTTTTACGGCTGCCACAGGCTTGCCCACCATTTCCTGGTATTCTGTTCTCCCCAAATTATACTCTAGAGCAATAAGTTCTGAAACAGACTAGACAGTGATGAAATTAAAAAAACAAAAACAAATGAAAAAAGCCAAAAGAAATTTAAAAAGGTTATATAATAAGTTTTTCATAATACTTAATAAAACAATTATTCTTTATTCTTATGTCATGTCCTTCCTTATCCTATTTTTGGGCATTGAAATAGCCCTTATTATTTATTATTATTATTTTGTGTTTTTCTGAAGTGAGAAGCAGAGAGGCAGACAGACAGACTCTCACATGCGCACGACCAGGATTCACCTGGCATGCCCACCAGGGGGCAATGCTCTGCCCATCTGGGGCGTTGTTCTGCTGCAACCAGAGCCATTCTAGTGCCTGAGGCGGAGGCCATGAAGCCGCCCTCAGTGCCTGGGCCAACTTTGCTCCAATGGAGCCTTGGCTGCAGGAGGGGAAGAGAGAGAGAGAGAGAGAGAGAGAAAGGAGAAGGGGAAGGTGGAGAAGCAGATGGGTGCTTCTTCTGTGTACCCTGGCTGGGAATCAAACCTGGGACTTCCATACGCCGGGCTGATGCTCTACCACTGAGCTAACCAGCCAGGGCCATCCTTATTTTTTAATAAAATGAAAGTGATTACTAGAGAGAAGTGATATTTTTAATGTCCTTAACCTGTTGTATTTAAAAGTGAGCGTCTCTATGGAAGTCCCAAACCAATTTTATTGGTTAAAAAAGTCAAAGACTCACAGCTCGAAGATAATTGGAAGCCATAAAGCATAGTTCAAATGAAAAAAAATTTTCCCCCCTTTCAGAAACAAGACAAACATTGACATTCACTGTAGCCTGATGTTGGCTGGGGACCCCAGAGCCCCCAGAGGTGTGGGGAGTCTGGAGTAGCTGCCTTTAGTCTGTCCCAAAGTCTGCCGAGCCGAGCCCCTGGCCCAGGCATGGCCCTCCAGCTGTCCTGCCGATGGACCAGCCCTCCTTCCCCCACGCCCTCTGGGAGTCTCATGCAGGCTCGCAGATGAGTGAGGATCGATAGAGACACTCGCATGAACACTGGCGAGTCCAGTCCCGTCCCATTACAGATGAAGACATATTTTAGAGGAGAAAAAGTTAACTTCTCTTGGGGGCTGAAATGATCCAGGCTGACCTCATTTCTCCACTTTGCTTTGCACGTTCAGTTCTGCTAGAGTCACAGGGGAGAAGGGGATTGTGGAGGGACACTTCTGCCCCCGGCCTGGGGCTTGCTGAGAGAACAGATGAGAGCTTGCACACTCACCCAACAATTCTTCCCCAAGTTCCCAGCGGCTGGAGCTCAGAAAAGTAAAAAACTCACCCTGGGCGTATATTATTTTTATATTTCAGGACAAAGGCAGCTAAACGGCTAGTTTTCCTAAGTGTACTGATACTCAGCAAGTCCAGGCATATTTCTGCTTGAGTATAAAAATAAAAATAAACAGCATTTTTTTTATAAATCCACATATCTGTATTTTAACATGACGGCATTTCCAAGAATTAGTAATTAGTTGGAAGTATCTGGTCAAAATCAAATAGAATTGAGTCAACCAGATCTCTTGAATTTATTTCATTTATTTCAGACTGTGTGCTATTAAATTGCTTATGAAAAGATGCTTATGCTAAAACAAAGT
Organism: Saccopteryx bilineata; assembly: GCF_036850765.1. Classification (NCBI taxonomy): domain Eukaryota; kingdom Metazoa; phylum Chordata; class Mammalia; order Chiroptera; family Emballonuridae; genus Saccopteryx; species Saccopteryx bilineata. The sequence goes on from NC_089490.1 coordinate 297,267,540, forward strand.
AAGGGATGGCTTGAGGACATGTTGTCAGATTTTAATCGTTGTAGATTAATTATATTTTTCAGAAACAAAACACATTGTTTGAGATGTCTCCAAGCTCGGCAACACCCAAGCCGGCATGTCCAAAGAAAGATCGGTTTAGGCAGGTAAATGTTTTCAGATTACTTGTGGTTGAATGTTTGCCAGGCCCCATCCTCAGCAAACAGAAATTCTGATTTGTGGGGCCAACGCTGGTCTTCTGGGAAGGAGGCACTGACAGGTACCATCAACAGGTAAATTTGTGTAAAGTCAAAGAAAGCCATCAGGGGAATACGTCTAAGTGTTTACCTACAAAATTTTACTTGGCACTGCCAAACTGCTTGTCACCAGCCATTTCTGGGCAGGTTACTATGCATTTTTTGGATGGTATGGCTTAGATACCATGGGATTTCTCTTCCTGGTAACTTGGTAAGAAGGGTGGGATAGCAGAGAGAAATTCAGAAAGTTGTACCTCAGAGAGATATTTAAGTATCCATGACTGATAAGTTGTCAAGTGACCACAGGTTAACAGTATTTATACAAGTAAATTCTTTGGAAAATTGATTTGATTATGGGCTGTTTTTCATTATTTCTCAGAGAAAATGTTGTGTGGAGAGGTTATGGACAACTTCTTTGGGGCAATGCGTGCACGGTGCAGTGTATAGATAATGTTTTATTGAGTTGTACACTTGACACCTGTACTCCAACGAATTAAAAAAAAATGAAGAAACTGCTCCTATATAATTTACCTAGTCAAGCATGTGAAACTTGTTACCTGGAGAGTTAGGACAGAGGGAAAATAAAAGCAACTTGAGACAGGTTTAGATTCACGCTGTGAATAACAAAAAAATGATGAACATTCAGATTCATCTCTAACTTTTACATAAGGGTTCCAAGATCATCATCAAATCAGGGAAAAGAATAAAATGCTCAAAGATGAGGCTGTGTAGGGTATTGGAAGGAGTCACTGCGGTACAGTATTTTTCTAAGAATTAATTTATGTTCAGAGACACAAATCCAAGACTGGGAAGACCATTGATTACATGTAACCTCAGTTATAAGTGTCCTTAGAGAGGCTGTAAGGGCAAGTACTTTCCTAACTCAGAGATTCCTAACTTCTAAACTGTGCACAAAATGCAGGAGATGATGGAGGTATGTGTGGCCTATGAACTTGGACAGAAAAAATTTACAACTTATTTTTTCAAAGTGTCTACCTGAAACAACTTTTCCTGAAACTATGAATGTTGGCAATACGCCACAGTAATCTTAGTACTTGTGACTTTGCACCAATAGAAATAAGAAATATTTTCACATATTTCAGTAGGTGTAAGAATTTTGAACCATTACTTGTACCTATCACATTTCCCAATTAAAGCAGGTTAGAGAAGTGCCACCAGATCTTGGATTTATTAATGCACCAATGGCAACACATGTATTGCTATATCTCAAAGTTGTGTGTTTTTTTTTTTTACTATTTTGATAAGTGTATTTTTAATACATTTCTTAAGTAATCCAAGTTTCTAGGTTCTCACCAATTATGTATGATATTAGCTGTATGTTTTTTATAGATGTTCACTATCAGGTTGAGGAAGTCTCCCTTTATGTCCAGTTTTCTGAGAAAATGTTGTTTTTTAGGCCTTTTTCCCATGCCCATCCCAGCTGAATTACGGATCACTGTGTTAGGTAACCTGGATGCACCCCTGCTGTAGCTGTCTCTCTTCTCCCTCCTAGATCCTTGCTTCTCTGTCATCTCCCTGCTTGTAGAGGCATCACGAGAAAGCCAGAAAAAGTGGCTCTCTGTTCATAACTCTGAGGAAGCATGGGTGAGGCTAAGGGGTTCCCATGTGAATTCCAGAAACCTAGGCTAGCCTCTTCCTTCGAAATGAAACTTGGTGCTAAATATTGAGAATAAGAAGCTACACATGGTCTCTGTCTTAAAGGAGCTCTCTGTAAAGCGAGAGGAAATAATTGAACAGGCAATTTCAATACAGAGTGATGCATCTTTATTATATGCGGCTTAAGTGTCTGTTTGTTGCCAATAGCTTATTGGTTGCTTGTGTAACTGTACTAGCCAATGGGGTGAAGTTGCCACGGCATTCAAATAGTCCCGCCTTCTGGCATGCCACCTCGCAAATTGAGGTTAAAGATTGGAGCAATTATTATGCTGTTAAGAAATCTTAACACCAGAAGGGGTCTTTGCAATGGTACAACACTAGAGGTTCTCCAATTGAAAAATAATGTCATAATAGCTAAGTCTTTGACTGGCTCCTCTAAAGGTGAAATACATGTCATTCCAAGAATTGATTTGGCTCCATCTCAAACAGGGTTGCCATTTCAATTGAGACATAGACAATTTCCTGTAAAACTTGCCTTTGCTATGAACATCAATAAGTCTCAGGGCCAAACGCTTAAGCGTGTTGGCTTTTTTTTTTTTACCTGAGCCTGCATTTGGACACGGTCAACTTTGTGTTGCCTATTCAAGAGTTCGTGAAAGAACGGACGTAAAATTAAAAATAATTGATGGTCCTCTGCAAGGCGAGCTTAAAGATGATGGAAAGATCTACACAAGAAATGTTGTGTACAGAGAGATCTTTGACATGTGAATTAACATTTTATTATTTAAATCACCTTTATTTATTGAGCTAGCGGTGGCTCTTAAGAAATGTACTGCCAGTGGTTTCCTTCATTGCACTCTACTTTAAACAATTAAGCAAGTAGAAGGGGAAAACCCCATGGGGCAGTAAGCAAAGGGGCGTCCTCGCCGCCTGCCCTGGGTAATTCAGTTTGAATTAGCAGACACTTTTGCACAAATCATTTTAATTACAATTTATAATATCTAGAACAGCAGTCATTTCGTATGACCACCGGGCTTTCTAGTATTATATAACTGAAGATATAAGAACCTTCCAGGAGTGTATAAAAGTCAATTTAACCTTGTTGTGGGAGGAGAGGATCAAAGAAAAAGTACTTGGAGTTCTGTTTGAGAGCTTTAACAACTGAAGGTTAAGAAGTCAGAGACTATGAAGTAAGCGATTACCACACATTGTGATTTTGGCCCAAGAGTCCATGAATGAGAGAACCTCTTTGTTTTACCTTAATGTAATTAATGTACACTGTTTTCTTTTTTAAAACAGTGTTGTTAATCAGGATTAAATAATAATGACTGCTGAAATAAGCAAATCCCAAATCTTGGTGCTTGACCCAACAAAGGTTTATTTCTCATAACCCAACAAGGGTCAGTAGTGGGGCTTTGCTTTCTCTATGCTAGGGTAATAGTACCTTCAATTTGTGGTTTCTTTGGGTGGTCTTAGTGTCACCCAGCCAGCAGATGTAGAGAAAAAGAATATGGAAATAATTACATTTTTAATTGCTTCACTTTTATTCATTTCAGGAGTAAGAATTAGTGATATAGTCAAGCATCTAAAAGGTCTGATAAATGTAATTTAGCTGTATGCCTAAGAAGAATAAACAGATTTGGAATCTGGTCAAGCCCTGATTATTTTGGTCAAGTACCAGTTATTTTTCCTATTTATTTAAACAAGTGTAAAAATACAGACACACCTCGTTTTATTGTGCTTTACTTTGTTGCACTTTACAGATATTGTGCTTTTTACAAATTGAAGATTTGTGGCAACCCTGCATAGAGCAAGTCTATTGGCACTATTTTTTCAACATTTGCTCACTTTGTGTCTCTGTGTCACATTTTGCTAATTTTATCAATATTTCAAACTTTTTATTATTACTGTATTTGTTCTGGTGATTTGTGACCACTGATCTTTAATATTACTATTGTAATTGTTTTGGGGCACCATGAACCTTGCTCATATAAGAGGGCAAACTTGATTGATCAACATTGGGTGTATTCTGAATCCTCTGCTGACAGATTGGTCCCCCATCTCTCTCCTTCTCTTCTGGTCTCCCTATTCCCTGAGACACAAAAATACTAAAATTAAGCCAAATAACGTCACTACAGTGACCTCTAAGTGTTCAACTAAAAGGAAGAGTTGCACATCTTTCACTTTAAATCAAAAGCTAGAAATGATTAAGCTTAGTGAGGAAGTCACATTGAAAGCTGAGGTAGGCTAAAAGTTAAGCCTCTTGCACCAAATAATAGCTAACTTGTGAATGAAAGAAAAAGTTCTTGAAGGAAATTAAAAGTGCTACTCCAGTAAACACATAAATGATAAGAAAGTGACACAGCCTATTGCTGATATGGAAGTTTTAGTGGCCTGGACAGAAGATCAAAGCAGCTACAACATGCTCTTAAGCCAATGACTAATCCAGAGCAAGGCTCTAACTCTCTTCAATTTTATGAAGGGGTGAGAAAACTGCAGAAGAAAAGTTTGAATATATAAGAGGTTGGTTCATGAGGTTTAGGAAAGGAACTGTCTGAAAATGCAAGGTGAAGCTGCATGTGCTGATGTAAAAACTACAGTAATTTATCCAGAAGATGTAGCTAAGATAATGAATGAAGTTGGCTACACTAAACAGTAGATTTTCAGTGCAGACAAAACAGTCTTATATAGGAAGGCAATGCCATCTAGGACTTTCATAGCCAGAGAGAAGTCAATGCTGGTTGCAAAGCCCCAAAGGACAGGCTGACTCTCTTGTTAGGGGCTAATGCAGTTGGTGACTTTAATTTGAAGCTAGTGCTCATTTACCATTCTAAAAATCCTAAAGCCCAAAAGGATTATGCTAAATTTACTCTGCCTATGCTCCATAAATGGAACAACAAAGCCTGTATGACAGTACATTTGTTTGCAACATGGTTTAGTGAATATTTGAAGCCTGCTGTTGAGACTTACTGCTCTGTACAAAGATCCCTTTCAAAGTGTTACTACTCACTGACAAAGTGTCTGGTCACCCAAAAACACTGATGGAGATGTACAGTGAGATTAATGTTTTCATGCTTGCTAGCACAACATTCATCCTGCATCTCATGAGTCAAGGAGTAATTGTGACTTTCAGGTCTTATTAAGAAGTACATTTTGTAAGGCAATAGCTACCATATATAACAATTTTTCTGACTAATCTAGGCCAAGTAAATTTGAAAACCTGGAAAGAATTCACCATTCTAGATGCCATTAAGAATATGTGTGATTCATGGGAGGAGATTAAAATATCAACATTTACAGGAATTTGGAAAAAATTGATTACAACTCTCATGGATGACTTTGAGGGGTTTAAGGCTTTGGTGGAAGAAGTAACTGCAGAAGTGGTGGAAATCGTGAGAAATGTAAAACTAGAAGTGGAGCCTGAAGGAACAACTGACTTGCTGCAGTCTCGTGATAAAACTTAACAAATGAAAGGTTGCTTCATATGGATAAGCAAAGAACGTGAATTCTTTAGATAGAATTGTTCATGGTAAAAATGCTGTGTAGATTGTTGAAATGACAACAAAGGATTTAGAATAGCACAAAAAATCAGTTGATAAAACTGTGGCAGGGTTTGAGGGGCTTGGCTCCAATTTTGAAAGAGGTTTATGGGTACAATGCAATCAAACAGCATCACATGTTACAGAAAACTTGCTCATGAAAGAAAGAGTCGATCAATGTAGAAAACCTTATTGTCTTATTTTAAGAAATTTTCATAGGTATTCCAACTATCACCAACCATCACCTCAATCAGTCAGTGGCCATCAACATCGAGGCAAGGCCCTACACCAGCAAAAAGGATAGACTCTCTGAAGGCTCAGATTATGGTTATTACTATTAATATTACTATTTTCTTTTAGCAATAAGTATTTTTAAATTAAAGCATGTGCATTTTTTAGATGTAATGCCATTTAGACTTAATAAATTACTGTATAGTGTAAAAATATCTTTTATGCACTAGAAAACCCAAAAATTTGTGTGACTCACTTTATTTTTTTGTTTTTTTTTTAAAGATTTTATTGATTCATTTTAGAGATGGGGGAGAGAGAGAGCGAAGGGCAGGGGGAGGAGCAGAAAGTGTCAACTTCTGTATGTGCCTTGACCAGGCAAGCCCAGGGTTTGAACTGGCAACCTCAGGGTTCCAGGTTGACATTTTATCCACTCTGCCACCACAGGTCAGGCCTGTATGACTCACTTCATTGTGATATTCACTTTCTTGTGGTTTCTGGAACCAAACCCATAGTAACTTCGAGGCATGCTTATACACTACATCTATAATATGAAGAACTCCTTTGCTTCAGTAGTAGCCTTTCAATAAAGTACTCAAGAATCTATGCTTTGAAGTAATTTCTTTTTCATTATTATTTTATTGAATTTATTGGGAAATTTTTTTGACTTGAAATTACATCTAGATGAGTTTTAAAAATGTGTAATGACTCAGAAAAATGCTGAGAAGGGAGAAGTTTTTCTTTCTAATAAGATCTATAAAGATGATATATAACATTTTTTAAGAGCTGTCTCCAGCAAAATAACAAGGGAGGTGAAGTGACACATGGTTTCTTTGCCTTTTTCCTTGTTGGGCTTTTCTTTTCCTTCTCCATCATTTCATTTCCAGGCACCAGGACCCTCATGCTGGCTGTAAAGCACCATTCCCCTCCTTCTCAGAATTCATCAGCCTTGTGTCCTGTCAGGTCTTTGTATGGTTCCTAATTGGAGAAACTATTTCATGGTCAGATATTTTGAAATATCTGATTAGCTGACTGTGATATTACTTCCAGGAATATTTGCAATGCAACAGGCATTTTTGGCAATATAACACTTGAGAAGGATGAGATCTCTGTCTATTCTGTTGGATTTGGAGGACTGGGCAATCCTACAGGGCTTTTAGGGTGGCTTCCAATTCATACTTCATAAGCATCTGCCGAGAGGAGATGGAAAGGGAGTCTATTTGGACCTTCATAAAGGCCTATGATGCTATTGTGTAACCAGTGCTAGGGCTGAGATATTTCCAAATTCTGTTTCTTAGTATTTCTCTTACGCTAGTGACTCACTGTCAGTCATCTTCATCTCTATCTATTGCTAACAAGTATCTGGAAAGAAGCATAAAGACCTCTAAGCTACTAAAGAAGCTTCCAGCAACACAAACTCAGGTCCTCAACTCCACTGGAGAGACCCTATGACATGCAGTCAGGTTTACCTTTTATTTTATACAGAATTTTAATAAGGTGAGTAATCTGTTTTGCAGCCCAAGAGTACATTGGAGGTAACAAATTAGAGGATGCAAAAAGAGGACTTTTATAAGTCAAAAACAATTTGGGCAATCCATAGTGACAAATAACATTGGCATGAAGGGAAGAGAAAACAAAATAAAACAAACAAAAAAACAAAACAAGCAGTCTGGAGGCATTTAAGGTGGAGGCAAATATCTTAACCTCTTAGAACAAATTTGCAAAACAGTGCAAACAGTAGCTGTTTAATCACTTTTAGCAGAGATGGAGATATACTTGGTATGCTTCAGTTAAAAAGGCAGACTTAGATTTCTACCAATCAAATTAAGTTAAAAAAAAGTTGAGTAAGACAGTGGTGTCTGCTGAAAGGAACAGAAATTTTCTGGGGGCAGGGCAAGCGTAGGGTGATGGCGCAAACTTGAAGGTGGAGAGCTCCCCCATCTATACTCCTCTTGGAGAGCCATGGGTTCCCATCTAAAGTATGCAGCTAGTAACCTGGTCTCATTGTGTTTCTGCATATTCTCCAGTCATTCTTGTGGAGAAAGTGCAGTGCAAGGTTATCCAGAATGAATGCTAAAGTAAAAATACTTCCCTCAAAGCTAAGGAGCCTGTTTTAGCAATATTTAGGATGAGGATTCTTTACAACATACCTTGTTTTGGAGAAAATCAAAGGTTGTATTGGCCCAAAGAACATTCCATCAGAGACTCATGCTGTGAGGCCACAATACTCAACCAAGGCCACAATTAGGGAGAAGCAAACAGAGCTCCATTGCAGTGCTTATTGTCAGAGATCTTAAATATTTGACTTATAAATAGCTGGCAACTGAAAGGGCTACCTTAAGATGTGTTCATAAATGATGCAAAAGGTTCATCTGAGGTGTTTTTTAATGAGTAGGGTTTTAGATTTGCTGTTTAGATTTTGCCTTTGTTGGTTTTAATTTCCATAAATAGAACCTATATTAGCAGACAACATAATGGCTGAAGTTTTGAAAGAATTCTTTGCTGTGTGGGGATAGAGGGTAAAGGTTGTGGTATGTGAAAGAAAGCTTCTGACTATATCGCAGCAGAAAAAGGTGAAGTGCTATGGCCATAATGAAATGGTTTATTGATGCAAACTGGAGTCACCTATCGCTTCTTAGCATTCAACAGAAGGGATATTGGGGTCCAGATTGTCAGTCTTCTCATCTGTCCAGTTCATTTGACCATAGGAAAAAAACTTTTGTTTTGGATTACACACTGCTTAGAACAGTATTTCTCAAACTGGGGTCCATGGGGTTCACTCCAGTTTGTTATGAGAAAATGTTTAATGACTTTTCAATGATAATCTTTATGGAACATTTGGATAACTATCTAATAAATGAGTACTCTCTGGCTGTATCTAAAAAATCTTTGCCTAACTCCAGGTTAAAATTTTTTCTCCTGTCTTTTCTTCTAGAAGTTTTATAGTTCTAGGTTTTACATTTATGTCTATGATCTATTTTGAGCTGTTTTTGTTTGTTAAAAAGACTAAAAAACTATACTATCTCCTTTGAATTTTCTTTTCATCTTTGTCAAGAAACAGTTTTCCAAGCGTGTGCTCTATTTTTAAACTTTCTGTTTTGCTTGATTGGTTTAGATCAGTGGTTGGCAAACTCATTAGTCAACAGAGCCAAATATCAACAGTACAATGATTGAAATTTCATTTGAGAGCCAAATTTTTTAAACTTAAACTATATAGGTAGGTACATTGTTATTAACTTAGTTAGGGTACTCCTAAGCTGGCCTTTGTGCCCGTACATGGTATTTTGTGGAAGAGCCACACTCAAGGGGCTAAAGAGCTGCATGTGGTTCACGAGCCATGGTTTGCCGACCACTGGTCTAGATCAATTTATCTGTCTTGATGCCATAATACAACACTGTCTGATTACTGTAGCTTTAGATTAAGTCTTGAAATCAGGTAGTGTTAAACCTTTCTTCTTTTTCAAAGTTGTTTTGACTACTGTAGATTCTTTGCATTTCTATATAAATTATTTATATAAATCAGTTTATCAACCTTTACACAAAATCTGCTGAAATTTTGATGGGGGCTGCACTGATTGTGTAGATTAATTTGGGAGCACTGATATTTTAACAATATCTTAACTGGTATCTTAATATTCTGATTCATGAACATGGTATATTTGTGTTTTCTATTTAGGATTTCTTATATTTCTCTGAGAAATGTTTTACAGTTTTCTGCATACAGGTCTTCCACAATATTGGCCAGATTTATATATAAAAAACTCATATTTTATGCTGTTGTACATAGTATTTATATTGCTAGTATATAGAACTATGATTGAGGTTTTTTTTATATTGGTCATGCATAGTGGAATCTTGTTAAATTAACTTAATAGTTCTAGTAGATTTTTTCTGTAGAGTTAACTGACTTTTCTACGTAGATGATCATTACCTGTGAATAAAGACAATTTCATTTTTCCATTCAATAAAGATTACTTTTTTTCTCTGTTATTCACTATTCATATCCTCCAGTATGATACTGAATAGAGATGGATGAGAGTGGATATCTATGTCTTGTTTCTGGTCTTATGAAAAAAAGTCTTTCATCATTAAAGTTTTATCCTAGCAATAGCTTTTCTATAGATGCTCTTATCACATTGAAGAAATTTCCTTCTATTCTTAGTTTACTAAGAGTTTTTTTTTTTATCAGAAATAGAGGTTTGATTTTTAAATGTTTTTTATGCATCTATTCAGATGAAGGCCTATTTTTTTATTTTTTATTTTTTCATTATGTTGAATTACATTCATTGATGTTCAAATGTTAACTAACTCTGTACTCCTAAAATGACCCTCATTTGAATATGATTTAATTTGCTAAAAATTTGATAACAACTTTTGTGTCTATTTTTTTTTCACCCCAGAATTTTTGAATATATATTTCCTACAAAAAAAAAAAAAAGGTGTTCTCTCTACATAAAACAGTAAGGTGATAAAAATCAGGGAATTAATATTGAACATGACTGCTATCTAATTCTTGGTTTGTGTCTATTTTTATGAGAGATATTGGTCTGAAGTCTTATTGGTTTTGGTGTCAGGGCACTGATGGCTTCATAAAATGATTTGGAAAATATTCCAGTTTTTGAATATTTTTGTAAGAGTCTGTGTGGAACTGGTATTTCTTCCATAAATGTTTAATAGAATTCTCCAGTGAGTCACTGGGGCTTGGATTTTTCTTATGGGAAAGTTTAACTATAAATACAGTTTCCTTACAAGATAAGGCTATTAAAGTTATCTGTGCTTTCTTGATTGAGCTTTGTTAGTCTGTACTTTCAAGTAATTTTCCTATTTCATCTATGTTGTAGAATTCATTGACTTAAAGTTGTCCATAACATTTCTTCATCTTTTTAATGTTTGTAGAGTTTAAATTTGTGGTGATATCATTAATTATTCAAATTTGCAAGTTATGTCTTTTCTCCTTTTTCCTGATCAGTCTGGCTAGAGTTTTATCAAGTCTATTGGGTTTTCTCAAAGAACCAGTTTTTACTTTCATTGATGCTTCTATTCCTTTCTATTTATTACTAGAATGATCTTTATTATTTCTTTCCTTCTGTTTAGTTGAAGTGTGCTAATTCTTTTAATTTTTTAAGGTAGAAGTTGAGGTTATTGATTTGATATGTTTCTTATTTTCTACTACAGACATCTAGTGCTATAAATTCTCCTCTAAATAGATGCTTTAACAATATTCCTTGATTGTGTTTTTTATTTTCATTAAATCCAAAATACCGTCTAATTTACCTTTTGATTTTTCTTTATTCATTTGTATATATCCTAGATTTCTATCTAGTAGTATTTTTATATTATATGAAGATCTATTACCAATAAAAAGATATTTTTGCTGGGTATAGATTTTTAGCTTGACAGTATTTTTTCTTTTAGTAGTTTAAAGACATAGCTTAACTGTCCTTTCACATTGTTTCTAATGAGAAATCTTTTGTCATTTTATCTGTGTTTATATACAGATGTAACATGATTTTTTTATTCTCTGATAGCTTTTAGAATTTTCTTTTTTTTTAATCAATTTTTGGGCTTTAAGCAATTTGATTATGATATACTTTGGCATAACTTTTTAAATATTTCTTGTGTTTAGGGTTTATAGAGATTCTTTGACCTCTAGGTTTAGTTTTTCATTACATTTGAAGCATTTTTGGACATTAGTTTTCCAATTATATTTTGTGCCTCATTCATCTTTCTCTGGAGACTCCAAGTATACATGCATTAGGCTGCTTAAACTTTTCCCATATCCCAGTGATTTTTAAAAATTATTTTAGAAAATTTCTTTGTTAATTTAGTTTCTATCACTTTCTCTTCAAGTTACCTAATCTTTTTTTACTAAAATGTATAGTCTGATACCATTTTTTAAAAAGTGTAGTTCTCATATGAAATATTATTATTTTCACCTCTATAAGTTTGATTTTTTAAAAATCTTCCTGTGTCTACTTAATTTTTGAACATCTAAAATATAATTATAGTAATAACTTTGTAATGCCATTTTCTGCTAATTCTAATGTTTGGGTCAGTCTGAGTTGGTTTCATTGGTCGATTTATGTCTTCATTCTGGGATGAATTTTCCTGCTTTTCTATATGCTCAGTAATCTTTAATTAGATGCCAATTAAATTTTCATTGTGATTTAACCTTCTTGGGCTTTGGATATTTCAGTATTCCAATGAATATTTTTAAACTTAGCAGTTAAATTACTTGGAAATAATTCGATTCTTTTGAGTTTGCTTTTAGTTGTTAAGTGAAATCAGAAGAGCATTTAGTAGAGGGCTAATTTTAAATTTCATTCCCTTTATTGAAGCAGCTCCATTTTGAATTATTTTTGATGCCCTGTAAATGATTGAGTTTACCAGTCTGGCTAGTACAAACATGCATTATTCTTACGTTGGTAAGTGCTGGGCATTGTTCCTTCTAATATTCTCTCTTCTAATATTTCCTGGCCTCAGGTGGTTTTTGCATATACAAATACCAATTAGTACTTGGTAAAGTACTTATCTTCAAAATTATTTCTCTGGGCAGCTCTCTCTTGCTTAGCACTCTATCCTGTGAACTCCAGCAATCTTGGTATCCCTGTATACTTAGTTCTGTCTTCTCAAGTCAGGGAGGCTGCTGGGCTCTACTTGCTTTCGTCCCTTGCAATGCAGACTATAAACTCTCTCAAGGGTGTAAGTGAGGCTCATCTCATTTGTTCTCCATCTCTCAGGGATCACTGCCCTTTGTACCATGATTCTCAGTGACCTGAAGATGATTGTTGTTATTTCAGATGAAAGGGTAAAACTGGTCCTGTTACTCAATCTATTCCAGAAGCAGAAGCAATTATGTTTTTGTTTTATTATAATTATTTTTAATGGTGAGTGCTTTTAACATCTTGATTAAACAATCTTTTACTCTTCCAAGGAAACCAAGATATTTTCTTCATTTTCACTTTAAAGACTCAATTTGTATTACCTTTCACATTTATATCTGTAATCAATCTGGAATTGATTTTTGTATATGGTGTCAAGTAAAAGTAAAGAAACATTTTTTCCTATGGATATATAATTGACCCAGCATTTTTTATTGAAAAGATCACACCTTTTGCACTTCACTATAATGTCATATTTGTAATAAATTAGGTGAATGCACATATGCTACTTTGTTCTTGGACTCAGTATTTTCAGATTGCTTATATTTCCTTCAATACCACATTTTCCCAATTAGTATGGTTTATAGTAAATAGTACTATATGGTAATACTACCTTTGGTTTTTAGTTTTATTCTTTAAATACTTCCTTGTCTATTCGTAAGCCTTTCCATTTCCATATGAATTTCAGAATTATTTGATCAATTTTTTCACAAAAGTTACCTGTTGGGATTTTGAGTAGATTAGATTAAGTTGATAGATGAGTTTGGGAATAAATTGACATCTTTACGTATTAAATCTTCCCATCCATGAACATGGTATATTTTTCATTTAGTTAGCTCCTCTTACCTTCTCTCAATGATGTTTTATAGTTTTCAGTGTACAGGTACTGTACATCTTTATTCTATTCAATATTTTAAAAGTTATTCATATTAATAAGGACCATTAACTCATTTTCTCAAATATGTCCTAAGATTTCACAATGGAGAGAAAAACCAGACATGGGTCTGTTCTAATAAAGCTTATAGTCTAGTGATATTAAAGTATTTATCATATTCACAGTGCAAGTATTAATTTTGTATCACTAACATAATCATGTATAATAAATCTATCATCTATCTATCTATTATATTGGCTTAAACAATAGAAATTTATTTTCTTATAGGTCTGGAGGCTAGAAGCCCAAATTCAAAGTGTCACATGTTTGGTTTCTTTGGAGGCCTCTCTCTTTGGCTTTCAGATGGCTGTCTTCTTGTTGTATCCTCACATGGTCCTTTTTCTCTGTGTGTGTGCCATATATCTCTCTGTGTCTTAATATCATTTTAAAAAATATTTTATTTTCAATTATGGTTGACATTAAATATTATTTTATATCAGTTTCAAGTGTATAGCATAGTGGTTAGACAATTATATAATTTACAAAGTGATCCCCTAATAATTTAAATACTCACTGGACACCATCTGTAGTTATTATAGTTTTTTGACTCTATTCCCTATGCTGAACTTTACATCCCTGTGACTATTTTGTAACCACCAATTTGTACTTCTCAATCCTTTCAACTTTTTTATTGATTCCTCCCATTCCTGTCTCCTCTGGTAACCATCAGTTTTTTTCTGCACCTATGAGTCTATTTCTGTCACATTAAATTAATATGGAATTTTATGGTTCATGATTTTGTTTTCCTTTAATATTTATTGAGGTTTTATTATATAAAATCAGCAAATTTAATTAAGGTGATAATAAAAATAATTTAATGTTAGGGCAGGGGTCGGGAACCTTTCTGGCTGAGAGAGCCATGAACGCCACATATTTTAAAATGTAATTTTGTGAGATCCATACAACGACCCGTGTACGTTAGGCATTATCCAATAAAAATTTGGTGTTGTCCCAGAGGACAGCTGTGATTGGTTCTAGCCACCTGCAACCATGAACATGAGCAGTAGGGAATGAGAATGTTTTATATATATATATGTTTTTATATATATATATATATTTATTTTTTTATTTATTTTATTTATTTTTTGTATTTTTCTGAAGCTGGAAACGGGGAGAGACAGTCAGACAGACTCCCGCATGCGCCCGACCGGGATCCACCCGGCACGCCCACCAGGGGCAACGCTCTGCCCACCAGGGGGCGATGCTCTGCCCCTCCGGGGGGCCGCTCTGTTGCAACCAGAGCCACTCTAGCACCTGGGGCAGAGGCCAAGGAGCCATCCCCAGCGCCCGGGCCATCTTTTGCTCCAATGGAGCCTTGGCTGCGGGAGGGGAAGAGAGAGACAGAGAGGAAGGAGAGGGGGAGGGGTGGAGAAGCAGATGGGCGCTTCTCCTGTGTGCCCTGGCTGGGAATCAAACCCGGGACCTCTGCACGCCGGGCCGATGCTCTACCACTGAGCCAACCGGCCAGGGCCTGTTTTATATTTTTAACGTTATTATTTTTTTTATTAAAGATTTGTCTGCAAACCAGATGCAGCCATCAAAAGAGCCACATCTGGTTCGCGAGCCATAGGTCCTGACCCTTGTGTTAGGGGATCCACAAGAACTTTTTTCTTTTGCAAAATGTTTCTGTATGACCAAAGTTTGCCAAATTATTTAAGAAAAAAATTTTTGGTCTAATTTCTGTTGTTAAATTGAATATCAAATATTTAGGTATAACTGGACAAAACAACTCAAAGAACTGTCCAAGAATAGTCTCTACATTTTTAACTTAAAATTTTAGTTGCTGGTAGAGTTTCTTCCTGAAGGCTAAAGGAACCCTACCAAAAACTCTTTAATTAAATATAAAGTCTCATAGAAAAACATTCTGACATATCAAAAGACAGTGAATAAACTCCAAGTCTATCATAGTCCCTGAGACGTTAACTTGTGGTTTTTAGTCATTTGTATTTGGGGCATTGTTCGTGCTGGTTATAACACCAATGTTGTCCTGGTGGTGTTCTGAGAAACAAAAAGTGTACAAATACACGAGCTGTTTGTTTTGGACTGAGCTCAAAACCAGTGGATTTAAAAAAAAATTTATTGAGGTTTTATTATCTGTTCTGTTTGTTTTTATATTTGGCCTAACAGGCTCCCTGAATACTATTTTATGAGCATTTTGAGAGAATCAAAGTGTAAAGTAAAGCAAGATGCAAGGTATATCTGCATCAATACTTAATATTTGGCAAATTACATTATGTCAAGTAAGTCTTTCTGAAATTGATTAAATTTTTTCAGAAAGACTTACTTGACATAATGTAATTTAAATGCCCAACCCAACTACCAGTTTCTCCTCTTTTCCTCCAGATATTTGGTATCAGTAAACATCATGATAATCTCACATATCAGGAACCGTGTTTCATAAATATGTGTTGAACTGAAATAAATTTTTCTCATGAATGCAGAAAAAGATCTTTGTCAAAACAACAAAATTAGTACTGTTACCTCGTGAGTAAAAGTCATATTAAAAATAATTTCTATAGCCTGACCTGTGGTGGCGTAATGTATAAAGCACTGACTTGGAATGCTGAGGTCACTCGTTTGAAACCCTGGGCTTGCCTGGTCAAGGCACTTATGAGAAGCAACTGCTATGAGTTGATACTTTCTGTTATTCCCCCCCTTCTCTTTCTCACTCTCCTCTCTCTAAAATGAAATAAAAAAATTCTATATAGGTAATCATCATCTTACTATATCTATAAGCTCATTATGAAAGATCTAAAAATGTGATACGTTTGAAATCAGGGGAAAGAACGGCCTTTTTTCAATATGTTATTCTCCAACCAGTGTGTGACTAATAGGGAAGGTATGTGACTCTTGAGGCTTTTCTGCAGGTACAGTGAATGAGCAAATTCTTAGCAGCATTATGACATCACCAGGGAGCGTGACTTGGGTCAAGAGCTTGGCAGGAGGCTTTGGGAACAGTAGAATCAACAGCAATCAAGGCTGGCAAGCCAACATACTGGCCACCAGAGAAATGAAAAGAGAGCTTATTGTACCTCCTGCACAGCAGCAGGTTTAAGAGCAAAGTAGACATGTTTATAGTCCCAGATTTACTGCATGCCTTATAAACACCTTATTACTTAGAATCCAGTCTGCTGTCCTAGAAACTAAGAATGTGACTTTGTTAAGCAGTAGGATTTGTTGACATAAATGTCTTGACTAAGTTTGCCATTGTGGTTAACCAAAACGCATTTACTCCTGGGAAAGTAAACACAAGCAAACAAAATGCCTCTTATACTACAATACAGTAAGTTTCAAATTGACCAAACTTAATGCTATGACATAAATATGCTTAATGTTTATGGAATTTTTTAGAAACCTTTTGCCATGTTGGGCTTGCCATCCTGTATAAGTCGCACTGAATGGGAATGTGTTTTCAGAATTACATGTGCTTAAAGACTTCGTCAGAAATATTCAGAAAACCTGCGGGGAATACCAGGGCTGACCACGCAGCAAATGGACGGGTCATGGTCTCCTCAAACATTAACATGGATAAATCGGTTCTGCACCATGTAATAGCTACACACTGAAATGGTCACCAACAATTAAAAACAGAACTAATGGAAAATAATGTTGAACAAATATTAGAAAACCACATGAAAATATGTTCAAGGAAGGCAAAGTATCTGGCTGAAACCCACCCACAGAATTGAGAAAATTCCTAGGGAAGAATGAAAATTCAGACTTATCTTTTGATGCTTAAAAATTCACCTATTTAACAGTAGATAAAACCCCTGGTTTGGGGGTGGATTTTTGAAATTACCAACTCATAGGACCATTGGAGTATAACCAAATCAGCTTAGCAGGTTTCCTATCCTTTCAGGCTTACAGTCAGCCCTCTTCAAACCTCAAAATTTCTATAGTAAGAAATTTGTTTATATTAGATATAAATGGATAGTCATGATTACATAACTTGGATCTTAAATAATCACCATTTTTTTTGCAACAAAATTTATATCAATAAAGATCTATAGGAAATTGTTAAGAAGATGGTGTCTGTTTAACTGACAGAATAAATTGTGAGCAAATACACAGTCATTGATTTACCAAATTCCACAAACTAGATCCCATAAATGACAACTTGGAAATCAATCTAACAGAACCATGTGGCTGACTTCGTGAACAACAGCAAAGGAAAAGGACCATATGCTGCCTTCAAAACATTTTTACATGTTTAAAATATGAGAGTTATTACTCTGCAGTAACACTTTCAATAATGATATCAGGGATCGAGATGACTAACTTCCATGAGTCTCCTTCAAATCAAATGCAATTAATTATAAGCCATACTAACGGAAGTCGAATGCTTAAACTGAGAGAGTTGATGGTTACAATCAAGATAGGAATTTACTGTTTACAGTTCTGACATTGACAACTGAAGCAAAACCCAAAGGAAAGCAATTTGAGGAGAGATTAGAACCACATATTCTCACGTTCTAAGAACCCTGAAGAAAAATATTATTGATGTTTAGTTTGTAAAAAAGAAGTTTGCAGAGGAATATGAGCACTGACTCAAGTACTTACATGGAATAGAGCACAGTCTAGTTTTGTTCTAATCAGCAAACAGGAGTTACCAGAAAAGCAACAAAACAGAAGAATGAATTTTATAAACAAACAATTAAAAGTGTCCAAAAATAAGGTGGCTTTCTTCGGGAGGATGAGCACCACTGGAAATGTTGATGATTATTGTGGAATGGATTGAAGCACTGGAGGATAAGAAAAGCTGAAATATATAGAGCAGTTTTCAAATGGTTTAGTGGAGCCTTAGTATATGCAAAGAAACAAGGATTCTTGAGGAATATGTTAGGGTTCTGCCTCTGATGTTATTCTATGATTCAGATCTTTTAAGAAGATTCCATCTTTATGGTGTGATCCATTGTTATGTTACAAAGACTAGAGTAGCTCTGTGTAATGAAATGCTGGTACTATGAGGGTTCAGAGTGTCATATGTGAAGAAACAGCTATTCCATTGACAGTTACCACCAAGAATGTGGCTTGGGCAGGAGAGAGTAATTCACAAGCAGGGATATGGGGGAGGTAATATCCAGGTAAACAAGAAAATGCTTGCAGTCTACAGATATGAGATATTGGAGTAATTTCCAAGATTACGTGGATGTTGTTTACAGCATTGTGAAAGAGGAAACACATTTTGTCTCCAGGTAGTTATCTCAATGCTGATAGTCTTCAAATTAGACTTCATTTCCAGTGGAGTACTGGTTTCGTGAGTTACTTATAGAAGAAGGCTGATTTCTCTTCCTTTTTTTTTTTTTTTTTTTTTGTGACAGAGACAGAGAGAGGGACAGACAGGGACAGAGAGACAGGAAGAGAGAGAGATGAGAAGCATCAGTTCTTTGTTGTGGCACCTTAGTTGTTCATTGTCTGCTTTCTCATGTGTGCCCTGACCAGGGGCCTACAGCAGACCGAGTGACCCCTTGCTCAAGCCAGTGACCTTAGGCTCAAGCTGGTGAGCCTTGCTCAAACCAGATGAGCCCGTGCTCAAGCCAGCAATCTCAGAGTTTTGAACCTAGGTCCTCTGTGTCCCACTCCGATGCTCCATCCTCTGCGTCACTGCCTGGGCAGGCTGATTTCATTTTTTATGTATATTAGCATGTTAAGTCTTTCTGGCGTAATTCCAGAGCAATTATGACTACTTCTTTGGCCATTCTTTTCTACAGAAAAACAGTCAATATTGTAGAAGTACTATCCCAGACATGATCTCATTTTGTCTCTCAGTGATGACCTAAGTGATAACAGGACATACACTTTCATCCTCATTTTCCAGATAAAGGAATTGGAGCTCAGAAACAGTAAGTGACCTGCCTGGATCACACACCTTCTAAGGGGGGTTGGAGGTTGGGGGTGAGGCAGATGAAAACTGTCTTGATCTCAAGTTTATAAGTCTTTGCAATATCTTCAGCATGCAAATTCTTTAACTAAAAAACCCTGATAAAGCATAGTTCCCTTAAACTTAGCCTTACTTCTTCCTGTGTCTTTGTGTCTGACATACAACTAATTGCTATTTGACATAGCCTAGCTTTGGATATATAAGTGGACAAAAAAACCCAAAAACCCACTTGGGTTCTAATAGTAATATCTCTATTAAAAATCAACAATTGTCTCAAAATAAACACGTCTATTAAAAAGAAAACTCTTAGTTCAGTGGCTCAGCAAACTGTGCTGTGATAGCTTTCAGTAATTACTTTTTATTTTTATGCTTTTAAGCGCCGATGATAAGAGAAGCATGCTGACTAACATCAGGCTTTGTGTGCTGTTTTATTACATACATTACCCCTCTTCCACTTGAGAATGCCAGGCCTTTGCCAGACTGCTGAGTATCTGGTAGGGAGACATGTCTTGGCAAAATACCTTGGTTTATACCAGCTGAAAACAAATGTAAAGGGCCCATAAAAGATAGATTCCCCCCAAATGAAGCCCTTGAAGGGTATCCACTTCTCTTAACGGCTTAATTTCTAGTTCTAGTTCCAAAGTTCAGGGTCTTGGGTGCAAGGGTTATTAATAAAAAGCACATCCTAGAATGACCCTCTGGGCAGCAGAGAAAAAGCCACACGGGTATTCTTGTTTCCCAGTATACTTGGAATTTTCTTCACTGTCTCCCCCAAGAAGAGGAGGTGGTCTCTGTTAGAAGACCACTGGCTCTTGCAGCCAACTCAGCCATTTCCACAAGATTACTTCTGCTTTTGTGGGTTAGCCTAGCTAAAGATCAGAGTTTCTCAAAGCAAGTCCTTGAACATGAGTTCTGGGCAATATTCTGGCATAAAAGAGTTCCCTTTTCAGCCACATACTACACCCCTGCTGCAGAGAATCATAGTGCACAAATAGGTAAGAAATTGGTTGTTTCCCTGACCAGTGCACAGTGGCTAGAGCCTTGTCCCAGAGTGCTGAGGGTCCTGGCGCAGCACCTGAGGTTGCAGGTTCGAGCCCCGATCAGGGCACATGTGAGAAGAAATCAATGGCACAACTAAGTGAAACAACAAGTTGATGCTTCTCTGGTTCTCTCTGTCTAAGGAATATAAAGAAAAAAATAATAAAGAAGGAAGGAAGGAAGGAAGGAAGGAAGGAAGGAAGGAAGGAAGGAAGGAAGGAAGGAAGGAATCAGCCGTTCTTTGTTTAACCCAGCATTGCCCTTCCCCTGTGCTATCTGTTTTGGGGGCAGAAGTGGAAGAAGAAGAGCATTCTGGAAAGCTGTGTGTTTGCAGGTTTCTATGGCAACTAGCTTCCTGCTGGGTTTGGCTAATGTCAGGCTATGGTGGGAGATTGGAAGGCAGGAGGGGTGACCAGGGTATCCCTTCTCCCCTGTCCCACTCACTGCCTCAGCAAAATTTCCTGCCCCAGTGGGTTTCCTTCATAGTTCCAGCTCCCTCAGGACACACCCTCAGTGGTTCCAACTTCTACCTTAGATCCGAAGGCACTAAGGGTAGTAAGGAATCCTGCTATTGCTAATCTCTGGGTTACCTTGCCAGTGGTGGTCCAGGTGGTTTTCCTGAAGCGTCCACAGCATTCTGCATGCCACACTCGTAGCACCTGCTCACTTGTCCTGGTTACAGAGCACTGGCTGCACAGGTGTCAGTATGGTGGGAATACTAGTTATCAGCCACACAGAATCTGCCTCTGCCTCATGCTTCTAGATTTCAGGGGTCTATTATTCTAATAAGTGCCCTGGCCACTTTGTTGGTAGTAGCATGACTTATCCTATGGACTTTGACCAATTGGGACCCTAGAGCTAGATCTGTCCCTGCTGCCTGGTGAAAAGGCCTAGCATCACCACTGACATCTACTCAGCATCTGGGGGGTTTCTAACAGATGCCCATTTTCTCTACAGCCACAGAAGAAGAATGGTTGGTCCACTGGATCCTAAGCTCTGCCCCATGAGCATCTCCCATTGAGATGGATAATGTCCATTTCAGGGTTAGCGGCCTCTCTAAACAAGTCTGAGCTAATATTATATAGAGTCACTGATTCCTGAGTAGTAGGAATATTAAAGTTTGGTGGCACTTTCTTTGAGCAAGGGCTGTACCAAAGAGGGCAGGGTGATATTGGCCTCCCAGAGATGTCCACACCCTAAAGCCCAGAACCTGTGCATGTGCTGCTTTACATGGCAGAAGGGACTTTGAAGAAGTGATTTAGTTTAGGGTTGTGAGATGGGAGATGATCTTGTACATTGGGTGAGCCCAATGTAAGCATACGGGTCCTTATAAGAGGACAAGAGGAGTGCTCGCTTCAGCAGCACATATACTAAAAATTGGAACGATACAGAGAAGATTAGCATGGCCCCTGCGCAAGGATGACACGCAAATTTGTGAAGCGTTCCATATTAAAAAAAAAAAAAAAGAGGACAAGAGGAGAGTCAGAGTCAGAGAAGGAGATAAGTAGGAATGATACAAGGCCATGGCCAAAAAATGTGGGTGCTTCTAGAAACTGAGAAAAGCAAGGAGACAAATTCTCCCCAGAGCCTCCAGGAGGAACAGGCCTGCTGACCCATCTTAGACTTCTTAACTCCAGGCCTCCAAGATAATAAATTTGTGTCATTTAAGTCACTAAGTTTGTTATAATTTGTTACAGCAGCAACAGGAAGCTAATACGCCAAGGGTGTTAAAGGGGAAATACAACTTGAGTAACTGAAAATTCTGAGGTTCCTGCAGCTCCCTCACGCAGGCTAAGTTTCTCCAAGAGAGTTCTATGGAACCACCTGCTCTGATTGGGTCCAGTTCATCATTCTCAATTTAGTTGTACTGTCAGGTACTGTTCTTTGAAATAACAATTTCTATAATCACAAGACCTGCCTGGTGATTTTTTTCTCCCCCCTCTTATAACATAAACATAATATTGGGTGAATGGCTAAAATGTAATATTCAGTCCCATCTGTTCTTCACATTATGTACCATCCAAATGCTGGGCCACAGAGACTTTGGGGTGACTCTTATTAGAAGTTTTTTGTCTGCAAGGACACCAGACTTGAAGAACAGAGATCTGTTGGAAGGGTTACAAAGTATCTGAGATTCCTGCAGCTCCCTCACAAAAACAAAGGCTTAAAAGCTGAGCCTTGGAAGGCAGCAGCCTGGACAGAAACCAGAGCCATGATGATCACAAAACGTAGCCATGATGATCACATTGACACTTCTCAACTTCTCCCCACTCCCTCTGGTTCTCTCTCTAGTTCAGTCTTTTCCTCTTTTCAGTCCGCTGTCTCTCACTTTCTCTGTATCTCTGTTTCCTCTCTTTCACACATCTTGCCTTCTTTCTGAATGTTAGTTTTGTGCTATCCTTCAGGGACAAAGATGCTGGGAATAGCTTTGTTCCTTTATGGTCACAAAGGAAAGAATGTTCTTCCCAAAAAATGACACCAATTGGCTAGGCTTGAATTATGTGCCAAGACTGTGGGAACATGTAATAAAATGGCAGATGCCATTTGGACCTTTATTACTTCAATGAACAAAAGGCTAAGGGATAGGGGAGGGAGCAATGTCTCTAGAGCAGAACATGGAAGAAGGCATACTGAAAATACAATAAATTTCCATTTGAGGTTTGCTGGATATTTTAAAAGACCAGAGTGGACTTATGACTAATGGCATAGAATATTTCTCCTTACATAGAAAATGTTTAGACAATGGACATTTTTATATGTAAAAATGTTATTATAAAATAGACTCTCAGAAAAATTCTTGCAATAAGACCAGAAACATTTAAACTTAAATGGCAATGAGGTTATAGAAATATTCTAGTGGTTTCTTCACACCTGGCCCAAACATATACCACACACACACACACACACACACACACATGCACGGGGTAAGCAGATGTAGGTTTATAGTTGTGAGTACGTGAAACACAGAGTTTATTCTTGTATTATTATTTATTAATTATTGTATGATTTATTTGTGTTATAACTGTAAACTTACTTTTGTTCATCCTTGTATACATATAACTATATATTGATATTTATGTATGTGTATATATATGCATACATATTTTTGTTATAGAGACATTTGAAACTCTCATTTGAAATAAGGAAATGTATTCACAAACTTTAAATTTAATAGCATTGGAAAAAATAACTATCTAATTGCCCAGAACTTTAATAAACATGATTTTTGTAAATATGAAGTTATTTAGATAAGCACATTGTAGAATCAAAATAAATAATTATTAATTTATTTACCAATTTTATAAATGCTCTACCTAAAACTTCAATAAGTTTTCTGTGACACATATTCCTGAGATGGTAGGTCTTAAAATATTTAAAATCTGTAATGGTCATTATAATATCATTACATCAAAAAGAGAAAATAGTAGAGATAGTAAGGGAGAGAATTTAAGTGTGTTAACAAATCGTAGGATGGGTATAAAAAATATTTTGGAGTTGGCAACTTTTAGACTCTTCATAAACTAAAAATAGGAAGAAAGTCAAGTCAACTGAATAGGAAGAATTTCCCAGTATAAGTTCTTTGTGGATCTGGTTTAAGAAACAGATTGCATGATTATACATTATTATTTATTTTGTTAGTGAAAGAACTTAAGATATTTAAAAATGTGTGTTACTTTGGGTAATTAAAATAAATTTTTCTTAACATTATTTATAATATTTTACTAACAAGATTCTTTTTTCTTTTTTTAAGATTTTATTTATTGATTTTAGAGAGAGAAAAGAGAAGGTAGGGAGGAGGGCGTAAGCTTCAAGTTGTACCAGTTGCTTCCCATTTGTTCGTTGACCGGACAAGCCCCGGGTTTCCAACTGGCAACCTCAGCATTCCAGGTTTCACTTTATCCACTGTGCCACCACAGAACAGGCAAGATTCCTTTTAAATAGACATTCCAGAGGGGTACTTCTGTTAAGCCTTTATCTAAATGTTGTAGATTCTATGAGTAGGTATTGGTTTGAACCCACAAGTTTGGTATCTATTGTAGGCAGAGATACAAAAGCTCCTACAAAGAGCTAAGATCAGCATGTGGTTAATGAATGCTACAAAGATCTCATCTTGCTTTATACCAGGGGTCCCCAAACTTTTTACACAGGGGGCCAGTTCACTGTCCCTCAGACCATTGGATGGCTGGACTATAAAAAAAAACTATGAACAAATCCCTATGCACACTGCACATATCTTATTTTAAAGTAAAAAAACCAAAACAGGAACAAATACAATATTTAAAATAAAGAACAAGTAAATTTAAATCAACAAACTGACCAGTATTTCAATGGGAACTATGCTCCTCTCACTGACCACCAATGAAAGAGGTGCTCCTTCTGGAAGTGCGGCGTGGGCCGGATAAATGGCCTCAGGGGGCCGCATGCGGCCCGCGGGCCGTAGTTTGGGGATCCCTGCTTTATACAGATAAGGTTACCTATTTATAGTTTTCTTTTTTTTGACATGCGTGTGGCTTCACTGAGCACCATAGACAAACACTATTTCAGTTTGCAGAAATTCTCACTGGCTTAAAGTTGCTTATATTTTAAAAGAATTGTCCCTTTCTTAGCTCTGGATCCAGAAAACAGTAGTGTCCACACGGTATCTGTGAAGCACCTGTGACCCAAGGTGCTCAGCGTCCACGCTTGTGGCATTGGCAAACGGCAAACATGTATGTAACAGTTACTACGTGTCAAGCGCTGTTCCAAACTAATTAAACCTCCCGCAAGCAGCCAGCCTCACCCCAACCACTTAACCCTCCCCCCTACCATGGTGAGCGACTGCCCTACTGCCAGTCGGTGTCTCACTAAAGCGCATATTTATATCTGCAGTGCAGTATAGTGAACTTCGCGAGCTCCGGAGTCAGTTTCTTCCACCACTCACTATTTGAATTCACAAAAATGAACTTGTTGGGGGCTCCATTTCATCTTGAAACTGGATAAAGCACCTTCCTCTCTCCCCCTTCCAAGCCGAGGAGCCAAGGCAGGTCTGACTGGGAGGACCGAGGGTGTCGGAGCGGGAGTTCAGGCTCCCCTGGGAGGAATGTGGCAGGAGCTCCCAGGCTCTGATTGGCCAGGGCCCACACAAAGGAATCATGTTCTCATGGAAGACAGTTAGGGCATGAGGTTTGCCACCCGATGGCTCACCAGAACTCCGGGAAACCAAAACCACCCATTCATCGTTTGTTTACTGTATGATCATTACACTTGGGCAAGAAAGGGTTGAAATTTCTAAGGTTTGATTAAAAAAAAGGAAAAAAAGCACACAGAAA
Organism: Saccopteryx bilineata; assembly: GCF_036850765.1. Classification (NCBI taxonomy): domain Eukaryota; kingdom Metazoa; phylum Chordata; class Mammalia; order Chiroptera; family Emballonuridae; genus Saccopteryx; species Saccopteryx bilineata. The sequence goes on from NC_089490.1 coordinate 297,292,981, forward strand.
GAAAAAGATTAAGTTTTCTCATTAACTCAACATACTTTAGGTGAGATGGAGAAGGCTAAGCAGGTTTGCTGGCATACACATTCCATTCTAAGGGCAATTTATATTAGAATGGGGAACTTATAAATTGTAATTTATATCCTAGAAGGCCTTTGGAAAGGCATAGGATAGTCTGGGTGTAGAGTTTGCATTCACTGAGTAACAAGAAAATGACTAATTAGTATTTAGTTGTTCTTTTGGAACTATTAAAAATATATTCAAACACAAAAATGTACTCTCTGCCAAGGAAAACTGTGCGTGCCTACAATAATTTTTAAAGCATACTGACCTGGTTATTTTTGTCTTTACTTGCATTCATATCTTAATGGGGACAGAGGCACATATATGAAGAAGATGAGATTTAAAAAAATTCAAATTCACAATAACAAGTACCTTTTGAGTTAAAAAAAGAATAATAATGAAAGGGCTAGATAGCCTGAAAAAAATCTCCCACTATAAACACCTAGAGTGCTGAGTGAAATATTTCATACATCTTTTAAAATTTATGGCTCATTTAAACTGAGAAAACAAGGAGAGTGGGAAGCTGATGGCGACTTTTTACCTGCTCAGGAAGGACCCTTTATGCTCTCTGCCCAGAGGCTGGGGTGCTAAGGGGGTGGCAGTGAGATGTGGAGTAGGGGCTGAGACCCCAAGTTAAAAGCGTGACCCCTGAAGTCCTATACCCTTACTAAAAGTTATTCTTCATATATTTTTTGTATGTCTGGAATATTTTTTTTACTCGTTTTTTAAGTTCTAAAAGGCATTAAAAGCTTGGAAACTACTTATTTTCCCCTTTAGGGTCATATAAACTAATTCTCATTCACTTTGTTAAATATTAGAGTGAATTTTTATTTTCACGATTTTGACTCAGTGGTATAATCGACACTAGATAGTTGGTTTTAAAGGATGGGAAGTGGCCTGACCTGTGGTGGTGCAGTGGATAACGCGTTGACCTGGAAATGCTGAGGTCGCTGGTTCGAAACCCTGGGCTTGCCTGGTCAAGGCACATATGGGAGTTGATGCTTCCAGCTCCTCCCCCTTCTCTCTCTCTGTCTCTCTCTCTCTCCCTCTCTCTAAAAATGAATAAAGAAAAAAAGAAAAAAAAAAGATTTTAAAGGTTGGGAAGTGACATGGATAAACCCAAATACTGACTGTCTAAAAGTATTTTCTTCCTAGATTTTGATGATTTTACAGTCTACTCATTCAATCAACATGAGTAGGATACGGACTATTCTGAGTAATTGAACACATAATACCTGAGTAGATGAAACCTCCAGCTCACTCCAACACCCCCATTTTTTACTGCTCTTTCTGTGCTGATCTTCAACACTCCTTTGGCTATTTCCTGTCAGTGAGATAAGCCCCACCCAGCGCAGATGGACACCCAGGGAGCACAAAGCCTTGTGCACCACTAGAGTCTAGCTATTTACACTTTCCCTCCATCTGGCTTTGATGGTGAAGCCACCTAGCAAAACTGGATACATCTTTTCACAGGGTTTCTTCAGAACATAAACTGAAGTAAGAGTAAGTACCAAAATGTCAGCATTTCTAAAGAGACTGGATATAGATTTTCTTAATAAGAATAACAAGCCTCATTACGTGCAAGGAAAAGTCTAAACACTTTCAGTTTATCATGTTTAATTCTCAGAACATTCTCATCATTTCCATTTCATAGATGAGGAAATTGAGGCCCAGAGGTGTTAGGTGTCTTGCCAGCAAATTTAGATATTGACAAAGTTAGTTGTGGAGCCAGGATTTGGACCAAGACAGTTCATCTCCCTGAATACAGAGCTCTAGGCTTTTTATCTTTTCAGTTATGAAGAGAGATGGCTTTGCCAGGCAGATAGATGGGTAGGTTGGTTTATTTCATCTTGGCTAACCTCAGAGTAAGTGCTAGGGAAATACCTAGCTTATATGAAAAGAATCTTTTTGTCCTGGTTTTGATCTGGTTCTTTGGCAGGCATGCTAAGATTTGTCTTAACATGTACATTTCCCTTGCCAAAGCACACGTGGTATGTTTGGACATATGGTCTCATTTTTATGATCTTTTAACCTTTACATACTTTAAATACTTCATGGTGGGGTTAATTATTTGTGGTGACCAAGATTGGCAGCTGTTCTAATGGGGCCATGTTTGGAATCCCTGAGGAATGAGAGGTTGGATACCCTGTGGAACATACTTTCAAAGATAAATATATAAATGTAAAGGAGAAATTTTTGACACACTCATTAATAAACAAAGTCTAGTAATACCTCATGGTAAATTGGTCAGTTTATTCAGGGATCCATCACCACAAATGGTTTTGAGATTAGTCTTCCTACACTTCCAAATATTTTTAAAATGGAGAAATATTGGGTAATCTGAATCTCTTAGAGAATGATCATTTAACTATTGTTTGTCTGTATATGTCCTGAACATATAGTTGGGCTGGCTGTAAGAGTCAAAATATTGAAAACAGTAAGATTGAATAGAGGACTTCAAACTTATTGAACCTTAAGAATATGCCCCAGGTAACTTAATGGTGAGATTTCTAATATCATAGAATTATAAATAACTTTAAAGCAGTTTTGACTGCAAAATGTGATAGTAAACCAAGTTCTTATTCTTCTAGATACCGTTTGACAAGGTGGCTATAATGAAATAAAGGTTATGAAGCACCAAGTAGAGCCAAACTCAGAGGAAGAAAGCTCTCCCAAGACCCTCTACAGATGAAAGCACATTGGTATGTGCATAGAATAGGTTTTCCATTGCTTCAACTACTTGGTGTCAATCAACTAAGGCAGCGGACATGAGTCTGCCTTTAGAAGTAGTGAATAGGCCAGGTTCTGAGGTACAATTTCTTGAAATTCAGATCCAGTGAATAAAGTTGTGGACTTAAATCCTGAATACCTGGAAGGCTTGTTTCCCTGCACCATAAATAAGGGGCAGTTTTTCTCCAAGGGAATATTTGGCAATGTCTGGAAGAGTGTGCCTCTAGCACCTAGTGGGTCGAGGCCAGGGATGCCGCTGAACATTCAACAATGCACAGGACAGCTCCACAAAAGGAATGATTCAACTCCAAAAGCAGTCGTGTTGAGGCCGTGAAACCCAGCTATAAACCAAGATCACTTAAGCTAGTTTTTAGAAATCCCAGGCTGCTTTCCGATTGGATCTTAGATAAGACTCTCACACTGTACAGCTAATTTAAAATTCAATCTGTGTGAAGTGTCTGGTGACCTAAGCACCTCCTAATGCATCATCTTTGGGGGTTAAGTTTTCAATATATGAATTTAGGGTGATGAGACACACACACTCAGACCACAGCACTCAGTGATTAGGGAGGACAAAAGGACATTCTTTATGTGATTTTATTTTTTTTTAATTTGAAACAAGGGTTGATCTATATAGACAACTGTCAGCCAAGTACATCTGAGAGAACTATTTATATTAATTACACTATAACCAAATTTATTTTGACTGATGTTCTCTAATTTTATTTGTTCATTAACTAGTAAATTATTTACCCTGTCATGTATAGTAGGAAGCAGTATTACTAAAGTATAGTATATGGGAGATTTGCTGTATGTTTTTTCTTTGCTGTCACTGTTGCTGTTGTTGTTTAGGGGTTATCAGTGCTTTAAACATTTCCCAGCCTGAGACCATTATGGTCATACCATGTAGGACAAAGGGAGGGTAGGCAGGTAAGGCATGGATGGCTGAGTGGTGCTGGCCGAGCCAAGACCTGAAGGACAGCAAGGATGGAGTTGGGAAGGTGGGCGGGAAAGGTGTTTTGTTGCTGTTTTTTGTTGTTGTTGTTGTTGTATTTTTCTGAAGTTGGATACGGGGAGGCAGTCAGACAGACTCCCACATGTGCCGACTGGGATCCACCGAGTACGCCCACCAGGGGGGCAATACTCTGCCCATCTGGGGCGCTGCTCTGTTGCAACCAGAGCCATTCTAGCACCTGAGGCAGAGGCCATGGAGCCATCCTCAGCGCCTGGGCCAACCCTGCTCCAATGGAGCTCTGGTTGCAGGAGGGGAAGAGAGGAGGAGGGGCAGAGAAGCAGATGGGCGCCTCTCCCGTGCACCCTGGCCGGGAATCGAACCCGGGACTCCTGCATGCCAGGCTGATGCTCCACCACTGAGCCAACTGGCCAGGGCCGGAAAGGTGTTTTAAGTAGAGGAAAAAGCAAGAACACAGGCCCTGGGGCAGGTTGAAGTTGGTGAAATCAAGGTGTTGGAGAAGGACTGCGATGGCAGGAGAACAAGGAGCATCAGAGAAGGACCGGAGACCATAGCAAACGGTGGGCAGGGCCCTGCTCTTGTGGGCTGTTTGGCGTGGATTTTATTCTAAGTGCCGTGGTGAAGCAGAAACCCTTTTCTGAAGAGCCTCTTGCCCTTCACTTCCATTGAGACCATATCCTTGACAGGTTCTTTGGCTTGTGAGAAAGGCTACAAACCCAGTTCTGAATGGCTGAACAGGCAATGAGTGAGAATTACTGGAAGAAGACAGAGAAACAAAATTCTCAGCATTAGCTCAGCACCTCAGCAGCAAACCAGCCAGTTAGACATACAGCTGTGAAAGAAGCCCCCTTCCCAAGGTTTGACTCTGAGTTATGTCAGGTCCTGCAGAACTTGGTTAGGCTGGGTGGGGCTTCTCTAGGTGGGTGCTGCGCATTGAGTCTGCGAGGAGTTTTGTCCCAGGAGTCGCAGTGTTGGGTTTGTGTCAGCTGCCCAGGTTCAAACCCCAGCTCTCCATTACTAGCTAGGACACTGAACAAGTTACTCCATATTTTATGCCACAGTTTTTCATTTGTAAACTGTATGTAAAAGTACTTAACTCACAGGGTTTCTGGAGAACTAAATGAACAAACACATCATTTAGGATAGGTTTCCAGAACAGTACCAGCTACATTGTAATAAACATCAGCTAGCTTTTGTTATTCTCACCATCATTGATGAGAACCACCATGTCTCTCCATTTCTTAACAGTATGTTGGGCCTTTGGGTTCACTTTCACATAAGCATTTATTTTAGGGACCGAATATCAAAGTTGACTCTCTAGCACTACAAGATGGGTCTTAAATTTCAGGGAAGTTGCAGACTGACCCTAAGTTTTATTCTCAGAATAGCAACTATTTAGCAAGGACCTAGGGAACAATTCCTTCTCTCCGAGGAGACATCAACTATTGAATGATAGGAAACTTGTGTTTCACTCGTACGTTTGGGGCCCCTCCCTCTCCTCTCATACTTCATGTAGTGTGACAATAATGAAAGGAAACTAAAGGTTCTAATCTATGCTCTGTTCCCAGCTAGCTGTGTGACCTTGAACAACTGAGCACAATTATAGAACTGGAAGGACTGGATTTTAAAAAATCTCTGAAGCACTTTCCAACATTATCATTCTATCATTGAGAGTACATTTTTTTCCAAACTATTGCTTTAGGAAGGGTCTCAAAATATAGAGAGTGGAGAAAACATGATAGGAAAAGAGAGAGAGGGAAGGAGCAAAATACAATGGGAAGAACAAAAACAAAGGAAGTTATTAGCCAGAAGGAGAAAAAGGAAGCTAACATCAGAGGGTCAGGGAGACTTCCCTAAAAAAGGGTGATAGAGGCTGGGGGCAGAGCATTCTGGGTAGATAAAATGGCATTTACGAAGGCCCTAATACAGGAGAGAGCCCAGTATGTTCAAGAGCTGAGGGATTTCATGTGTAGTTGCAACCAGGGAGAACATGAAGCAAGAAAAGACAAACACATCCTCTTAGGACCGACCAGTGAATTGAGATGAAAACCATTCCATTTCATCCCCTCCTGCGTCTGTCATAATGCAGATGGCCACACGTGGTTTGATTCTCCCCAGTTAACTATCGATCATCCTATAATAAGCAATAACACAAATCCCAGCCCGGTCATCCCCCGAGAACCCCTTCCAGGCCATCTGAGGGCAGAAGAGAATGTGGCGTTTCGACCGGGAAATTCCTCAGCAGAGAAAAGAGGTAAGGAGGGAATGTGAGCTATGCCGCCATATGCTTCCTCCCTGCCCTCACTCCCGCATTCAAAGCATTCCCCCTTTTCCTTGGATTCTGTGTTCCTCCCTCAAGAACAGCCCCCCCTCCACCTTTTCCCTTTTTCTTTTCCCCCCTTTGGCCCAAATTACAGCACTGAAAATGTAAAACCTGCAGTTTTGGGTATGTTACCAAAGGAAACAGTTTTACTTAAAATCTTGTTTTTGCCAAAATATTTTCAAAGTAGCTGGAGAGCTGTCAAACCACAGTGGCTCTCAGCTGCGTTTCCTTCTAGCATTTCTCTAGGTTCCCCCAGCACAGCACTCAGTAATTGGATATTATTGGGGGGGGGGAATGCTGCAGGAGACAGTTTGTAGATTTAAGAATTATCCTACGGGTGCTGAAGGCCAGGGATCCCGAGGTGCTCGGCTGCCAAGCTCTGGGGCTGAGGGACTGAGTCTCATTCCTAGATGGAGCATTTGGCAGGGATACCTGGACAAAACATGCTGGTGACGAGGAAAGTTTGGACCATCATTCCACAGTCTGTAGGTTGTGTTCTGCCATAGTCACGGGACTTTGACCAGAAGACTCTACTGATAGAGAAAAGAAAAAGCCTAAACACAGCTTGCAATGACACGCACTTTTCCCTGTTACAGGTACTGATAGCCTTCTCCCATCCCTAGCCCTTTCCCTTAATTCTAGCTAGCATTCATGGGCTTCATGTACCACAGTCACTTAATAGTAAGCACTCAGCTTTTATGCTCCTCTAACAACGTTCTTCCAAGACTTTAGAGGAGATACAAGCTCATTACCAAAGGACTTCTAGAAGCAGAGGCATTAGTTACCATGTCTTCTCAACTCATCTGAAAACTGAAGTTCAGAAAAGAGATGTGACTTTTCCAAGGTCAAACAAGAAGTCAAAACCGTTTCTTCCTTATCATATGGCCAGGAGTCAATATTTTCCCCCCTTCCTCAACATTATAACAAAATGATATTGCACCAAATGGCATTATTCAAGGACCTGCTATATGTCATTAAGGTCCTGAGGGAAACAGATGGCATACTCAGAAGCCAATTGAATGGACAGAGTCAAGGGAACCAAGGACAGGTGGTAAAGCATCCAGGACAGGTAACAACGAGAAACGGTTATCACTCCATCACTCCTAGCCTAGAGGGGCTGAGGAGGGAGTGGCGACCAGAGCCTGTGCAACCCCTCACTATCAGAGACTGGACCCCTGACAAGAGCCAGGAAGGGAAAAAAACCCAACCCCCTGACCTTACATTTCCCTCCTGACTGATCTCTTCCAAGTGTCTCCTATCGGCCCAAACCAATGACAAACCAGAGAATAGGGAAGCCTCCGTGATGCTGCCTGGGGTGCTTGGGTCTCTCTCTCTTCTCTTTACATACCATCTACTTGCTGTTCATGGCCAGATTTTTAGCTTCGATCCTGAATTTCTTGAATTTTAATTCAATGTATTAGAGTTCAGGCTCTTAACTAGGTAGTGCTTGAGTACCTGATCTTCCCTCAATTCTGTTCTTGGCATAGTCTTCCCCATCTCAGTTGTTACTCATCTCCTACTAGCTGTGGGTCAAAAATCTTAGAAACATCCATAACTCTTCTTTTTTCCTCATGACTAGCATCCTCTCCTTCGGCAAATTGTATTGACCTCCAACATCTGTCTCCCGGTTTTAATACCACCACCACAATCTGAGTCCTAATCATTGCCTGCCTGGAATATTACACAGAGACATTGCTTCTGCTCCTACCCCCTTATGATTTAATGTCAACACAGACACTAAAGTGATCTTTTCAAAAACCTAAGTTACATTATGCCAGACTTCTATTCAGATTGTCTCCTAGCCTCCCATTTCACTCAAACTAGAGAAGGTCAAATACAATAGCCTATGGGATCCTATAAGATCTGTATATCCATTTCCTCTCATCTCTCTGTCATCATTTCCTATCATTGCCTGCTCTTTCATCCATTCTGCTAACACTAAACTCCTTACTGTTCCTAAAATAATCCAGGTACACGTTCCCCCCCTCTAAACAGTGTTTGTATTCGCTGCTTCTTTTGCTTGGTACACTCTTCCAAAAAATATCTGCATGGTTCAGTCTCAGAGCTCCTTCACATCTTGCTCAGATGTCACTTTCTCAATGACTCCTTCCACAACTACTTCTCATTAAAATGCAATCCTCTCTACCCATAGCATTCTCAACCCACTTCCCTGTTTCATTTTTCTCCACAGCATTTATGACCATCTGACACATTGTATAGTTTACTCTTTTTTTTGGCTTGTTTGGCTTTCTGTCTTCTCCTGTTGTGCCTCCATCCCACTGTAATGAAAGACTTACGAACTTGAGATGCTCATAAGACTATGAGGAGGTATGAGCAACAGTCAAAGGCTTCATGGCATGAAAGAAATCTCCTTCTTTGTCATTCTCATAGCAGTTGACAGTACTTGATAGCACTTGGTACAGGGACACATAAGTGATCTTTTGCTTGAACTGGGAGGTTTACAAGCAGAGTAACCTAATAACAAGGGATTTAACTTTAAAATCAAGGCAACATTTGAGCTCTTTCTTTGGAAACAAATTAAAGAGATTCTAGATATCTCTTTGGAACTTGGAGAACCACAGAGAAATTATTTTCATAAAAATATTACCAGTAGGTTATCTAACTCAGGGCCAGGGTTTATCCTGAGAACAAACTATACATTACAACACTGCTAACATCTAAGCCAAGGTCACAGGCTAGAGTTCAAGACATGAGAAAGGCTTCATAGCAGTTCAGTAATGGAAGAATTCTATATCTTTTATGTAATCCTGGCAAATGTACAGTCAAAGAAAGTATCTGGCTAAATTGTCTAGCTTCATTTTTAAGATCTATTATATAAGATCCTAAAAAGTAGTGAAGTATACAATGCCTCACTTAACCTGGAGATCAAAACTAGTCAAATGATAAAGTTGTTGAAAAACACCTTTGACATTGTTCTCCTTACATTGTGTTGAAGAAATAGCAACAAGGTGATACTTGCTGAATGAGTATACAAAGCTTTGTTCAATTTTACCAGAGTGGAAAACCTGAAAAGAACTGACCATTGAGGATTTTCCTTATGCAAAGAATATAAGCATGAACCAAGTAATATGATTTAAGGAGCACAAAAGGCCCTAAATTATAAAGAAATTCTTCCTATAAACTTGCTGACACATAGCCTGACCAGGCATTGGTGCAGTAGATAGAGCATCAGCTTGGGACACAGAGAACGCAGGTTCAAAACCCCGAGGTCACCAGCTTGAGCACAGGCTCACCAGCCTGAGTGTGTGGTCTCTGGCTTTAGCATGGGATCATAGACATGACCCCATGGCCACTGGCTTGAATCCAAGGTTGTTGGCTTGAGCAAGGGGTCACTGGCTCTGCTGTAGTCCCCTCAGTCAAGGCACATATGAAAAAGCAATCAATGAACAACTAAGGTGCCACAACAAAGAACTGATGCTTCTCATCCCTCTCCCTTCCAGCCTGACTGTCACTTTCTGTCTCTGTCTCTGTCTTTCTTGCTAAAACAAACAAACAAACAAACAAACAAAACTTGCTGACACCTAAAGGTCTACATTCAATAAACCAACTCTTTTCCTTAAGGATTTAATCTTGTTTAATGCAAATATCCCCTAGGGAGGCCCCTCACTAGTTCTCTCTCCCTCAGAGTCAAGAAAGACTTTGAGAACACGTGTTGCTATGGGACAGAAAGATTGGATATGAGTATCTTGAGAAACCTATGATCCAGGAAACCAAGGGTTAAGAGGCTCTGACAACAAATTGCCTCTACTTCATAGTTTTACCTGAATTCAGTCCACTACATCTACTTTAAAGATTCCTCATCTCCAAGGTGAAATGTTTTTGGGTAAGTTCTCATTTCAGAGATTCAGGTCAACTTTCATATGTCTGGACACAGCAGTGGGGATGGGCAAGGCAGTGATGTTTATCAAATGTGTGAATTATACAGTTCTCCTTTTATTCCCCATCTGACCCTCATACCTCTCACTTGTATCCATATAATGAATTCAGCACAACTGATGATTCCATTAGCAAATTAACTCACAGAAAAAATTGATAGTGAGGACTAAAATCCATTCAATATCCTCAATACATGAGTGGATTTCAATGACCTGACCTCTTTTTAAAATTACCTTAATTTGCACACTGGAAGATAACTCACATTAAGATGTGTAGTCACTATGCTCATCTTCACAGTAGTTCTCCTACAAGAAACACTGGACTGCTTGATCACCACCAGATATTGAATTATATTAAAGGACTCATGAGGAAACATGAGAGAGTAGATATAGGATTATAGAAATTTTCTTTGCCAAAACTAAACTACCAATGAAAATAAGTGAAATAAAGAAAGTAAAAATAGTGCTCGAACAAGAAAAAGTATGCAATCATGAATTTTAAATTTTAAAAAGAATCTTTGGATAATGAAAATTTTAGAATAATGTAAGATATTCTAACCTATCACCTTCTCTTCTCAAGTATAACACACACATACACAGAGAAAGAGAGAGAGACAGACAGAAGAAGGGAGGGACAAGGAGCAGAAGTTGTACCAGGGAGAAGACAGTGAGTGGACAAAATCCTTAAAAGCTTCTTGATGACCCAGGAAAGAGGACTGAAGGATAGGTGAATGAGAAACTGACAGAACTAAACAGAGTCCTGATTTTGTCTTTTCTGGTGTAGGGGAATGAGAGAAATACTACAGGAAGAATTACCCAGAACTAATTGTCTATAATAAATAAAAGTTTTGCAAAATATAAAAGGAAAATACCACTCCTCAAATCACTGGATCCTTTCTCATGGTAGCTAAAAAACATTACGTGGATTGTGGGAAGAATGTCTAAATTTTGATTATTTCTCCAATGTAACTACAACTGGAAAGGAAGCAGAAGAAATGTCTGGATAGTGGCGAGTTAAGTATATTATACTTTAAATAATGAAAATATCCAATGTATTTATGAATTAAATCAAACTAAAGATAAAATTAAATCAATGGTGAAATGACAATAGAGTTGGAATGTGAATAGAGGATGAACAGTAGACAAAATAAAACTATTTTAGAAACAATTCTTTATAAGCACTAATTAACAAGTAAACACAGCAAAAGACCAAGCTGATGAAGAGCTCTAGAAAATGTTACAGAATGTGGTTAAAATAGACAAAATAATAAGAGGAAGTGAAGGGAAGCTATGATGAATAGAGAGCAATCACATGTGGATAAATTGGTAATCTTCTGGTAATGTACAGAAATCATGGGACAGAAAAAAATTTCCAAGATAAAACAAAATAACTGAATTCACAAGACTGTATGAATAGCCTGGCCTGTGGTGGCACAATGGGTAAAAGGTCAACCTGGAATGCTGAGGTCACACCGGCTGGAAACCTTGGGCTTGTCCGGTCTAGGCACATATGGGAGTTGATGCTTCCTGCTTGTTGGTCAAATAAATTTGTAAATTGATATATATGTTTGCTTGCTTATAGTTTGCATTGTGTGTGGGGGCAGGCTATAAGCAGTCAGGTTGTTATAGCCTGAGACTGTTTTAAGACTAAGCTTTTCCCCACACCCTTGACTGTTGCATGATAGGGGATGGTGCACTCTTATGAGGAATCCTATTATACCTCAGATAAGTGACTTTGTATCAGAGACTTCCTTATTTGTATATTGGATTAAAGGTTTTGATTTCTACACTATAAAGTGGGGCAGACCAGGAGCTTGCTTTCTCTGTTTCTGAGATTAGCATTAGAGAGGAGAGCAGAGAAAGGCCACGTGGGAGAGGTGAAGCAGCAAGATGGTGGAGTGCTGAAGAAGCCTGTTTGTGCAGAGTTTGTGCAGAGAGAGGGAGATGGGGAACAGAGGTGAATGAGACTGGTGAGGTTAGAAACCTTTGATTCTAGGAAACTCAGATAAGTCAGTGGCTTTGGGAGCTCTGAATGGAAAGGGAAGTGTTTTCCCACTGTGTATATTTCTTGCCCGCTGGGTGCAAGCTAGGATTAAAGCTAATGGCCCACTAGTTCTTGGCTCCATTGTTTCATTACCATCTGTTCGAATCTAATGAGAACCTGCATGGGCCAGGCGGCTGTGATGGTGGCCGTGGATACTGGCTTTACACTGCTCCTCCTCCCTTCTCTCTTTCTCCCTCTCTTCTCTAAAATGAATAAATACAATCTTAAAAAGAAGACTAAGAATAATATATTATTATAGGATAACCTGATAGAAAATAATCAACATGGAGACATTTTTTATTGAGAATATCTGACTTAAAAGGTAAGAAAAAGAATCCAACTTCCAGTTTCAGCTCCAACAGAGCTGGGAAGTGGTCACTCCTAGTCTTATAGCAAGAAAAAAACCCCAAAACATCGAACAAACTGCAGATCAATAACCATCCTTGGACACATTAGAGAATGAGGGCACAGGGCCAACTGCCACCCCACAATTGGCAGTGATGGGCAAACAGAATCACAGCTGAGCTTAGGTCACCTGCAGCAGAAACCACTGAAGTCACAAATGAGTAAGAACATTTAAATGGTACTTTTGACAAATGGCTGGACTAGTGGGACCTGCGTGAGGAAGAAAGTCCCCGGACCATGGCTCTAGGGAGCACAGGCACTGTTGTAGCTTTTACCTCCAGGAGCTCCACTGAGTTCTGACAGTGAGAAAACTCTAGTGTTTTCCAGCAGGAGGAGGTGAAAAGCAACTCTTTTGAAACATGGCCCGAGTTTGGAGGTAAAACACTCCATATCAAAGGCCTATTCTTCAAGGGGAAAGAAAAGACTACCAGAGCTTTACTTATCCCTCCTGAGGGAAAGGCAGTTACTTAACTCCTGCCCCCTCCAGAGTTTTTGTCAAAAATAAGGCCAGGGGTGGGGGTGGGGAGCTAAGCAACACTAGTGAAGGTTATAGCCCAGGAACACAAGCCTACAGAAAGACAAATTTAATCCGATTATTATAGAACACTCCCCCTCCACTCCCACCTCCAGATTACCAATGGATTACAGATGAAAGAGCTGCAAGGCACAGACTCTATTTAAAAAGTGGCTCTTAGGGGAATCCAAAGACAATGGAGAAGGGTGGAGAAGGGTGGAGAAGGGGGGAGGAACAAAACCTAGGGCACTAGAGGAATTAAACTTTATCACAGGTAGGTATGAACAGTCATGCACTGCATGCATAATGATGTTCAGTCAACAACAAATTGCACATACAGCAGTGGTTTCATAAGATTATAATGGAGCTGAAAAAGTTTTACCACTAGTGACACTGTGGTTGTTGTAACATTATAGCACAGTGCATTACTCACCTGCTTGTGGTGATGCTGGTGCAAACAAACCTACTGCACTGCCAGTCCATAGGAAAGTGTAGCACACACTGTTGTAAAGTATGGTGCCTTAATTCCGCGGGTTATGTAGAGACACCAAGGCAAGATACAGAAGAATTTTTAGGAGGAGATTTATTAATAAGCCAGCTACATATGACTTACATGGGTATAGTTGATCCAAATTGTGTGTGTCAAAAATAGCCCTGAAGCTAGTTATATAGACTTGATCACATATATATAGGTTGGAGGGAAAAGGAGGGGAAACGTGACACAATAATCAATCATTAACAAGCTTATAACATTTGTCTATAGGATCTATAAAAAACATTCCTACATATTAAAACTTACAAAGTAACACAATAGTGATGTCGTTTTACATATCAGAGACATTCACAAATCTCTTAGTGTCTACCTCCCATCCCTTTGTCTAGAGCAGGGGGAGTCAACCTTTTTATACCTACTGCCCACTTTTGTATCTCTGTCAGTAGTAAAATTTTCTAACCACCCACCTGTTCCACAGTAATGGTGATTTATAAAGTAAGGAAGTAACTTTACTTTATAAAATTTATAAAGCAAAGTTACAACAAGTTAAAGCATATAATAATAATAATTACTTACCAAGTACTTTATGTCGGATTTTCGCTAAGTTTGGCAGAATAGATCTTTATAAAACAACTTACTATAGTTAAATCTATCTTTTTATTTATACTTTGGTTGCTCCACTAATGCCCACCATGAAAGCTGGAACGCTCACTAGTGGGCGGTAGGGACCAGGTTGACTACTGCTGGTCTAGAGGTATATGTAACTCTCAGGACTCCAGGAAGGGAGGAAGAGTTAAAATCAGTGTAGGATATGCAAACATTGTCTCTTATTGAAAGGGAAAGGAAGTTCTTCAGATAACCTTTATTCTTTCAGAGAACTATAGTTAAACTAAATGACCCAGTTGTGCTTGTAAGGCAGGAAGCTCCCACATTCTCCCTCCATTCTCTAAAGAAAGGAGGGGGCAAGAAGCCTGACTTTTCTTTAGAATGGCGTTGCCAACACTAAGTTTTACAGTTCTTTGGCACCTTATTACAACACAATTATGTACAGTACATACTACTTGATAATGATAAGAAATAACACTGTTACTAGTTTATGTATTTACCATACTATCCTTTTTGTTGTTAGAGTATATACTCTTTCTACTTAAAGTTTGCTGCAAAGCAGTAGGCTGTGTTATTATCTCAACAGCCTCATAGTCTCAACAGCCTCCTGTGTCTCTTGATTGCATCATTTTCTCTTGTGCTTGATTGAATGTTATGTTGTGTTGCTCATCATGACCCCTAAGCATTAGCACAATAGTGAGATCACCTAATGACACATTTCTCAGAAGGTATTTCTATTGGTCATCTTATGAAGCGACACATCACTGCATAAGAAAATGTACACAGGGTTTGGTACTATCCACGGTTGTGGGAATCCATTGAAGGTCTCGGAATATATACCCCACACAAAAGGGGGACTACTGTAAGTTCATAGAAATACAAACAACACTATCAATGAGCTTGACATGTTACAGAATGACATAATAATTTCATGTTCATGTGGCCTATATTTTGGGCCACAAATATTATAAATCTCAACAAATTTTAAAGATCGAAATCAAACAAAGCATAGTCTCTGACTACTACACAATTAAATTAGAAATCAGTAAGGGGAAGATATCTGAAAAAGAGCATTTTGGAGGAATCAGCATAGTCACAAGGCATTTGGTTTAGAGAAAACACTTCTAGTACAATGTGAGGCAGATGAAAAGGTAACAAAGTCAATTCAAGAGAATTTAAATTGTTTTGAGCAGTTCATAATGTTCCCCCATCAGGAAGCAGGCAATATTTTCCTATACACTTTCATTCGTCTTTTCCCATTGAGTAAATGAGAATGATCTGCCAATTTAAGGGACAGCTGTGTGTGCTACAAGTTTTACATTTTATATCTAGTACTTTGAGGTTTGTTAGGACTGTGGTGAAACTGAGCCCATTCCAGTGTCTGCTAGCCGTGTAGGAGGATTTAGGCTCCCAAGAGTAATTGTCACTAAAATTTTAGAAAACCTAGTCCTACAGAGTCAAAGAATGATTTCTTAATGGTGATATTTTAGGGATCTCAGATAAATAAGCAAGAGAGGAGGAAAAACATTTCAGTTTGTACTTCCAGTAACCCTAAAACTTTATCTGGCTTAAGAGTTGTTAGTGAAATTCTGTAAGACCTTTTTTTTTTTTTTTTTTTTACAGTTTCTTCTTTTTATCAACTCCTTTTAACATTGTATATCTCCTTTATTATTCTCCTTCACACTATCCCCATTCATTTCCCCCCTCCTTTCATCTGTAGGCTGAACATTTTGTATGTAGTCCAACATCAAAAGAACTGATCATGTCTGCTGTCTCTCTATCATGCTTTCATAATAGTAACTGGTTTATGTGTCTGGAGTCAAAATCACACAATGAGCATCAGGCAATAAAACCAACAAAATTTAGACACTAGATCTGAGAACAATTATAGGAACTGTATTTTTCTCTTTTTCTTTGGTCTTTATGATTATTTGTTCCAAAAAGCAAGTCTGAGTGACTGTGCCTAAAGAAACTGCTAATATCGATGTTCTTAGACAGGCAGCATGAGAAAGGTTAGAAATGGAAAAAGAAACAGGCAAAAAAAAATGTCTGGACAAATGTAAATCCATTAAACTGAATATAAATTCCTGGGATCTGAAGAAAATATTTGTCAAAGATAGAAGTGGGTATATTTATACTAAATGAGCCCAGTTGTTAGAGATTCTAGTAATCTATTGCATATGATTTGTCTTCCAAATTTATCAGGAGACTTTAGGGTCTGAGTAAACCGCAAATAAGTAGAAAACCTCAATTTTTATTCATCAAGTTTGTTCACTTCTATGACTTGTGAAATGTCACATTCTAAAAATATTGATATGTGCCTGGCCAGGAGGTGGTGCAGTGGATGGAGCAACAGACTGGGAAGCAGAGGACCCGGATTCAAAGCCCCGAGGTCGCCAGCTTGAGCACGGGCTCATCTGGTTTGAGCAAGGCTCACCAGCTTGAGCCCAAGGTTGCTGGCTTGAGCAAGGGGTCACTCACTCTGCTGTAGCTCCCCGGTCAAGGCACATATGAGAAAACAATCAATGAACAACTAAGGTGTCGCAATAAAGAATTGATGCTTCTCATATCTCTCCCTTCCTGTCTGTCCCTATCTGTTCCCCTCTTTGTCTCTCTCTGTCTCTGTCACACAAAAAAATCTCAAAATAAAAATATTGATATGAACAACTAAAATTCCAGATTACTATTAAATAGAAAAAGAGACACAGAAATTTATAGGATATTAGCCCATGGCCATCTGAATATTGACTGACCATAAGTTCTCAATTAAATAAGGCTTAAGATATCATTTGATTAAAGATACATAACCTCTCTACCTCAAATTCTCTACCTCAAACTCGCATGCTCCTTGATAGTTTCTTCAATTTTTAAAGACTTTATTATTTTTATTTTATTTTTTATTTTTTTAAGACTTTATTATTTTTAAAGGAAGTGTTAGGTTTACAATAAGTTGAGAGAAAGGTACAGAGATTTGCCATATACTTCTCGCCTCCACACAAACAGTATCACTCACAGAACTGGTACTTTTTTTTTTAAAGTGAAGAATGATCTCACATTGACACATCTAATCATCCAAAGTTTGTAGTTTACCTATGGTTCACTCTTGGTGTTGTACAGTCTATGTATAATATTTGGACAAATGTAAAATGAATCATCATTATGTAATCATGTATTTTAGCTGCCCTGAAAATCCTCTGTGCTCTGCCTGCTCAGCTCTCCCAATCAAGGGGACAGATGGTACGTTCTGGGCACCTTTTAAATCTGTGAGTGGAGGCCCGAGGTTTTAGGTAGAGAGAGGTTCCTTCCTTTTCCATTTTCTTCTGCATTCAATTTTTGTTTACATGCTATTTCCATGTCTGAGATCCCAAGCCAATTATGAACTTATGATTCTATAGGTTATTTCAGGATTTACCCCCTGACTATATAGAGTTGACCTTTGCACAACACAGGTTTGAACTGCATAAGTCCACTTACACATAATTCTTTTTAATAAATATTTTAAGTGTATCTTCTCTTCTTTATGATTTTCTTAACATCTTTTTCTAGCTTACTTTATCATAAGAATATGGTATAAAGTATATATAACATACATAATATGTGTTAACTGTTTGTGTTATCAATAAGGCTTCCAGCCAATAGGCTATTGGTAGTTAAGTTTTGGGGGAGTCAAAAGTTGTAAGCAGATTTTTTTTTTTTTTTTTTTTTTTTTTTTTTTTTTTTTTTTTTTTTTACAGAGACAGAGAGAGGGATAGACAGGGACAGAGAGACAGGAACGGAGAGATGAGAAGCACCAATCATTAGTTTTTCATTGCACATTGCGACACCTTAGTTGTTCATTGATTGCTTTCTCATATGTGCCTTGACTGTGGGCCTTCAGCAGACCGAGTAACCCCTTGCTCGAGCCAGCGACCTTGCATCCAAGCTGGGGAGCTTTTTGCTCAAGCCAGATGAGCCCACGCTCAAACTGGCAACCTCGGGGTCTCGAACCTGGGTCTTCCGCATCCCAGTCTGACGCTCTATCCACTGAGCCACCGCCTGGTCAGGCTGTAAGCAGATTTTTGATTGTAAGGAGGTTCGGTGCCCCTAATGCTTGCGTTGTTCAAGGGTCAACTGTACCTCTTTCTGATTTTGTACGTGGTTTTATGTACCTTTCAACCTAGTAAAACCTATGTGATCTAAAAAATAGCTCCTAAGTGTAAAGGAAATGAGAGATTCCTATAGCATTGGGGGAAAATAACACAGTCAATTCTAACTATAGTCTGATCGTGGTATGTTGGTTCTTTTCCATAACTGGCCCCTCTCTCCCTAATTCTTTAGCCTTTTCGGCCTTGCTCTGGACGGGGAAGCTGACCTCACTGGCATAGTCACCCAGGATCCCTTCTTCTCTGGCTTCCATTTAGGTTCTGCTCATGAGCAACACTGCTAGGAGGTTGGGCAAGGGTTGGGATAGTCATTGCTCTTGTGTTTCCCATGTCTCACTATGGGTCAGGCATCTTTGAGCCCTAGAGGCCAGCACTCCTCTTGGGTGGTCCTTTCTCTACAGTTCCAGGTCTCACTAGCATCCTTAGTAGAACTGTTCTCTCTCCTGGCCTCTTCAAGCCTACTGGTGACAGTGGTAGGTTGCTGTTAACAGTGCCTCGGTACTTTATTGTACCTTGCTTGTTGCCCTAATCCTGCTCAAGCCTCTGTAAATGGTCTCTTCAAAAAGTTATTCAATTTGCACTTTTAGTATGTCATTTGGTTCTTCTAGAACCCTGACTGGCATAGTATCTGTAAAATGAATGTCTGAATCTGCCTTCTAATTTCTCACTGCTCCTTCCTTGCTGTTAGAAGTAGGAAGTGTTGGTTGTGCAGAGTTTATAGACTCCAGAGGTTTGTTTTGGAATTCATTGCAGCACAAATAGTGTTGTAAGTAGAAATTGTGAGTTACTATACTTTTTCACTAAATAAAAAATTTGAATACAACTGTCCTGAGAGACATCTAGACTGAGCCATCTTCATAAAACAGACCAAAAGTTTGCCATTATTATAGGCTGATCAGTGCAGGTTCAAGTGATGACAAGGCATTCTGGTCTCATTGCTTTGCTGGGAAAAACCAAATGTAATCAAGATGTCACTTGGGACTTCCTTGACCCATAGAGAGTGTGTCAAGGTCTCAATTTTTTTTTTATAATTTTATTTTTTTAATGGGGCGACATCAATAAATCAGGTTACATATATTCAAAGATCAACAAGTCCAGGTTATCTTGTCTTTCAATTATGTTGCATACCCATCACCCAAAGTCAGATTGTCCTCTGTCACCTTCTATCTAGTTTTCTTTGTGCCCCTCCCCCTCCCCCTTTCCCTCTCACTTTCCCCCCTCCCCCCGTAACCACCACACTCTTATCAATGTCTCTTAGTTTCACTTTTATGTCCCACCTACGTATGGAATAATACAGTTCCTGGTTTTTTCTGATTTACTTATTTCGCTTCGTATAATGTTATCAAGATCCCACCATTTTGCTGTAAATGATCCGATGTCATCATTTCTTATGGCTGAGTAGTATTCCATAGTCTATACGTACCACATCTTCTTTATCCAGTCATCTATTGACGGGCTTTTTGGTTGTTTCCATGTCCTGGCCACTGTGAACAATGCTGCAATGAACATGGGGCTGCATCTGTCTTTACATATCAATGTTTCTGAGTTTTTGGGGTATATACCCAGTAGAGGGATTGCTGGGTCATAAGGTAGTTCTATTTTCAGTTTTTTGAGGAACCACCATACTTTCTTCCATAATGGTTGTACTACTTTACATTCCCACCAACAGTGTATGAGGGTTCCTTTTTCTCCACAGCCTCTCCAACATTTGCTATTACCAGTCTTGTTAATAATAGCTAATCTAACAGGTGTGAGGTGGTATCTCATTGCAGTTTTGATTTGCATTTCTCTAATAACTAAAGAAGATGAGCATCTTTTCATATTTTTGTTGGCCATTTTTACTTCCTCCTGGGAGAAGTGTCTGCTCATGTCCTCTTCCCATTTTTTTATTGGATTGTTTGTTTGTCTGTTGTTGAGTTTTATGAGTTCTTTGTATATTTTGGATATTAGGCCCTTATCTGAGCTGTTGTTTGAAAATATCATTTCCCATTTAGTTGGCTTTCTGTTTATTTTGTTATCAGTTTCTCTTGCTGAGCAAAAACTTCTTAGTCTGATGTAGTCCCATTCATTAATTTTTGCCTTCACTTCTCTTGCCTGTGGAGTCAAATTCATAAAATGCTCTTTAAAACCCAGGTCCATGAGTTGAGTACCTATGTCTTCTTCTATGTACTTAATTGTTTCAGGTCTTATGTTTAGATCTTTGATCCATTTTGAGTTAATTTTAGTGCAGGGGGACAAACTGTAGTCCAGTTTCATTCTTTTGCATGTGGCTTTCCAGTTTTCCCAGCACCATTTATTGAAGAGGCTTTCTTTTCTCCATTGTATGTTCTTGGCCCCTTTATCAAAAATTATTTGACTATATATATGTGGTTTTATTTCTGGACTTTCTATTCTGTTCCATTGATCTGAGTGTCTATTTTTCTGCCAATACCATGCTGCTTTGATTGTCGTGGCCCTATAATATAGTTTGAAGTCAGGTATTGTAATGCCCCCAGCTTCATTCTTTTTCTTTAGGATTGCTTTGGCTATTCGGGGTTTTTTATAGTTCCATATAAATCTGATGATTTTTTGCTCTATTTTTTAAAAAATGTCATTGGAATTTTGATGGGAATTGCATTAAATTTGTATATTGCTTTGGGTAATATAGCCATCTTGATTATATTTATTCTTCCTATCCAAGAACAAGGAATATTCTTCCATTTCATTATATCTTTCTCGATTTCTCTTAAGAATGGTTTATAGTTTTCATTATATAAGTCCTTTACATTCTTTGTTATGTTTATTCCTAAGTATTTTATTTTTTTTGTTGCAATTGTGAAAGGGATTATTCTTTTGAGTTCCTTCTCAGTTGTTTCATTGTTGGCATATGGAAAGGCTATGGACTTTTGTATGTTAATTTTGTATCCTGCGACCTTACTGTATTGGCTTATTGTTTCTAGTAGTTTTTTTGTGGATTCTTTGGGGTTTTCGATGTATAGGATCATATCATCTGCAAAAAGTGATACCTTTACTTCTTCTTTTCCGATATGGATGCCTTTTATTTCTTTGTCTTGTCTGATTGCTGTGGCGAGAACCTCTAGTACCACATTAAATAAGAGTGGAGAGAGTGGACAACCCTGTCTTGTTCCTGATTTAAGGGGGAAAGCCTTCAGTTTAGTGCCATTTAATATGATGTTAGCTGATGGTTTATCATATATGGCCTTTATCATGTTGAGGTATTTTCCTTCTATACCCATTTTGTTGAGAGTCTTAAACATAAAATTGTGTTGTATTTTATCGAAAGCCTTTTCTGCATCTATTGATAAGATCATGTGGTTTTTGTTCTTTGTTTTGTTGATATGGTGTATTACGTTAACCGTTTTACGTATGTTGAACCATCCTTGAGATTCTGGGATGAATCCCACTTGATCATGATGTATTATTTTTTTAATATGTTGTTGTATTCGATTTGCTAGTATTTTGTTTAGTATTTTAGCATCTGTATTCATTAGAGATATTGGTCTGTAGTTTTCTTTTTTTGTGCCATCCTTGCCTGGTTTTGGGATGAGGGTTATGTTGGCCTCATAAAATGTGTTTGGAAGTATTGCTTCTTCTTCAATTTTTTGGAAGACTTTGAGTAGAATAGGAACCAAGTCTTCTTTGAATGTTTGATAAAATTCACTGGTATAGCCGTCAGGGCCTGGACTTTTATTTTTGGGGAGGTTTTTAATGGTTTTTTCTATTTCTTCTCTACTAATAGGTCTGTTTAGGCTTTCTGCTTCTTCTTGACTCAGTCTAGGAAGGTTGTATTGTTCTAGGAATTTATCCATTTCTTCTAGGTTGTTGAATTTAGTGGCATAAAGTTTTTCATAGTATTCTACAATAATTCTTTGTATATCTACGGTGTCCGTGGTGATTTCTCCTCTTTCATTTTGGATTTTGTTTATATGAGTTCTTTCTCTTTTTTCCTTGGTAAGTCTTGCCAAGGGTTTGTCAATTTTATTGATCTTTTCAAAGAACCAGCTCTTTGTTCTATTAATTTTTTCTATAGTTTTTCTGTTCTCTAATTCATTTATTTCTGCTCTGATTTTTATTATCTCCTTTCTTCGGCTGGTTTTGGGTTGTCTTTGTTCTTCTTTTTCTAGTTCCTTAAGGTGTGAAGTTAAGTGGTTCACTTGGGCTCTCTCTTGTTTGTTCATATATGCCTGAAGTGATATGAACTTCTTTCTTATCACTGCTTTTGCTGCATCCCATAGATTCTGATATGTTGTATTGTCATTTTCATTAGTCTGTATATATCTTTTGATCTCTGCACTTATTTCTTCTTTGACCCATTCATTTTTTAAAAGTATGTTGTTTAGTTTCCACATTTTTGTGGGATTTTTTCCCTCTTTTTTGCAGTTGAATTCTAGTTTCAAGGCTTTATGATCAGAAAATATGCTTGGTACAACTTCGATTTTTCTGAATTTGCTGATGTTGTTTTTGTGGCCTAACATATGGTCAATTCTTGAGAATAATCCATGTACACTGGAGAAAAATGTATACTCAGTCACTTTGGGATGAAATGTCCTGTAGATGTCTATCATATCCAGGTGCTCTGGTGTTTTGTTTAAGGCCACTATATCTTTGTTGATTCTCTGTTTGGATGATCCATCTAGAGCCATCAGCGGTGTATTGAGGTCTCCAAGTATGATTGTATTTTTGTCAGTTTTTGTTTTAAGATCAATAAGTAGCTGTCTTATATATTTTGGTGCTCCTTGGTTTGGTGCATATATATTAAGAATTGTTATGTCTTCTTGGCCTGACCTGTGGTGGCGCAGTGGATAAAGCGTCTACGTGGAAATGCTGAGGTTGCCAGTTCAAAACCCTGGGCTTGCCTGGTCAAGGCACATATGGGAGTTGATGCTTCCAGCTCCTCCCCCCAGTCTCTCTCTCTCCCTCTCTTTCCTCTCTAAAATGAATAAATAAATAAATAAATAAATAAATAAAATATCCCAAGTGAGCTTCTCTGCTGTCATCTCTTAAAAAAAAAAAAAAAAAAGAATTGTTATGTCTTCTTGATTCAGTGTCCCCTTAGCCATTATGAAATGGCCATTTTTTTTCTCTGAGTACTTTTGTTGTCTTGTAGTCAGCATTATCAGATATGAGTATTGCTACGCCTGCTGTTTTTTGGATGTTATTTGCTTGGAGTATTGTTTTCCAGCCTTTCACTTTGAATTTGTTTTTATCCTTGTTACTTAGATGAGTTTCCTGGAGGCAGCATACAGTTGGATTTTCTTTTTTAATCCATTCTGGTACTCTGTGTCTTTTTATTGGTGAGTTTAATCCATTTACATTTAGTGTAATTATTGACACTTGTGAGTTCCCTATTGCCATTTTATAGATTGCTTTCTGTTAGTTTTGTGTCTTTTTTGATGCTTCGCTTTCATTTTTCTATCTTTTGTTTTTATTTGGTTGTATTCCATACATCTTTCTACTGTTGCTATCTTTTTTATCTCATGTGCTTCTGTGGTGGTTTTTTCAATGGTGGTTACCTTTAGGTAATGAAAAGGGTTCCTACCCTGTTCATTGTAGCGCACTATTTTGTGAGTACTTTTGCACTCCATCGTCCTTTGCTACTGTTAATCTCCATCCTCTCCCCCCTTTCTTTTTGTTGTTGTCACAGTTTAAATTTGGTTTTATTGTGTTCTTCTTGGAGCTTTTACTTGTGGCTTTATTTTTTTTTTGTTCTTTGTATCTGATTGGAGAACCCCCTTTAGTAATTCCTGGAGTGGGGGTTTTCTGATGATAAATTCCCTCATCTTTTCTGTATCTGTGAATGTTTTTATTTCTCCTTCATATTTGAAGGATAGCTTTGATGGGTATAGTATTCGTGGCTGAAAGTTCCTCTCTTTCAGGACTTTAAATATTGGGGTCCACTCTCTTCTAGCTTGTAGAGTTTCTGCTGAGAAATCTGATGATAATCTAATGGGCCTTCCTTTATATGTTGTATTCTTCTTTTCCCTGGCTGCCTTGAGAATTTTTTCTTTGCCGTTGGTTTGTGCCAATTTCATTATGATGTGCCTTGGAGTAGGTTTGTTGGGGTTAAGAAAACTCGGAGTTCTGTTTGCTTCATGAATTTGAGGCTTTAGTTCTTTCCACAGGCTTGGGAAGTTCTCATCTATTATTTGTTTGAGTATGTTCTCCATTCCATTTTCTCTCTCTTCTCCCTCTGATATACCTATTATTCTTATGTTATTCTTTCTGATGGAGTCAGATAATTCTTGTAGGGCTATCTCATTTTTTTTAATTTTTGAGTCTCTTTCTTCCTCTCTCTGTTGTGCCTCAAGTTGCTTGTCTTCTATTTCACTAATCCTCTCTTCTATCTGACCTGTTCTACTAGCCAAGCTTGTTACCTCGTTTTTCAGCTCGTGAATTGAGTTTTTCATCTCTGTTTGATTTGTTTTTATAGTTTCAATTTCCTTGGACATATATTCTTTGTGATCATTGAGTTGTTTTCTGAGCTCCCTAAATTGCCTTTCTGTGTTTTCTTGTATATCTCTGAGTATTTTTAGGATTTCTATCTTGAATTCTCTGTCATTTAACTCCAAGGTTTCCAATATATTAAATTTTTTCTCCATAGATTTTTCCTCATCTATCTGTGTTACCTCTCTTTCTTTTGTATCCATTATATTCAATTTTCTCTTCCTTAATGGCATCTGAGGGTGGTTTTGTGATAGTATTAATGAGATTTAATAAAATAAAAAGTTAAAAAAATAAAAAATCGAAAAAAGTTGTTTTTTTAAAAAAAATTAATAATGAAAGGAAAAATAAAATAAAATAAAAATTTAAAAAAAGGAAATTATTCCCCCCCTTCTTTTTTCCCTCCGCTCCTCTCCCCTCTTTCTTGAGAAAATCTTGTGGTGAACTGTGAATTATATTGTATTTAATAGAACAAACAATGCCTGTAATGGAGGGCCTGAATTGGGGAAAAGTAATAAAGGGGCAAGAAAAAAAATAATAAAAATAAATAAAAATAAAAAATAAAAAAGGGGGGTATGGACCCACAAAAAGCAAATAATGAAAAAATCTGGATCAAGAATAAAATGATTTGCGTTTAGGTGTTGGTTGACTAAGAGTTATGATGAGAGGAGTAAGAGGGAAACAGGAAAATGGGAGGACAAATTAAAAAATTACTATTGTATTTAGTGGAACAAGAACTAGATAAAATGGAGAGCCAGGGATGGGAGCACTGCTAGTGAGTTAAAAAGGTGAAGTAAAAACCCCCCAAAATGCCACAAACATAAGTTTGAGTCCCAGATAAAATAATTTGTTTGTTATTGAAGTTTGAATGAGAGGAGACGTAAAGGAGAAAGGAAGAAACTAATATAGAGGGAGAAAAGAAAGAGAGAGAGAGAGAAAAAATAGGGAACCACTAAAAGAAGAAAAAGAAAAAAGAGGAGAGAGAGAGAGAGAGAGAGAGAGAGTCAAGGGTTTTGGAGTGCAACCCTCATAGAGAGAAAGGAAGAGGTAAGAAAAGATATTGGGAGATGTAACACTTATGGGTAGTGTAGTTCAAGGAGAGGAGAGAGTAAGACCGGTAGAGAGTTAAATGACCAAATTGGAGGAGGAAAAAAAAACAAAGAAAAAAAAAAAAAACAAGGATGAAGATAAGAGAAACAAACGAACAAATATAATAAAATGGGATAGGTTATAAAGTCTGCGGATTATTCTGATTTTGAGAGGTTATCTTCTTGCTTTTTCTTTTCTCTCCCTCTTCCTGGTCGGTGACTCTGTACCCCGGGTTCTGCCCCTTTGGCACGCTCAGGTAGAGGTTTGCAGTTGATAAGTCTCTATGGCAATGTCATGTATTGTGCTTCAGTCTCGTTGGCAGTCGAGGCTCATTAGCATTTATAGGCTCCGACAGTGAGAGAGTCCGTGTTCCTGGAGCCTCTCTCCTAGTCTTTCCTTCCTCAATTAGTAGCCTGAGAATCCAGCTATGGGGTTGCTGCTGCCTCTGCCTGGATAGTAAGAGGCTCAAAGAGCTGGCAACTCCCCACTCTATTCCCACTCAGCACAGGGCTCTGGGTAAGGCTCAGTCAGTCAGAGCCGCTAGCATAGTCAGCCGGGGCTTCTGCCCACTCAAAGACCTCAAAGTGTGTGGCCATTTCAAGGCGCTGAGGCGGCCTGAGACTCCGCCCTCAGCCCACACAAAGGCCCCCGACTCTGCCCCTCCGTGGGACAACACGGGCTCCCACTCCCGAGGTGCTGGGAGGAGTCTCTTGCTCACTCTCCGTGCGCGCAGACCAGGATGTGAGGCCGGAGTCTTGCCCTCTGAGTGAAACCTCCCACCCGCACTGAAAAGTTCCAGTGTTGGAATTGGCTCTCGCTCCCTCTCCTTGTGCGGCTCTCCCAGGGTGCTGGGAGGCCTGGAGGCTTTCGGCTCACACAAAGGCCTCTGACTCTGCCTCTCTGTGGAGTAACATGGGCGCACCCTCCCGGGGCTTTGGAAGGAATCTCTCGCCCACTATGCGCTGACCAGGGGATCAGGTAAAATGGCTGCCCCGCTTGTCTTTCTTTGTCTGGGTTTGGCGCGAGTGTTAGCTGTATTGCCCGGGTTGTCACTGGAACAGTTTTCCTCGGCTTGGATCTCCGTGCCATAGCCTGGTTCGGCCGTTTGTGCCGCGGCCTGGATCTATTCACCCCCTTTGCCCGCCTTAGTTTCTATATGCTCAGTTTCCAGTGAAAACTGCCTTGTTTAGGTTAGTGAGGAAGGCGGAGCATGTCTTACTCCCTATTTCCTTCGGGGTTTGGTTATATATTTAGCCAATTTTTCGCTCAATCATACCTTTGGGTGTATTGCAAAACATCTGGAGGCTCCAAGGATAGGTTTTTCTGTTTCTGGTTGAAGATCTTGTTGAGGTTTGGGGGAGATTTATTGGTATCGCTTCCTACCCCGCCATTACTCTCCTCAATTTCAAAATATGGAATGTCCAGTGGCTTCCCAACGACCTCTGCAAATATCTGACATACATCTAGTGGACTTTCATTTTCATTCCAGAATCTATGCTGGTCAGTTAAAGTTTAGCATCCTGTAAAAAGTCAACACAAATTTTTTCTCCATTCCTGCTTCTGCAGGAAACCCAAATATATCAACCACATTATGATCTGCAGGTTGAATGAAGAATTCCAGGATCATTGTGAAGAAACACTGGAAAACATCTTGCCACTGTCTCCCTGGCGACTCTTGTTTCTTTTTTTGTCTCCCCTCACTGTGTCTTCCACACCTTTTTTTTCTGTCTCTCCCTCCTTTATGCTGTCCCTACCGTAAGTTCACTTATGACCATATCTCTGCCTTCTGTTATGGTACCTGTAATCCATATTATCTCAGCCACTGCTTTCTTCAAAGAAAATTCTAGTGAAAACATTTTTTTTTCTCTGCTTTGATGTACAAATAATTCTTGTAAATGCAATTACTGGGAAAATGCCCAGTTAATCTCTTAGGGAAACCTGGAAGTCTGCTACAAAGACAGCATGTTTAAAAGAAACTAGTTACTAAAGAATTATGCTTAATAAAAGTAGCATCTGAACCTCTCAACAATAAAAAAGGCTCAATATTTCAAATATAAAGTTTTTTCAAACATTTTTTGGCAGTCAAAATCTGTAAATTAATAAATCTTGACAAAACCCTTCAGAATAAATCATGAACAACAAAGATGGTACAATCAGAATTTGTCCTTAGGAGTCAGAATCATTTTACAGATGTACTTGGTCATTCCTGTAATTGGTTGAATTCTGTAGAATAGGACCAAGATGAACATTTGCATACAAAGATTTGTTAAGGAAGTTCTCCAAGACAACAAGGAAAGAAAAGAGACCAAGTGAGGGTTTTTAAGCCAAGTTCTGTAGACAGTAGCTTCATTTTAATCCCCCAAGATTAGAATGTGACTTATGTTCCACTCTGTGAAAAAGAGTTTCACCGTGTCAAGTGCCAGGCACTTCTGGCTTCCCAGCTAAGTGGCTTTGCCTGCGGGCAATCAGAGTGGCTTCATAGGGGCAGACTCTTGCAAGTATAAGCACTCCAAAGTCAGCAGAAGGGCACTGTGGTAATTTTAAGACATCTTCACAAGTTCTCCAACACTCTTCCCATAAAAAGAGCTGAATTCTCCTTCTCTTAAATGTGGGCTTGCCCTAATGACTCACTTCTAATGACTAAATGCAGAGAAGTGACAATTGTGTGAATTCTAAGACTAAGCTCAAAAAAGTATCACAGTGGCCTGATTTGGACTCCTTTTCTTGGCTTTGTCTTGCCCTTAGAAGTCAGGTACCACATAATGAAGAAGTCCAGGCACATGAAAATGTCTAGCTAACAGCCCCAACTAAGGTCTAAGCCCATAGCCAGCATCAACCACAGGCAGGTAAACGAGGTAGATTTCCATTCCTCAGCCTTCTGGTTGATGCCCCAGACATCATGGGTAGAGAGCATCCTGTCCTGCCCCGCCTGGTCCAGTCTTATGACCTGCAGAGTCCATGAATACAACAAATGGTTGTTTTTGCCACGGGGTTGTGTAGTGGTTTGTTATACAGCCATAGGATCTGGAACAGGCATAGGAAATGTAAATGTTTCTGTGGGGCATTTCTGAGGTAATGTGGGGCGGAGCACTGGAATCTGTGACAGTCCCTAATGAAATTTTTTTGACTAAGGGACTGTGAATAGCCTTTACGTATCAGATAATTGGATAGACTCATAGGAAGGTGTGATTTAGTGGAAAGAACACTGGCCATGGAATCATTAGACCTGGGCTCAAATTCTAGCTTGGACACACTCCCTGAATCTCTTAGAATGAGAGGTTTCTTACAGTAATACAGAAATGATTATACATATGTGACAGGCTGTTTTTGAGGGCTGATATGTAAGCATATCTGAGACATAGAGACTATAGATAGATCTCGGTGAGGAGTCTATTTTTTTCCATCAGGTGCCCGATTTATGTAGATCAGTGTTATTTCACCCAATTCCTGCTCAGGTGAACAGGTCTTGTCAGGAATAGAGGGGAAACTCAGACTGTTTTTTTGACTTTGGACTTTTTCTGTGTTAGAAAACATTTTTCCATGCTATGAATGATCTGAGAGGCACATGAACTTGCATGAACTTATTTTTCCAATACTAAATAGGTGGTCTGTATAGTTAATGTCTTAAAGAAGATTTACAGTTCTACTTTAGGGTGCCATTATTATTAAATAATGTGGCATTCTCCATTATAGAAACCATCTTGACTGTTGGAAGCATTGTCAAAACCATATTTGGTAAACCAGGAATGAAATGTATCCTTATTAAGTTATTTGACAATTTTAAAGTTTGCATTTGGAACCACTCACGGAGTTCTTTCTAAGCTATTAATTTCACACAAGGCAAGGAAGACCTGTCTAGACAAATGTATTTTAAAAGAAAGCCTTTTTTATTTTTTTGCAATGGCTCTATATCCTTTTGCCCAAACTCTTTACTTTGAACTCACTACAATATTTGCTTTCTTGAAAGCAAGTTAATTTGTTCTGCAAATTAACCAGACTTCAGAGAGTTTTTATTTTTATAACAACAAAATTTCAGGGGTGTGAAAAAACAAACACACTTTATTTTGTTAACAGAAAGACTTTTGACAGAACTTTTATGAAGACCTTTTTAAAAAAAATTTAATGAGGCTATGAGCCTATAGACATAAAAATAATGGGAAAATCTTATTCTGGTCTTAAGAAGAGTCTAATATGAATATATAGAAAAATAAGGCCCTTTGTGATTTGTAGTGGCATATCATTTAGGTATGTTGAAATGACCTGCCAACACCACAGAATTTTAAAATCTTATTTGGCAGATTTTCTCAGTGAGCTGTATTTGGCCCATATCAAATATGATTCAAACAAATTGTTGATAACACAAAGTAATTAATTCAGTTGAACTTAAGATTGTTGTGAAGCTGTCTAACTTTTCTCACCTGTGAAGGGCTTCCTAGGCATAAACACTAGAGTCAGATTCAGGGCTACGTCCTGCCTACTCATTTCTGTCTTCTCCAGCACTTTCTCTAGAGGAGAAAGAAGGCACCCCTGGGGGAAGTGTGTGAATAAATTACTTCCACACAAACCCTCAGATCAAGGTCTGAAAGGTGACTAGAGATGATGCCCCACTGCTCCCATCACACAGGTGACACAACTAATAACTGCATTTAGGGATTTTGGAGCCATGGTGTTGGACAAATGAATTTGTAAAATTTTTATTTTTTGAGTTTGCTCACTTTTAGTGTTAAAACATGGCGCTGGGCAGTGATCTGTGAAATTACAAATTACCTTCCTGCTGGGGAAGGGCCATTGTCTTGCTAATGTTTGCTGGAGAAGAGGTTTTTGCGCCAGAAAGTATTGAAAAGAGAAGAAAGGAAGCCATGTTTTTGCAGCGTTTGTGCAGAGAGAAGGGAGAAGATATGCAGATGGGGAGCCAGAGCTGAGGGGCTTTGTGAGCTCCGCTGAGACTGGTGAGGCCTTTGATTCTAGGAGAAACCAGAGAAGATTCTCCTGGTTGTGGAGTCGGAGGATGTGTCAGGGCTTTGGGAGCCCCGAGTGAAAGGGAAGCATTTCCCCTGTGTGTTGCTCGTTGGCTGGTGCAACACTTGAATAAAGGAATGGCTCACCATTTTTTGGCTCCACTCTATGTTTACTGTCTGCCCAAATCCAATGTGAACCTGCATGTGAATGACCACGATGGTGGTGACTGCTGGCCAGACACACGAGAACTTTGACTTCCTTGTAATTCTGCTAATTCATTTATTCATGCCCTGAATATTGGCTGAGTGCTTACTGTTAGAGACAATTCTAAGCACTGAGGATGTAGCAGTAAACTAAACAGATATACAACCCTGCCTTTAGGAAGCATATAATACAGGATGAGGAGGCAGATGATAATCAAACAAAAAACCACATACTGTATCTGATGTTAAGTAGCACATAGAAATGTGAGACAGGAAAGTGAGAGTGGAGAGTAGGAATTATTATTTGATATGGGGTGGTTTGGGAAAGCCTCACCTATACAGTATCATTTGAGCAGAGACCTGAAGAAGATGAGACAACAAGCCATTTGGGTTTTTTTGGGAAGAACAATCCAAACAGAAAGCATTATGTATAAAATATGTGAGGTGAGAGTTGGCTTATCAAATACAAGAAATGCCAAATGACCAGTCCAGCTGGAGCTGAGGGACAAAGGGCAGAGCGGTAAGAGTGGAGGCCACAGAGGTAGAGGACCAAACCTCATGCAATGAGTACAAGAATTAAGGGACTCTACAGAGAAAGAAAGCAAGACTTCAAGAACAGAGTTTATGGTCTGATCTGTGGTGGCGCAGTGAATAAAACATTGACCTGGAATTCGCCAGTTCGAAACCCTGGGCTTGCCCAGTCAAGGCACATACAAGAATCAACTATTACGAGTTGATGCTTCCTGCTCCTCCTTTGCTCTTTCTTCCTCTCTCTGTGCCTTTCTTCTCTCTCTAAAACCAATAAAATAAAATCTTTAAAATAAATAGAGTTTATGGAAATGTTTCCACAGAAGAGGTGGGAAAAGATAAGGAGGTGGTAAAGGGTATTTTAAAAGGATGACAAGGGCACCCAGGAGAGAACAGCCACAACGCTTTGAAAAGAGAAACTAATAAAAGAGGGCTGCTCAGTAGTGTCAACTGCTCATATTCTGCATGAAAACAAAAATAGAGTAAAAGCCTTTCGATTTGGTAATGAGGGGTTACAGGAGCTCTTTGAGAGGACCGGTTGCCCTGAGTGATGGGAGTGGATGTTAAGTTGCAAAGTAAGAAGAGTGAAAGAGAAAAGCAGGTAGCTTGCTTTTGCCTCCACCGCCTCCTCCGCTTCCTCCTCCTCTTCGTTGTTTTGATAAATTTGACCACAAATGCAAAAAAGGGAGATAAGATAATACTTTGAAAACACAGACAGTATTTTTAAAAATTGCTATTGGCTTTCTTTTTGTGAATACATGGCCAATGAATCACTGTAGAATTCAACATCAACCCAGTACTCATTATCTGTTTCCACCAGGAACATATAGTCACGACTTGCAATAACTCATGCCAACACTTACTGGAATGAGATACAGTCTCTCCTTTATTTGATTCTAAAGATAACGCTAGTTTTTGCTAGGGTTATTTATCCACCCCAACCCCCACCTCTACCCGCCATACTAATTTGACAGGAAGATTCAGTTATTCCAGTCCATCTTGGCACACTAAAGACAGTGGGGGTAGATTTTCTAAGCAGGTACTATCAAAATAGACCAATGATAGTGGATTCTGGTGAAAAGGATTAATCAAATCTTTGAGCTTTCATTCTACAGTGGTTATAAAGGCATTTTCTAGGGCTTTTCCTTTTCCTTCAAGTTTTATAATTGGTTAAAAAATTGGCAGATGTACGCTAAGCTAACTGGCAGGCACTGTAACTTTGTGCTTTAATTCCTAGGGCAGTGCTGACATTCAATAAATGTTATATATTAATATTAATACTTTCCATGTTGTCTTAATTGAGTTTTTATACCTTAATTAAATGATTACACTGGAAACAAACCAGGTGATTGGATGATTATAAAATATCTCACCCTCAAAAGTCAAAAATCAACATGTTAAAATCCAATGCATGTTCTTCATAATTGACCAAAGTAAGCACATTTATGGTATTACATATAAGGTGTGATTTTCTTTTCTCCCCTTAAATTAGGGAACAGGATGAACACCCAATGATGTTTTTGGCAAGAAGGCCTTCCCAGGATGTGCTATTAGAATATCTTTGGGTCAGCTACATTTTGCCTCACACAAACAGTAACAGGCTAAGCTTTAAATTCCTACCCCCCCCCCAATTTTTTTACAGTAGAAATTAGAATCTAGTTTGCTGATGCTACTGCTCTCTCAGGCATGGCCCCATCATAACCTAGATCACAGAGCAGAGAAAAGGTAAGATTCATGCCAAATGGATCAATCATGCTAGTAAAGTTTTGAAAACTCTAGTATCTCTTCCTGATTAAGGTAGGAGACCAGTGAAACTTCAGTACTAGTACCCTCTGTTTAAAGAAAAGTAAACCCCTCCACTCCAAATCATCTAAATCAGTGGTCCCCAACCCCCGGGCCGCGGACCGTTACCGGTCCGTGGGCCATTTGGTACTGGTCCGCAGAGAAAGAATAACTAACTTACATTATTTCTGTTTTATTTATATTTAAGTCTGAATGATGTTTTATTTTTTAAAAATGACCAGATTCCCTCTGTTACATCTGTCTAAGACTCACTCTGGACGCTTGTCTCGTAAGTTCGACAGTTATATTTAAAAATACCACAGTTTTTACGCCGGTCACATAATTTTATTTTGTGCATTTATCCGTCCCACCCTAAAGGCCAGTCCGTGAAAATATTTTCTGACATTAAACCGGTCCGTGGCCCAAAAAAGGTTGGGGACCACTGATCTAAATCAATACTAAATGTGAGGGAAAGTCAGGGTGAACAAAGGAAATAGTTTACAAAATATACACTATAAAATTTAGAGAAACACCGCTAGGCCAACCCTAAAACACCAGCCATTAAAAAACATTCTAGTTTAGTTTTCCAATCCTTTTAGAGAAAATGTCTTTATTGGCTTGCACTTTGCTTGGTGACTCATCAGTTATAGCATTCATTGTGCTTTATTTTTCAAAACTTTTGGTTTTCCAAAGATACTTGTATTATAATGTTAAGCTGGGTGCTTTTCACTTAAATTGACTTGGTTATAATGACACTATAAAATACAGGTGTTTCTTCAGTACACAGGGTGATACAGAATCTTTCTGATGCAGCAAAATTTGATTACAAAATATATTACATTTTTACTGAAAATGGATCAATGATCCAACAATTGATTGACAACAGCAAGTTAGAAGTAACCAAGAACAGAGAAGTGTATATATTTCAAACCTTAAAGTTAAGGAAGGGGATAAATAGGGAGAAATTTGTTATGAGAATGCATAAATGTTTGTATATAAGAGATGTCTGCCTGATCATCATTGTGATGAAGAAGGGATAGGTTTTCACAGAGGGTATTAGGGTCAGAGTGGGAAAATAGTTGTTTCCCTTTTCCTTCAACAGACTCTTGTGTCTTCTTTCCTCGGGTAAGATACGTACCAGTAACTATAGTCTGAAGAATAATTCTGGATTTCTAATACACTCAAATTCTAAGTATTGGTTGATATCTGTGATATGTGGAAGCTTCAGATTCCTTTATTCTGTTTTCAGTATTCCCTATTCCATATAACACCTCAAAATTAACAATATCTGAGGGTAATCAGTGTTGCCTTTTAGACCTAAAAAATTTCTGTTGTTTAAATTAGCCATAAGATTCAGGTTACTTTTGTCTTTTGAAACATTAACTTAGTTTTATTAAAAGATACTCATATATACTCAGAGTTGATACTGATTAAGATTTAGATCTCTTTGGGAAGGGGTGAATTATCTTCAGCACAATCTCTATACCCAGTCACATTACTCTATTAAGCAAAAATTATATATATATATATATATATAATATAAATGTGAGGAAAAGTCACATTAAATATATATATATTTTTAACAGAGACAGAGAGAGAGAGTTAGAGAGAGGGATAGATAGGGACAGACAGACAGGAACAGAGAGAGATGAGAAGCATCAATCATTAGTTTTTTGTTGCAACACCTTAGTTGTTCATTGATTACTTTCTCATATGTGCCTTGACCAGGGGGCTACAGCAGACTGAGTAACCCCTTGCTTGAGCCAGCGACCTTGGGTCCAAGCTGGTGAGCTTTGCTCAAACCAGATGAGCCTGCACTCAAGCTGGCGACCTCGGAGTCTCAAACCTGGGTCCTCCACATCCCAATCCGACTCTCTATCCGCTGCACCACCACCTGGTCAGGCTATTAAGCAAAATTTTAATAAAATAAGTTATATATATATATATATATATATATATATATATATATATATATATATATATATATGTTAGTTAGTTCCTCTATAGGAAATCAGCTGTTTCCCTTAAAGTCCTTAAGGAAAGGAGAAAGTTGTCATCTACATAGCAATAATATTTTGCTTCTGCCTACTAAATAGATTTACATGGCTTTTGCCTTTGTGGATGTTGTGACAATTAATTAGGATGTTCAATTTGTTCAGATTGATTTCTTCTTTAATAGGAGGATGAAATAATTTAAGCCCATTTATAGTTCCTGATCTCAACTAGCCATTTTTTATAGTATGTTCTACATAACTATGAATTTATGAAAGAAAGGTAAACACTATGGATGCTCTTATATTTCATCATCATTCCTTCAAGCCTTTTCCTTAATTTGATTTAGAAGGTGTCATGGATTCAGTGCTGAGGAAGCTTTAGTGACAAGGGTATTCTGGGGCAGTGTGGTTAGAAGTACAGTTAATTCACAGTTAAAAAGACTATACCCTTTTAAGTAACTAGTTTTCACCCCAGATTATTATAACAAATAGTTGGTAAGGCAAAAATGATTCAGGCAGTAATTTCAGTGCACAGCGATGGTTGCCATGAGGTCAGAGAGCCTCTCTTTCTCCACGTTGTCTTCTGTAAGCACACTGTGGATAGCAAACATTCTGATCAGCCACTTCCCAGAGGAAGCCCACAGACTGAGGTTCCCAATTCCAGACTCTCCTTCTTCAATGTCTTCTGAAGTTGATTCTGGTAACAAACCAAAAAAGATCATGGGTTCAAACGAACTACTCGGAAGTAATTAGGTGTTGATGGACTGTACCGTCTGCTGGCATTATGGAGGATGAGGGCCCCAGAGCTGAGATCTTAGATCCAAAATTCAGTATGGCAGACCACCCACAAGAGCAGGCTTCTGACAACCCTCCGGAAAATGCCTACTACATGAGACCATGAGCCAAGGAACAGACTAAACTAAGACAGTTTCCTTTAATATAAAATCTTTCTCTCTCTCCAAACACACACAGGCACATGAGCACACACACATGTACACACGTGTGAACACACATACACCATATGAATATACAGTTTATTATTTGTTTAACATCCTGTCTTTAATTCCCAAATATAACCAAACTAATACATTGCAGCCTATTTACAATATTGGTTTCAGAAGACAGGCTGCATGCTAGCATCACAGGGTAAAACTCACCGTGCTAGGAGAAGGATGTCAGGGTGAGTAAGAAAAAATTTTCTGTTCTCAAAAAGCTATTAGTTTAGCATGCACCAATGAAGGTAATATTTTTCATGCACAGATAAAGAAAATAGGTGTAAAATCCAAAGTGGAATTAAAATAATTACTAAAGAGCCTGACCTGGCAGTCGCACAGTGAATAGAGCATTGGACTGAGAAGCAGAGGATCCAGGTTCAAAATCCTAAGGTTGCTGGCTTGAGCACAGGCTCACCAACTTGAGCGTGCGGTTGCTGGCTTGAGCATGGGATCATAGACACGACCACATGGTCACTAGCTTGAGCCCAAAGGTCACTGGCTTGAACCCCAACATCGCTGGTTTGAGCTCAAAGTCACTGGCTTGAGCAAAGGGTCACTTGCTTCTGCTTTAGCCCCTCCCCCCCTTCAAGGCAATGTATGAGAAAGCAATCAATGAACAACTAAGGTGCTACAATAAAGAATTGATGCTTCTCATCTCTCTCCCTTCCTGTCTGTCACTATCTGTCCCTCTCTCTGACTCTCTCAAAAAGAAAAAGAAAAAGAAATAATTTCTAAAAAAAAGTACAAAGGATTAAAAAGCCTCAAGGGTGGGTGGGATATGTTAATTCAGCTTTGTCATCCCTACGAATACAACAGACATAATTTAACCATGACCTAGCAAGGTGCTTAAAGTGCAATCTTACTAAATGAATATATTTGTTTTCTATATGCATAGAGTGCCATTCACAAAACACTTTTCTTAGTAGGTATTATCATCACTATAATAACACTTCCTATACATGGAATGTACCAGTGTATATCAGGCATTTTATTTTTTATCAGGTGATCTAATATTCATGAATAAATGAAGTACTAGAAGTGGAACACCAACCAAGAAACTGGCAGATCCCAAAGCCCTCGTTCTTTTCATCACAACATGCTACCCTTTTAAACAGCAGCCGCAACCTTGAATGAACAATGGAATTCCCTAAGGGAGACAGAAAAAGTACTTAGGCCTCAGTACTACATCCTCAAATGCTGATTGAAGTGATCTGGGCTATAGCCTGGGCATCAGAATTATTCAAAGCCCCTCAGGTGATTTCAATGTTCAGTCAAGGTTGAGAATCATTGTTGTAAACATATTCTTTTAAGATAAAATATAGGCACTCTTGTTGGCTAGAGAAAAACTTTAGCAATTTAAACAAGAAATGCTTTACCACATATATACAGTGTGTCCGTAAAGTCATAGTGCACTTTTGACCGGTCACAGGAGAGCAACAAAAGATGATAGAAATGTGAAATCTGCACCAAACAAAGGAAAACCCCCCAGTTTCTGTAGGATGATGTGGCAGCATGTGAGCATGTGCAGATGATGGCGTAACACCGTGTATACAGCGGAGCAGCCCACGGCCATGCCAGTCGAGATGTGGATGGTATAGAGGAAAGTTCAGTGTGTTCTGTGGTTTGCTAAATTTGAATCTGTGACCAAAGTGCAACATGAATATCAGCGCGTTTATAACGAAGCACCACCACATAGGAATAACATTACTCGGTGGGATAAGCAGTTGAAGGAAACTGGCAGTTTGGTGGAGAAACCCCGTTCTGGTAGGCCATCAGTCAGTGACGAGTCTGTAGAGGCGATACGGGATAGCTACCTAAGGAGCCCTAAAGAATCTGTGCATGAGCCCACATCGAACAGCACTGAATAGGTATGAAACTGGGAGAGTTTTCCTTTTATTTGGTGCAGATTTCACATTTCTATCGTCTTTTGTTGCTTTCCTGTGACCAGTCAAAAGTGCACCATGACTTTACGGACAGACTGTATATAAAGAAACTGTTATGTTGTATATATATTTAAGAAAATTATTTAATGTTAAAAAGGCAGCAGTTACTAACTATAATTACTTTAGGTGGCTTCCTCTATGAAAATGTGTGCTGTAATTAAGCACAAGGAGGGCTTTCTGTTTGTTTTAAGGACTTTCCAAATGTCTTAAGCAATGTATTTGTCAGATCGAAAAAGTTTCAGCTAAATTTTAGGGTCCCTCTATTCATACCGGAGTTTGATCTAGAAGTTCCTTTCAGACCTATCCACAGTTACTCCCTTTTATCCACTGCAGCACGTTTGGATCAAATGTGTAGTAACTTCATACTAGTAAATTTATTGTCCAATCCACAAAAAAGCCACATGAAAGGAGAGAAATATGAGATCTGTAATGTGGTCACTGCTAACTCAGCCAAAACTAACTCTTTGATATCTTTATGTTCTTAACATCTGCATTTTGCTCCTTCTTCAGTATGGTAGGAGAGGTAATAGAGGAGACAGATAAAAAAAATGGAGGAAAAACAGCTCTCCAAAAACAGTATAATAAATTATTATAATGTATCTTCATTAATCATGCTCAGCTATGGTTTCAATTATTTATTTTTCAGTGAAGGTTTCAGGGTGAGTGAGTGAGACTTTCTTTCAAGCTGCTTTATGATTCTTTAAAAATCCAGGATGGAAAAAATTCTCAGGCCTTAGTCCTGAGATCCTAATTGAAGCCTCATTCCTACAGAAACCAAGAGGACACAGCATAGAAGGATGGCCTCTTGGAACCCATAAATCCCTCTTAATTGGTACAAAGGACCGAGTCATCATCTCCCATCAACATAGTAACTTGGCTCTGTTTTTTTCTCACATTTTAAAAAGTGGTATTTTTTTCTAAGCAATAAAACAGCTTAACGAAACTCTTCCATAGAATTATATTTCAGCAGTAGAAATATTACCTTCCTAGACCGTCTACACAGTAAAGTGAAGCTGCTTATTCCAGGATCAGGGCAAATTATCTCTTTGGTTTTCACGGTTCCGTACCAGACTTCAACTTCTAGTCACAACATGACTTGAATAGTTTGAACACGAGCCCTCTCTCTCCTGCCAGCTGAGGGTGGCCTTCTCTGGAAGCCCACAAGAGATGGAATGTCTGAGATCCTGAACGTTTCTCTCTGGAGTTTTAAGACCGTCCACACTTCCTCAAAGATAGTGCCAAATTCACCAAACTTTTCATAAGTCTGACCCAAATTGTAGACTGTGCACAGGGCCAATCACCAAGCCAAACTCATCTGGTTCAAATGTATAATTTCATTTGAAAAAACTGGTTGCACCTGGCAGAGGGAACGGCGGAGCTGGCCACCAGTACACAGCCTGTGGGACCAGCGGCTGGGGACAGGCGCAGGCCTAGCAGAAAGTGAGTGGGCCTGGACCTCCAGCACGGCTTCAGGGAGAGTAATCAAGAAGTAGCTGGTGCAGCTAATAAGTATTTTCACTGCATTGTCTATCTCCTTCAAGTGTGAGAAAGCTGAACAAATAACCAACAATGTTAGTATCCCAAATACTTCAGCACTTTTGTAAACCGGAGCTCCGTTTCAAGTGGCTGAGATCGAAAAGGAAAAATATATGGCCATGAGTCTGAAGACATGGCCCTGGAAATGAG
This sequence comes from Saccopteryx bilineata, assembly GCF_036850765.1. Lineage (NCBI taxonomy): Eukaryota > Metazoa > Chordata > Mammalia > Chiroptera > Emballonuridae > Saccopteryx > Saccopteryx bilineata. The sequence goes on from NC_089490.1 coordinate 297,332,784, forward strand.
GTGTGGTGTAAGTGTCCCTGCTTAATCTCTGGGTGGGGGTGGAGGTAACATGCAAAAGGGACACAGTGGTTTAGGACAGATGATAGGTTCAAACATTGAAAGCAGTGAGACCATAGGATTCTATCTCATCACACCACATCTGGTGACCACATGTTCCCCCTCAGACATTGGGATATACAGGAGCAACAACTTTACCTCTACTTAATGAATATCTTCAGTGTCTCTAAAATTCACACTCCTCATGACAATGTCCACAGGAGAATGAAAAGAACTACACCTTGAAACATGCTATCACTAAGGTTAACCCCTCTTCTTCCTTCTCTTTTTCCTCCTCCTCATCCTCTTAGCCATTGGCTGAATGCGGGGAGGTGTTGAGTCAGGGAGCTAAGAAGTACGGGACAAGGTTTTAAAATTAAATAACATCAATCATCAAGGCAAAAAATCAGGAATCAATGGAAAATATCAACATAAGAAATGGTCAGAATTAATAAGCAACAATGCCCTTAAAACTTGGTATAGGCCAAAATCATATGTAAGTCAAATTAAAAAATCAATAAAATGTCATAGTAAATGTGACAAAAAATAAGAAAGACAATAACCCTGATGAATGATGTGAAGGACAATAAAAGCTTTTATTCAAAAAAATATTGTTGAGACTGTAGTTCCTACCTTTGAGGCAATATAAATTAGTCGTATTGTTGAGATAAATATTTAAAAGGAACAACTTCACCAATAGTAGACCCCCCCCAACAATACAAGCAATAAAAGAAATGCTGAGACCATGGCTGTTTGGTTCAATGGTAGAGTATTGGCCTGGCGTGTGGATATTCCGGGTTTGATTCCTGATCAGGGCACACAGGAGAAGTACCCATCTGTTTCTCCACCCTTCCCCTTCTTGCTTCTCTCTCTCTCTCTCTCTCTCTCCCTTCTGCAGCCATGGCTCGATGGAAGCAAGTTGGCCCTGGGCACTGAGGATGGCTCCATGGACCTCCACCTCAGGTGCTAAGAAGAGCTTGTTTGCTGAGCAATGGAGCAATGCCGCAGATAGGCAGAGTATCTGTCCCTAGTGGGTTTGCAGGTGGATCCCGATTGGGGTGCATGTGAGAGTTTGTCTCTGCCTCTCCTCCTCTCACTGAATTAAAAAAAAATGTTGAGCACACACACTATGATAGATAGATATTAAATACAAGTGGAAGAAAGAGGTTTATTATTGACAGAATAGACAGGGAAAATTCTATGGAGGTTGTAGGTTTAGATTTCACCATAAATGTTAATTGGATTGCCTAAGATAGAAAGGGGAAGGGTCGTTTGACCTCAGGATAATGATCTGAGCAGTAAAAGAGCAGTGAAAATTCACATGAAGCTTTTGAAGAATGTGAAGCAGACCATTGTGACTAAACAGTAAAAGGTATATGTAGAGGCACTAAGAATAGTGTTGGAAAGAAATATAGGGAAACAGATTGGGAGGGACCTGCGTACTATGCCAAGGGATTTGGACACATGTAATGGGTGAGAAAAGTCCCTTGGAAAATTTAGAGTAACTTAAATAGAGCATTGTTTTAGGAAAACTAACTTGACATTAAAGTGTAAACTAGAATAAAGAAAGGAAAACAGGGAGCAGCCGTGAGGACATTACTCAGTGAATATTTTTTGAGTGCTGCCTCCGTGCAAGAAATAGTAAAAGATATTACAGATACATAGATGAATAAAACATGGTCATTTCCCAGAAAGACCCTGCAATCTGATGGAGGCAATATACCAGTGAATTTTTAAATTACAGCTATGAAAAGAAAGTTATAGAACCCTAGTAGGGAAGGCACTTCATTTGAGTTTGAAAGGTCAACAAGTATTTCCTAGAAGTCAGAACGAGAAAGGCCAGGTGAGAGCATGAACGACCATGCGGAGATAGAAAAGAACATGGTGGGATTGTGAGTAGTTTTTAGTTTGGGGTACATGATGTATTGAAGAGTCAGGGGTAATAAGGCTGGGGAAGCAAATAAAATTTAAATGTGGCAAGTAGTTCAAACTGTACTGCAAGCAATGAAGACCCAGAAAAGAATTTTTCAAAGAGTAACATAACATAATAAGCAACTTAGAAAGATAACTCAACAAAGCAGTGTGAACTGGTCTCCTCAGATGTGCATACATTGATGGAGGCTGGTTAGCAGATTATTGAAATAATTCAGGTAAGAAATAGTGAGTAATAAAACTAAGGCAGTTGCATGGGGATGGAAATTAAAGAGTGGATTCAATCCGTATCTAGGAGATAGAAACAACAGAATTCAGTGACTGATGAGGTGTGGCTAAAAAGAGGAAAAAGAACAGGAGATAATGACTTCAAGATTCCTGGCGTGGGTGACTGGGTGGATGGTGGAGGGAAGGACGGCCGTGAGAAATGGGGTGGGGAACTGAAAAGTGAATTCAATTTGGGCCATGTTATGTTTCAGGTATCTGTGAGTCAACCAAGTGAAGAAGACTATTAGGCAGTTGTAATGCGGTCTGGAGTCCAGGAGAGAGGCTTGGACAGGCTCTGTGAGTCACCGGCATGTAGATGATCACGGCAACTGGGAAATAAATGAGTTCACCCATGGAAAGAATAAAGAATGAGAAGAAAAACCTGATGAGCTCTTAATCCTAGGGAGGACAGCACTTAAAGACCTAAAGTCAGAAAGCAACCGGAAGAACAGTCTAAATAAAAAAAAAATTTTTTTTTAAAAAGGAGTAAGAAGAACAAGAAAAAGGGATAACGAAGACAATTGAGAAATTCTTCAGGATGGGCTGGTGTTAGGGGAGAATCAAGTGTCAATAGCTGGCAAAATTACAAATACAACTGATGGCCAAGTGTATGCAAACAAAGTGTGGGAGAGCGGACGATTTCTGAAGACCGTGCAAAGGCAGTTGTAGTGTTGTGGTAGAGACAGTGCCTATTCTTTCAAAAATGGGCAAGCAGACTGGAAATGAAACAGCGGCAATAAATATTCTTTGGTCTATTCTCGTAAGGATGCTATTTGGGAAGGAATAGGAAGCAATCAGTGAAGGAGAATAGGAGGGAGAATTATTTTTAAAAAGAATTGATTTATAAACGGGTGGAAAAGCCAGTAGAGAGGCAGTGGGAGTAAGGATATGCAGCAGGATTAGTACTAGATAGTGAGAAAGAACTCTTGTTTTGAGATTGTCGAGAATTCTATGTAGTAGAATTTCTTAGGGTAAAGAGAAATGAAGAGAACTCTTACCTAATAAGCTGTCTTTCTGTAAAAGCGAGGAACCAAGCTACTTCCCGAGAGTAAGGATGGTGTGAGTCAAATAAGAGGTTGGTGAATGTAGATGGAATGGCCGATGTTGGAAATGGAGGGACAGTTAGGTCTAAAATTTGTGAGTACTAGAGTTCCTAAATGATCTTAGAAAATATAAATTTGTAATTGAGCAAAATTCCATATATTTCTCCCAAGCACTTGGCAGGTTCAGTGTAGCAGTGAAGAAGGCAGATTTAATGATTGATTCAGGTGTGATGACTATCAGAGGAGGGAGAATAAAGAGACAAAGGAAGTCAGAATTCTGGCAAAAAAATGGAGATGAGAATACTGTAGTGTCTGAATAGTCTCAGCTAAGGAATTCTTAGGCAAGAGACAGAACTATGGGAAACAGATATTGAGCTAGGTGAAGGTACAAAACCTCTGCTCATTTCTAAGCTTTAACTCAAAGAAATGCTTTTTCTCTCATTCCTCATCTTCAACCCAACAGTTCTGCTCTTAACAGTGTATCTAACAATATTGCCATACAAATGCAAAGTATTTTTACTGTGGCATTGTCTGTATTAACAAAAGACTGGAAATGACATGAATTTCCATCAATATAGATTTGGTAAATAAATTAGGGAGGCGTGAGATAACGGAATACTACGCAACAATTAAATAGAGTGAGGCAGGTCTGTCTAATAGATTAATGCACAGCAACTCTAAGATGTGTTAAGTGAAAATGCAAGAGGCAAAAATGTATGTATTCCATGCCACTGTTTGTATAGATTTAAAGCAATTTATATGCATGCACATGTGTATATACCCACAATAGTTCATAATATACTTGGAAGGATAGAAAAAGTAGGGTATGGCAATTACTTCTGGAGATGGTATTATGTGGGTGCGGTAGAGATGGGAAAAAAAGGACCTACTCTCACCTTACCTTATACAGTTTATTTTTTTCAACCTTTTATTACATATACATATAATTACATGGACAAAAAAATTTTTTTTTAATTAATCTGCCATCATTATACTGTCTCCATTAGCGGTGAGGGCTAGTAAAGCAACATACTTAAGCACATTTGTGCTTGCATTTATCTGAGTCCTTCTGGACTAGTAGATGTTTAGTTACAATAGATTGAATCAGATTGCTCAGTATATGCAACATTTTTTATGCCCTGAACCAGTAAGACCTTCCACTGAGGTTTTCAGAAAAAGGGGCTATTTCTGATAACAATGGCATGTAGAAGACATTCAAGTTGAATTGTCCTACTGTTAAATGCTAAGCTGAAAGAACATACTGTAGGAACATGCGTTCACCATTTTCAGAGCTTAAGGAATAAAATGATTTTATAAATGTTCAGGTATAAATCTACTGAAAGTTCAATATAATGTTTTAAGTAATAAACATTTCTTGCTTGACTTTAAAAAAACCTTTTTTTTTTTTTTTTAGGCACAAAGTACAGCATAGGGCCGTGATGGCGAACCTTTTTATAAAAACCGCTCACTTTTGCAGTGCTGGTCAACCTGGTCCCTCCTGCCCACTAGTGGGTATTCCAGCTTTCATAGTGGGCGGTAGCGGAGCAACAAAATGATGCTGCGATTGGCCCACCATGAAAGCTGGACCGCCCACTAGTGGGAGGCAGGGACTAGGTTGACCAGCACTGCAAAAGTAGGTGGTTTTTATAAAAAGGTTCGCCATCACGGGCTTTGGGAATATAGTCAATGGTATTCTAATAACTACAATATGTATGGTGCCAGATGGGCATGATCTGTTGGGATGGTCAGTGAGTTATCTAATGTCTAATCACTGGGGTATATATCTCAAACTAATATAATATTGTATGTCAACTGTAATTTAAAAATAAAAAAATTATTTAAATTAAAATTGAAAGAAAAAACTTTTTATTTAAACATCTTTAGGGCAGTACTTACCTAGGAGAGCATTTACCACATAAATAGTGAAAATTGTTAGTACTTTTCAAGCAAAGAAGAGACAGTTTTTAACTGTAATATATACAGACGGCACCTACATTTCAGCTTTATTTCTAAAATGACATATGTATGATGCTGTTACCCATGCCATGCTAAATGTTCGTACAGAATCCACAGTCATATTATTTGGTGAGACAGCCCAAAAGTTCCATGCAAAGCTGTATGGTATAGGCCGTAAGATGGAGAAAACCCAAATATACTTGGAGAAATCCTGAAAAAAGTATAATGTACCACACAAGCAGCTTTTGTAATGCCCAAGTCTGGTATGTATTCATCATTCAAAACTAACAGCGACTACTGCCAAAGCCCACATTGTTTTCAGTACTGATTTATACTGTGGTTGGTTTGGGGGTGAAGGGAGGAGAAAGAGACAGAGCGAAAACTAGAAAGCAAGAGAGAGACTAAACTTTTATACCAAATACTGGTCTCAAGTGTTCACTTCTCTGCCTTCATGACATCAGATTATTTTGAACCAATTCAGCAGGATCTACAGTGAGTCTGACCATTGGACACACATGTGCTTGGTCAGTCAGCTTAGAAGGTGAGCCACAGGTTCAAGGAGAAACGCAAACACTACTTCTCCTGTTTATAATAAGTGCTCTTGTGCCTCTAAATCCTGAGACTACTACTCACTGGGATGTCATTGGTCCCTTTATACTTGGAGAGTTATACATTCCTTCCAAATTTGGTTTAAATGTTCTTCCTCCCTGTTTCTTCACATTGTTCTTAGTGCTACTACAACTCTGTGTTCACACACATCTATTAAAGCACTTCTGACAGATTTCTATCATGATTAATATGGGTCGAGGCCTATAATGATGGCTATCTGCTTCCCCATTGGTCTATAAGGCCCATGGGGGCAGAGGCCTTGTCTTTTCATCTTTGACCCCCCAACAGAAAGCAGTGACTTGGGGGGGCACATCTTCCACAGCTTCAGTTTCCTCCCATTAATGCAGAAAAAATAATTTCAGTCTTGAATGTTTGCTTTAAAAGATTAAAAATAATAGCACAATGTCAAGGAAAGAAGGAAACCAAGAAGAACTCAAGACCAAGAACACACTGAGCAGCCATATTCTCCTCTGGGTGGTCATATGTTATCAGGCTGCTTCAGGAGCAGACTGAGCAGGTCCGCAGAGAGAAGAGTGAACCAGACCGCCAGTGACATGGACTGAGTCATGCATGGGTCTCCCTACAGCTTCCCAATTTCAAGTCCAGTCCACCTGCATTCTTCACCATTAAAGCAAATGATCTTAAAGCACAACATGATTGAGAAAGAAGAGTTATTATTATTTGCTAACTGACAGCTTCCAAAGAAGAGAGCAGAAACACAAGTAGCAAACTGGGAGGAGCTTATATCCCTAATGTTTATACGGTACCTTTTGAACATCTGGGGTGATTTGTTATCAGACATGCAAGGAGGTTTCCTTGGCACATATCCAAACATAAAACATGCTGTTTCTGTCCACAGTCTAGATTATACATTATGACTTTTTGTACTTGGTATATAAATACACACTGACTTGCCAACCAGAATACAGGCTCCTAGAGAGATAAAATTTTATCTTCTTTCCTTATAGTCCCCATAGAATCAAGCCCACTACTGAACACATAATTGATTCTTAGTAACTTTATCCATATTTCCAAATGAATAAATCCAACTTTAATTAAGCCTTAATGCATGCATGAAATTCTTTTTTTAAAAAATTTTTATTTTATTTATTCATTTTAGAGAGGAGAGAGAGAGGAGAGAGAGACAGGGGGGAGGAGCTGGAAGCATCAACTCCCATATGTGCCTTGACCAGGCAAGCCCAGGGTTTCGAACCGGTGACCTCAGTATTTCCAGGTCGACGCTTTATCCACTGCGCCACCACAGGTCAGGCTGAAATTCTTATATGAGGTAACAAGGGGAGTAGAGAGGCCAAGGGATCAAAGATGGGCATTCATGTCTCTTCTCAAAATATATACTCCCTCTGGATGATTTAATACACACCCAAAGTTTCAACCACTACATCCGTACTGATGGTGTTCATACCTTCATCTCTAACTCAGGGCTTTACTTTGTTCTCCAAACTCTATTCCTGTCCAGGTAGTTGCTGGACATAATGACCCTATCTCAACATCTCAAACACTGATTTTTCAAGTGTCTTTAAATATTGTTTTCTCCTCCAAACTTGCCCCTCTCCCTGCACTCTTGATCTCAGAGTATGAGCACCACCACTTGCCATCCAGCCTACCGCACTAGAAAACTGTGAGTCATTCCTAAATCTGTCTTTCTCCCTTCACTTAGGAGAGCAGTGTGGTGTATATAAAAGGACACAGGATTAAAAGTCTGACAGGCCTGGTCCTGGCTGGTTGGCTCAGTGGTAGAGCATCGTCCTAGTGTGTGGAAGTCCCAGGTTCAATCCCCAGCCAGGGAACACAGGAGAAGCACTCATCAGCTTCTCCACCCTTTCCCCTCTATTTCTCTCTGTCTCTCTTTTCCCTCCCACAGCCAAGGCTCCATTGGCAAAGTTGGCCCAGGCACTGAGGATGGCTCCATGGCCTCCACCTCAGGCACTAGAATTGTTCTGGCTGCAACGAAGCAATGCCCCAGATGGGCAGAGCATTGCTCCCTAGTGGGCATGCTGGGTGGATCCCAGTGGAGCGCATGCGGGAGTCTGTCTCTCTGCCTCCCTGCATCTCACTTCAGAAAAATACAAAAAAAAGTCTGACAGGCCTGATTTTGAGTTTACCACTTATTAGTTGTGTGGCCTTGAAAACAATAATGCCCGGTGATCTGTTATCTTTATTTGTAAAGTAGGACTGTTAATGCCTATCTTAGAAGAATGTTTAACAACTAGATATAACATATACAGTTGTAGACTTCAACCCTGTTTTTCTCCCCCTTAACTATGTTGTATGCCTTTATTGTGTCATAGAGCATATGGTAGTTGGTTTATTTAAAAGTCCTAACAAAACTCTAAGCAAATTGAGAAGGGGACTCTAATACCTCCAATACTTTGAATTGAAGGAATAGCAGCATAGTTTTCCCTAAAAGCTTTGAAACTACATGTAAAAAAAAAAAAAAAAAAAAAAAAAAAAGAAAGAAAAGCATGACAAAAGACATAGGAAACAGTGACAGAGTAAATAAAAATATATCTTGTTAGACTTCATCTATAAAGTTTGTATATATTTGGTGTATGTAAAGTACCTATTTTTCAAAAGCATTTGCAAAAAGGTAAGGAACATTGTAAGAATAGAATAACATGCCATACTTTTCAGAGTGGAAGAAGACTAAAAAATATCTTGCTAGACAATCTAAATTAGACAGAAATCCCTTAGACAATCAAAACGACGGTGACCATGGAGTGTTTGGACTGGGTAGCAGGGGGACATGATGGTACAGGAAGGCACGGCCAAGAATTGCCTTTCTGTGACTCACCACGCCTACAAAAATGGTGGCTTCTGAGAAATACAATTTAGAAGAAAATACCTATAATAAAATGTGTGGTGTCACATTAAAAATATTATTCACTTAGATGAGGAAGCCTTCAATTATTTTCACTTAGAAAGCAGAACTTTGAAATCAGTAAGAATCAACCTGAAGATCTCAGGGGGTTTATGGTAGCACATTTGCTTATTTATTGGTTTATTCATTTCTCATTCACCAAATATTTATTAAGGGCCAACTACAAGCCAAGGCTGTGATAGGTATGGTGGGAAACAAAGCAGGCACAGTTCCTATAATGAGAGATATTACAATTTTAAAAGGAAAGACAGGTAAACAATCAAGAACAATAAATGCCATATATTCTCTATTGGACATTACTCTAGAATGCTATAAAAACAGATAGGAAGAATACTTAACCAATCTGGGATTAAAAGGAAACACTTTCTTCAAGATATAAGAATAGAAGAATTATAGGCAGGAGGGCATAGAATATGCAAAAACTTGCAGGTGAGAAATGTCTCAAGTGGGAGAAAACTTGAACTTCAAAATGAAACATCTAAAGATTAGATTATGATATATTATGATTCGTTTATCCAGTCACTTACTAAGGTCCATCATTTTTTGGGTTGTTTCCAGTTTTGGGTCACTGTAAGTTTTCATTTCTCTTGAGTAAATACTTAAGATTTGCAAGATCATATAATAAGTATTCTCAACTTTATAAGAAATTAGCAAACTGTTCCCAAAAGTTGTCATGCCATCTTTTAGCTCACCATGAAGTAGGAGAGTTCTTATTTCTTTCTCAGTGTTCTTGTCAATATTTTATATTACTACTTTTTAAAATTTTAGTCATTCTATAGGTCTGAAGTATATTTCATTATAATTTAAATTTGTATTTCCTTGATGACTTGTGATGTTAACATCTTTTTATATGGTTACTAGCCATTTGTATTTTATCCTTTGTAAAATTTCTTTATTTAATTTGCCACTTTGAAAAGTTGTGTTAATTATTTTATTATTGAATTCTAAGAGTTCTTTATTACTGATTCAAGAGCTTTGCTAGTTATATGTGTTATAAATAATTTCTTTTAGTAGTATGTAGCCTGCCATTTCATTAAGTTTCTTCTTTGAAAAACATATGTTTAAATTTTTGAAGAACCCCAATTTATCAATATATTCTGTTATGGTACTGCTTTTTTCCTTTTTCCTAGGTTTGTTTCTAGAAGATATATAGTCATAATCTTTATATTTAGGTATATACTCCATCTTGAATTAAGTTTGTATATGGTGTGAGGTAAGAGTTGCAGTTCATTGTTTTGGATATGAAGATTACATTCCAATTGTTTCAATACCATTTATTGAAAATACTATCATTTCCATATTGAATTACCCTGTAGAAAATCAATTCCATTTCTATTGATTTTTTTTTTTACTTGACTATGCATTACATATTTTTCTTTTTTTATTGTATACTAGATATTTTGGACAATACAATTGTAGAGAATTAAGACTGCTCTCTTTTGCTTTTTTTTTTTAACAAAAAATTACTGGCTAATCTCACAGAATTTGTGTGGGCTTGATTTTATACTTTATTAGTTATGAACTATGGAAAACCCCAAGGTATTTTGCCAAGGTATTATGGTTTCTTAGGGCAATTTTATAGTAGGTCTAACTCTATAGCATGATCTTTACTCTTCAGACATGGCCTTTCTGTTGGCTCAGTTGGATGCCAGCGGTGTTAAACAGACCGTAGAGAAACCTCTCTACACTGGCAAGACTGGCAGTGTCTGTAAGTACTGCTTAATCTCCAATATCTTTGTTCAGCTCTTAACCCAATCGCAGCTGCTAGCCATTAGCCTCTGGCAATTTTCCTTGAGTGTATGCAGCTCACCCTCAGCCACGGACATAGGTTGTCCATCACAAAGATATCTGGGACAGCTCCCTTCTCTGTGATGTCCTATCCATCACACTGCAGCGACTTTAGTAGTCCAGAACTTCCGCCTCTGCAGCTTCAGCTCAGTGGGACTATCCACCCTGCTTAGACTCTACCTCTGTGTGCTCTAGTTGGAAAACTGTTCTGAGACAGAGAACTGGTGATCTTCGGCTCACTTCGAGTTTCCCTCCTCAAAGGTCACAGGCTTAAACTGGCTACTGTCCATTGCTTGAAAAACTGTTGCCTGATATGTTTTGTTCAGTTTAAGAAATGCTTATGGCAAAAAGCCTGGCGTGGTACCATTTACTCCATGACAGCTGGAAGCTGAAAATCTTTCTGCTTAGGTATTTAAGCAGAGAAGTAAAATATCCTATTTGTACTTTAGAAGGTTTTTTTCTGGTTATAATAGCAAGTGAATTAGAAGGAAATAAGATTAGGGGCCGAAACATAACATGTGGCAGTAATCCTAGAAAAAACTTACTTTTTTTCTTTAGGTGAGAGGAGGGGAGATAGTGAGGCAGACTCCCACATGCACCCCAAATGGGATCCACCCGGCAACCCTGTCTGGGACCAAGGACTCGAATCAGCAAAGCTATCCTAAGCACCGGAGGCTGTTGTGCTCGGACCAACTGAGCAATCCTTGGAGCCCAGGGCGATACTCGAACCAATCAATCTACTGATTGTAGGAGGAGAAGATGAAGAGAAGGGGAAGGGGAAGGTGACCGGGGTGAGGGTAGGGGAGAAGCAGATGGTTGCTTCTCCTTTGTGCCCTGAATGGAAATCAAATGCAGGACGTCTATATGCTGGACCACTGAGCCACTGGCTAGGGTCAAATTGCACACTTAATAAATACATATTTCATACTCATCACATTCCAGTCATAGTTCTCATTTTAGTATGAACTCATGTATAGTATTTTCCCATGTATAAGATACACCAGTTTTTTTAAAAATTAGGGGTCTAAAAACTGGGTGCGTCTGATACAGTGGTTATAGGTTTTTTATGTGCATTTCCCACTTTTTCACGTGGATGAAGAGTTGTATGAATTTTATGACGAATAAAACTTGAGTTCAATAACTTTATATAATACATTTTTTTCAAATTTTGGGCCTTCAAATTTATATGTGTTTTATATATGGGAGCATCTTTTAAATGAGGAAATATGGTAATCATCAAAAGGGGAAATACGGTAGTCATCAAAAATCCTATGGTATAAGTACTATTGGTATCTCCATTTTACAGGTTGGAAAACTGAGGTACACAGAGGCTAAGTAACTTGACCAAGGTCAGAAATGGAGCTAGAGTTGAACTCAGGCTGCCTGAGCCCGGAGCCCATGATCGTTAGCACCGTGCAATGCTGTGGAATAGGAGCCCAGACTAAAGTAATGAGAATGAGCCACCTTCATGTGTGTGGATAGGATGTGCTGCCCTTCCTGGACACTATTATCAGCAAATGTTCTGTGTTCCCAGAGTGAGCAGACAAAAACCAGGCATCTTGGGGGATAAAGAAAGGAATTCAAAGCAGAAAAGATTTGCTGCCTACAGTTCAGCTAAAGAATGTCAAAAGATGGCATGAAATCATGTAATAAGTAATCGCAAACAAATATACTACAGACTAATTCCTGAAGGGCTATGCTGATGCTGAGGGAAGAGACAATTGCAAGGATGAGAAAGACCATCTGTAAGTTATAAGGCTAGAGTCTATTGTTAGGAAGCTTACATGTGACAGGAAAATGTCAGCCACCTATCTGAGAGCAAAGGACAGCACATCTCTGTTGAGAACGTGTCTTATAACCTTAAAAAGGCAATTGTCTCTGAGCCTAAAATGATAACATTGGAAAGGATACATGACTGAGTTCATTTTTATTTAAAAAAAAAAGTCCATGAAATTTTCTGTAAAAATAAGCTTTGGTGCAATTGCTGGGGGGAAGAGCAATATTAGAGAGAATAATGAAACTAGGATATGAAAAAAAATGATGAAAATTTGCCATTCTTGGAGCAAAGAGTAAAACAAAATCTCTGTCATTATGAAATGCCCCATTTGCGAGGTCAGGGAAAGTGGCAGCTGAGGCTACACTCCGAATCTCCAGGAAGGTTAGGAGCTCAGAACATCTGGGTTGAGGTCACCATGTCATGTGTACCAAGTTAAGGGTGTCTTCTGAATTTTAGTGATAAACAGCCATTAATATTAAAACATGCCATAAAAATCATGCTTTTAAAGAGCACTGTTTCAATCATCTGTGGAAAACTGTGTCCTGCTGATAACCTAAATACATGACTTAAGCCATTTGCCGCTCATGCCGACATGAAGGAGAATGACGCCAGAGCCGCCTCCAGCAGTGAGTGAGTTTGCTGGGAACCTGCTGCTCGTTGTTGGTGCTTTCACATCCCTGCTACCGGCATGTTCTCCACAGGAGTCCCGCAGGTGCCTTTCCTGGGGGAGGTGGGTTTACCTGACGGAGGTCTAGGGAGGTAATGGCACAGGCCAGTATGAAAACAGGACAGAGTTCACAGTGTGATAAATGGTTGACTCAACTCAAGGTACACATGCAAGTCAGAAAGCTTTACTTAACACACAGTCTGATAGAAATACCACCAATTTTGGTGGGTAATTACTCCAGATTCAAATTCTGTTTAATCAACCTTGTCCAAGTTATGTGAGTTCTCTTAACCTTGCATTCTTCATCCATTAAAAAACAAAAAACAAAAAAAAACTTAAATCACTGTAATGGGCTGAATGGTAGGCCAAACGTGTCCAAGTCCTAACCCCAGGACCTGTGAATGTGACCTCATTTGGAAAAGAATCTTCGCATGTATAATTAAGTTAAGGATCTTGAGACATGATCAATTAGGTTTGACACACGTTCACAAGAGACTCAGCGCGGAGAGGCACACAGGAAGAAGAGCAGGCCATGTGAAGGCAAAGGCAGAGACGAATTATTCAGCTGCAAGACAAGAAATGCCTAAGTCGCTGGAAGCTGGAAAGGCAAGAAAAAGTCTCCCTTAGAGCCACTGGCAAGAGCATGGCCTGCAGGTATCTTGATTTCCAACGTCTGCCCTCCAGAACTAGGAAAAAATAAGTTGTTTTAAGCCACCTAGTTCATGGTATTTTTTTTTTTACAGTAGGAAAGAAATATAAAAACTTCAAAGGATTCTTGTAGGAAAAAATGATAGGGCAGTACATAACCCAAGTAAATATTTAATCAGGTTAGGTACTTTTGTGATAGTACATGATACTTCAAACACAAAGCAATGTCTCTGAAGTTACAAAATTTGCCACAAAGACCATATTTCTGATAGTTTATCTTGAAATGTTGGAGGTATACAGTGTCACAAGATACTTCATGGCACCAAAGGTCAAGGGTCTCACTCTGACATGAAAGTATATAAGGCTGGGCGTTCAGGTTACTTCTAAGAATATTCAAAGTACGCTAAGGAATCTTAAAGCATATGGATTTCAAAAAATTTTAATTTTCTTGACAATGGCTGGGAAATTCATTTGTAAGAAAAAGGCTACTTTATTGAAGACAGTATTAAAAAGTATATTTCTGAGAAGCTGAACCCCCAGGGGCTGAACAGGAATATATGTGATTCACTTAAGACAAGATAAAATACTTATTGGTGACTCCAGGAAAATGAAGAAATTAAAAGGTAGAGAGGGCTTTAAGCTCCAAAATCTAACCCCTTCTACCTAAACCATCTTTAAGATAGCTACAGATATGACAAAATATGACTTCAGATAAAGAATTCCTTCCTTTCCTCTCTCCCTTTATCCTTCTCTCCCTACTTTCTTTCCTTCTTTTATCTGTTGCTTTTTGTTTAAAAAAATGCAGAGAAACTGGTCTTCAAATTTAGAGTAACATAAAACTGAGAGAGTGTTAGAGTGAGAATGCAAAGGCAAAATGATACAGGTGTTAGTTAGTCTCTACTCAGATCTAGTCCTCAACTCAGAGTCAAGTTAAGGTACAAGGGAAGATCTGGGCAAAGAATTGTCAAAGATTAGGCTATAGTCTTGATGCTCCTTTTCTTTTTGCAAAACACACTCACCAGATACACAGTTCAACAACTTAAAACATTTCATCCATGAATTTCAAGAATTCTGGAATGAAAATACTTTTCTCAGATGGAAAACTAACTTCTATGATGAAAACATTTTTTCAGATTCAAAAATGTAAGCACCAAATGTATTTTAAAAATTTTTTTTTTAATTTTATTTATTCATTAGAGAGAGAGAGAGAGAGAGAGAGAAGAGGGGAGGAGCAGGAAGCATCAACTCCCCATATGTGCCTTGACCAGGCAAGCCCAGGGTTTTGAACTGGCAACCTCAGCGTTTCCAGGTTGACGCTTTATCCACTACGCCACCACAGGTCAGGCAACACCAAATGTACTTTTAAAGGGCAACATATATATCTTGAAGAATGGTTATTTTTTACTCAGATTACCCCAATCTGAGGTAACAGGTTACAATCAGTTGCAATAAAATTAATTGATCCACTTTATGTATGTCTAATAAAGGATGGAATTATTAGCAAAGTTACACACTATATGTGTATGGCCAGAGGCCGCCGCCATCGTGACCATGCTCATGCAGGTTCATATTGGATTCGGGCAGACGGTAAAGAAATAGTGGAGCCCAAAAATGGTGGGCCACTCCTTTATTAAAGTCTCGCACTGGCCAAGAAGCAAATACACAGGGAAGACACTTTCTTTTCATTCAGAGCTCCCAAAGCCCTGATGCATTCTCCAGTTCCACAACCAGGAGAATCTTCTCTGGTTTCTCCCAGAATCAAAGGCCCCCACAAACCTCAGTAGGGCTCCCAAAGTCCCTCAGCTCTGGTTCCCCATCTGCACATCTTCTCTTTCCCTGCCAACATGGCTTCTCTAGCACTCTGCAAAAACTACCTGGGCCCACAAAGATTCATCCTCCAGCAAACATTAGCAAAACAATAGCTCCTCCTAAACAGGAATGCAATCTGCAATTTGCAATCAACTTTCCTGCTCTGAGGGCAAGCACACATGTGGCTTCCCAGCGCCATTTTGTAACAATAAAAGTGAGCAAACTCAAAAAATACAAATTTTACAAACTTATTTGCCCAACAATATGTAATATGCCACCTTTTAAAACATTTTTTTGATTAATCTAGGGGGATTGGTCATGTTAAATACATATATTTTTAGGAAAAAATTATGTGCTAAAGTATCTGAATCTATTGTAAATAAAATACGAATTCAGATAATGTAGAGTTAAACAGAGACTTGAATAATTAGGAAAAGCTTAGGCAGAGTGTAAGGTCGGTGGATGGAGGGATGGTCACGTAGGAACTCAGACCCGCCCACTTTGGCTAGGACTGCCCTTAATCAAGCCCGCCAAAAGAAGCTTCCCAGGAACCATTTGGAAAGAAGCGATCGTCTGCCAGCCAGTGAAACTTTACCACGTCATAGTAGCTCCACTTCCCTAGAGGGACCCTTTAAATATCTCCACGTGGTTTAATCTTTGCAACTTCTCTGGCCTCCATCTTTCCTCGGGGCCAGGGAACCTTGCCGGGCAGGGTGTGCGCTCTGTACCCAATAAAGCCGTCTGCTATTCCACACTTTGTGGCTCTAGCCTCTTCCTTCCTCCTCGGCGGGGAAAAATACCTTACACAGAGGAAGATTTGAATTAAACATAAAAGAAGAATCAAAGGCCATCAGCACTTAAACACCATAAAAGCAAGCCAACTAAACTCCCAGGATTCTAAAGGTGAAGGCAGGAGAGAAGAAAGGAGCATTAACATTCTGTCACCTCCCTGAGGACCAAATTGGGATGAGAACTTAAATGTCAGAATACAGTAATTAGGCCTGACCTGTGGTGGCGCAGTGGATAAAGCGTCGACCTGGAAATGCTGAGGTTGCCAGTTTGAAACCCTGGGCTTGCCCGGTCAAGGCACATATAGGAGTTGATGCTTCCAGCTCCTCCCCCCTTCTCTCTCTCTGTCTCTCCTCTCTCTCTCTCTGTCTCTTCCTCTCCTCTTTAAAATGAATGAATAAAAAAAATTAAAAAAAAAAGAATACAGTAATTATAGTCAGCAGCACTGATATGGGGGAAATGATAAATGGGTAAATGAAAACCCTGGAAGTCCAGGGTGATGGAAAAGAATAGGCGGTGTATATATACTCTGATGCACTTAGGCTCACAAAGAAAGGGCTAACCTGCAGTGGCATACTGAGAAACTGGAAAACATTTTAAAATTAAAATGTAGCTTCCTTAGGTTGAAATTTTTGCTCAAGTGGGTAGATTGGGTAGTTTGGACCCTTTGGAGACTTTTAAGCATTCCAAAATGCCTCCAATGGGTTTAGAATGCCAAAAATGTGCACAAATTGGGTATTTAAAATCCTAGACTTGAATTTGCTAATCCAATTAAGCCTCGCTTTGCCAGACACAGAGGCTGGTCTCCACTTCAAATCAGGCAGCTGAAACAGAAAGACTCAAAGAATCTGTGGGAAGAAAAACCAACAGGCCATGATACCTGTTTCTAAAATGACAGTAAATACTTAAAGTTATTAGTATTTCTTTTTTTTTTTTTTTTTTAATAAATTTTTATTAATGGTAATGGGATGACATTAATAAATCAGGGTTCATATATTCAAAGAAAACATGTCTAGGTTATTTTGTCATCAAATTATGTTGCAAACCCCTCGCCCAAAGTCAGATTGTCCTCCGTCACCCTCTATCTAGTTCTCTGTGCCCCTCCCCCTCCCCCTAACTCTCTCCCTCCCTCCCTCCCATGTCCTCCCCCCCCCCCACCCTTGGTAACCACCACACTCTTGTCCATGTCTCTTAGTCTCATTTTTATGTTCCACCAATGTATGGAATCATGTAGTTCTTGTTTTTTTCTGATTTACTTATTTCACTCCTTATAATGTTATCAAGATCCCACCATTTTGCTGTAAATGATCTGATGTCATCATTTCTTATGGCTGAGTAGTATTCCATAGTGTATATGTGCCACATCTTCTTTATCCAGTCTTCTATTGAAGGGCTTTTTGGTTGTTTCCATGTCTTGGCCACTGTGAACAGTGCTGCAATGAACATGGGGCTACATGTGTCTTCACGTATCAATGTTTCTGAGGTTTTGGGGTATATACCCAGTAGAGGGATTGCTGGGTCATAAGGTAGTTCTATTTGCAGTTTTTTGAGGAACCACCATACTTTCCTCCATAATGGTTGTACTACTTTACAGTCCCACCAACAGTGAATGAGGGTTCCTTTTTCTCCACAGCCTCTCCAACATTTGCTATTACCCGTCTTGTTGATAATAGCTAATCTAACAGGAGTGAGGTGGTATCTCATTGTAGTTTTGATTTGCATTTCTCTAATAACTAATGAAGCTGAGCATCTTTTCATATATCTGTTGGCCATTTGTATCTCTTCCTGGGAGAAGTGTCTGCTCATGTCCTCTTCCCATTTTTTTATTGGATTGCTTGTTTGTTTGTTGTTGAGTTTTATGAGTTCTTTGTAAATTTTGGATATTAGGCCCTTATCTGAGCTGTCGTTTGAAAATATCAGTTCCCATATAGTTGGCTGTCTGTTTATTTTGATATCAGTTTCTCTTGCTGAGCAAAAACTTTTAATTCTGATGTAGTCCCATTCATTTATCTTTGCCTTCACTTCTCTTGCCATTGGAGTCAAGTTCATAAAATGTTCTTTAAAACCCAGGTCCATGATTTTAGTACCTATGTCTTCTTCTATGTACTTTATTGTTTCAGGTCTTATATTTAGGTCTTTGATCCATTTTGAATTAATTTTAGTACACGGGGACAGGCTGTAGTCGAGTTTCATTCTTTTGCATGTGGCTTTCCAGTTTTCCCAACACCATTTGTTGAAGAGGCTTTCTTTTCTCCATTGTGTGTTGTTGGCCCCTTTATCAAAGATTATTTGACCATATATATGTGGTTTTATTTCTGGGCTTTCTATTCTGTTCCATTGGTCTGAGTGTCTATTTTTTTGCAAATACCATGCTGTTTTGATTATCGTGGCCCTATAATATAGTTTAAAGTCAGGTATTGTAATGCCCCCAGCTTCATTCTTTTTCCTTAGGATTGTTTTGGCTATTCGGGGTTTTTTATAGTTCCATATAAATCTGATGATTTTTTGTTCCATTTCTTTAAAAAATCTCATAGGGATTTTGATGGGAATTGCATTAAATTTGTATATTGCTTTGGGTAATATGGCCATTTTGATTACATTTATTCTTCCTATCCAAGAACAAGGAATATTTTTCCATCTCATTGTATCTTTTTCGATTTCCCTTAACAATGCTTTGTAATTTTCATTATATAGGTCCTTTACGTTCTTTGTTATGTTTATTCCTAGGTATTTTATTTTTTTTGTTGCAATCGTGAAGGGGATTATTTTTTTGAGTTCGTTTTCTAATATTTCATTGTTGGCATATAGAAAGGCTATGGACTTTTGTATGTTAATTTTGTATCCTGCGACCTTACTGTATTGGTTTATTGTTTCTAATAATCTTTTTGTGGAGTCCTTCGGGTTTTCGATGTATAGGATCATATCATCAGCAAAAAGTGATAGCTTTACTTCTTCTTTTCCGATATGGATGCCTTTTATTTCTTTGTCTTGTCTGATTGCTCTGGCCAGAACTTCTAGCACCACGTTGAATAAGAGTGGAGAGAGTGGACAACCCTGTCTTGTTCCTGATTTAAGGTAGAAAGTCCTCAGTTTTATGCCGTTTAATAGGATGTTGGCTAATGGTTTATCATATATGGCCTTTATCATGTTGAGATATTTTCCTTCTATACCCATTTTGTTGAGAGTCTTAAACATAAAATTGTGTTGTATTTTATCAAAAGCCTTTTCTGCATCTATTGATAAGATCATGTGGTTTTTGTTCTTTGTTTTGTTGATATGGTGTATTACGTTAACCGTTTTGCGTATGTTGAACCATCCTTGAGATTCTGGGATGAATCCCACTTGATCATGATGTATTATTTTTTTAATATGTTGTTGTATTCGGTTTGCCAGTATTTTGTTTAGTATTTTAGCATCTGTATTCATTAGAGATATTGGTCTGTAGTTTTCTTTCTTTGTGCCATCCTTGCCAGGTTTTGGTATGAGGGTTATGTTGGCCTCATAAAATGTGTTTGGAAGTATTGCTTCTTCTTCAATTTTTTGGAAGACTTTGAGTAGAATAGGAACCAAGTCTTCTTTGAATGTTTGATAGAATTCACTAGTATAACCGTCTGGGCCTGGACTTTTATTTTTGGGGAGATTTTTAATGGTTTTTTCTATTTCTTCTCTACTGATAGGTCTGTTTAGGCTTTCTGCTTCTTCATGACTCAGTCTAGGAAGGTTGTACTGTTCTAGGAATTTATCCATTTCTTCTAGATTGTTGTATTTGGTGGCATATAATTTTTCATAGTATTCTACAATAATTCTTTGTATTTCTATGATGTCTGTGGTGATCTCTCCTCTTTCATTTTGGATTTTATTTATTTGAGTCCTGTGTCTTTTTTCCTTGGTGAGTCTTGCCAAGGGTTTGTCAATTTTGTTGATCTTTTCAAAGAACCAGCTCCTTGTTTTATTGATTTTTTCTATAGTTTTTCTGTTCTCTATTTCATTTATTTCTGCTCTGATTTTTATTATCTCCTTTCTTTGGCTGGTTTTGGGTTGTCTTTGTTCTTCTTTTTCTAGTTCCTTAAGGTGTGAAGTTAAGTGGTTTACTTGGGCTCTCTCTTGTTTGTTCATATAGGCCTGAAGTGATATGAACTTTCCTCTTATTACTGCTTTTGCTGCATCCCAGAGATTCTGATATGTCGTATTTTCATTTTCATTTGTCTGTATATATCTTTTGATTTCTGCACTTATTTCTTCTTTGACCCATTCATTTTTTAGAAGTATGTTGTTTAGTTTCCACATTTTTGTGGGTTTTTCCCCCTCTTTTTTGCAGTTGAATTCTAGTTTCAAGGCTTTATGATCAGAAAATATGCTTGGTACAATTTCAATTTTTCTAAATTTGCTGATATTGTCTTTGTGGCCCAACATATGGTCAATTCTTGAGAATGTTCCATGTACACTAGAGAAAAATGTATACTCTGTCGCTTTGGGATGAAGTGTCCTGTAGATGTCTATCATATCCAGGTGTTCTAGTATTTCGTTTAAGGCCACTATATCTTTATTGATTCTCTGTTTGGATGACCGATCTAGAGCTGTCAGCGGTGTATTGAGGTCTCCAAGTATGATTGTATTTTTGTTAGTTTTTGTTTTAAGGTCAATAAGTAGCTGTCTTATATATTTTGGTGCTCCTTGGTTTGGTGCATATATATTAAGGATTGTTATGTCTTCTTGATTCCACTTCCCCTTAATCATTATGAAATGACCATTTTTGTCTCTGAGTACTTTTTCTGTCTTGTAGTCAGCATTATTAGATATGAGTATTGCTACACCTGCTTTTTTTTGGGTGTTGTTTGCTTGGAGTATTGTTTTCCAGCCTTTCACTTTGAATTTGTTTTTATCCTTGTTGCTTAGATGTGTTTCTTGTAGGCAGCATATAGTTGGATTTTCTTTTTTAATCCATTCTGCTACTCTGTGTCTTTTTATTGGTAAGTTTAATCCATTTACATTTAGTGTAATTATTGACACTTGTGGGTTCCCTACTGCCATTTTATAAATTGCTTTCTGTTAGTTTTGTATCTAGTTTGATTCTTCTCTTTTGTTTTTCTATCATTTGTTTTTGTTTGTTTGTGTTCCATACTTCTTTCCTCTGTTGCTACCTTTTTTAAGTCAAGTGTTTTTGTGGTGGTTTTTTTAAGGGTGGTTACCATTAAGTAATGAAAAGGGTACCTACCATATTCATTGTAGTACCCTATCTTATAAGTATTTCTGCACTTCATCATCCTTTGCTACTGTTAATCTCCATCCTCTCCCCCCTTTTTTTCCTTTGTTGTCACAGTTTAAGTTTGGTTTTATTGTGTTTTTGGTGGAGCTGTTACTTGTGGTGTTGTTTTCTTTTGTTCTTTGAATCTGGTTGGAAAACCCCCCTTAGTATTTCCTGGAGTGGGGGCTTTCTGTTGATAAATTCTCTCATCTTTTCTGTATTTGTGAATGTTTTTATATCTCCTTCATACTTGAAGGATAGCTTTGATGGGTATAGTATTCTTGGCTGAAAGTTCCTCTCTTTCAGGGCTTTAAATATTGGGGTCCACTCTCTTCTAGCTTGTAGAGTTTCTGCTGAGAAATCTGATGATAATCTAATAGGCCTTCCTTTATATGTTGTACTCTTCTTTTCCCTGGCTGCCTTGAGAATTTTTTCTTTGTCATTGGTTTGTGTCATCTTTATTATGATGTGCCTTGGAGTGGGTTTGTTGGGGTTAAGAAAACTTGGTGTTCTGTTTGCTTCTTGAATTTGAGGCTTTAGTTCCTTCCACAGGCTTGGGAAGTTCTCGTCTATTATTTGTTTGAGTATATTCTCCATTCCATTTTCTTTCTCTTCTCTCTCTGATATACCTATTATTCTTATGTTATTCTTTCTGATGGAGTCAGACAATTCCTGTAGGGCTTTCTCATTTTTTATTATTTTTGAGTCTCTTTCTTCTTCTCTCTGTTGTGCCTCAAGTTGTTTGTCTTCTATTTCACTAATCCTATCTTCAGTCTGGGCTGTTCTGTTAGCTAAGCTTGTTACCTCGTTTTTCAGCTCGTGAATTGAGTTTTTCATTTCTGTTTGATTTGTTTTTATAGTTTCAATTTCCTTGGTAATATATTCTTTGTGTTCATTGAGTTGTTTTCTGATCTCCCTATATTGCCTTTCTGTGTTTTCTTGTATATCTCTGAGTATTTTTAAGATTTCTATTTTAAATTCTCTGTCATTTAGCTCCAAGGCTTCCAATATGTTAAGTCTTTTCTCCATAGATTTTTCCACATCTATTTGTGTTACCTCTCTTTCTTTTGTATCCATAATATTCGATTTCCTCTTTCTTATCGGCATCTGAGGGTGGTCTTATTGATAGCACTAATTAGAATTAATAAAGAGTAAAATGAAAAAAAAAAAAGGGTAAAACACCCCACAAAAAAAAACAGTAATAATTTATTATTTCCCCCTTTTTTTCTCTCTTCTCTTTCCCTCCTCTCCCCTCCTCAGGGAAATATCGTGCCTATAATGGAGGGCCTGATTTGGGGTGAAGAGTTCAAGGGGCAAAAAAAAGGGAGTAGGGACCTACTAAATGCAAAAAAAAAAAAAAAAAAAAAGGAAGAAAATCTTAGACAAGCATAAGATGATTTGCTTGTAAGTGATGGTCAACTAAGAGATATAATGAGAGGGATAAGAGGGAATCAGAAAAAAGGACCAAAAAAGAATAATAAAGAAGAAAAAATAAAAATAATAAGTAAAAATCTGTTGTATTAAGTGGAGCGAAGACTAAATACAATGGAGACCTTGGGTTGGGAGGACCCAAAATGCAACAAAAATAAACAAACAAGAGGAAAAAAAATAAAAACAAAAGCAAAAAAGAGAAATAAAGCCAAAAAAAAGCCTTGAGTCCCAAATTAACTAATTTGTTCGTGATTGAGGATTATATGGGAGGAAAGTAAAATGAGAAAAGAAAAAACGAATAGAAAGGAAAAAATAAGAAAAAGAGAAAAACGAAGGAAGAAATAAAATAGGAGGAGAAAAAAACAAAATAAAGCAAGACAAAAAAAAAACAAAAGAGGAGAGAGTGAGAGTTAAGTGTTTTGGTGTATAACCTTAAAGGAGGGTGAGGATGAAGAAGAAAAATAAAATGCAACACTCATGGGTAGTGTAGTTCAAGAAAGGGGAAGCATAAGATGGGCAGAGAATAGAAGGACCGAGGTGGAGGAAATAAAGGCAAAAAGATAGAAGAAACAAACAACAACAACAACAAACAAAAAAAAATTAGTGGATCAAGTTGTAAAGTCTGTGGGTTTTTCTTGATTTTGAGAGGTTAACTTCTTCCTTTTTCTTTTCTCTCCCTCTTCCTAGTCGGTGACTCTGTACCCCAGGCTCTGCCCCTGTGTCACACTTAGGTAGGGATTTGCAGTTGATGGGATTCTATGGCAATGTCATATAATTGGCTTTAGTCTTGCTGGAAGTAAAGGCTTGTTGGTGTTTGCAGGGTCCAACGATGAGAGAGTTTGCTTTCCTGGATTCTCTCTCCTAGTCCCCCCTTTCTGAATTAGCAGCCTGGTGATCCAGCTATAAGGCTGCAACTGCTTCTGCCTGGGGAGTAAGAGGCTCAAAGAGCTGGGAAATCCCCACTCTATCCCCACTCAGTGCAAGGCTTTGGGAAAGGCTCTGAGAGTCAGGGCCTCCAGTGTAATCAGGCGGGGGTGGGAGTCAATTGTTGTCAAGGTGACTGTTCAGCGCCTATCATTTAGTTGGGCCTTTCAACCCAGGCTTTCCACACTTTGTAGCCTGTTTTTGCAGGGAAGAAGAGGCACTAGTCTCTGCTTACGACTAGTGTAGTATAGACCTTATTATCTGCCAAGTCCTTCTTGTTAGCGTTTATCCCTGAATATGGAGGCTCTATCAATCAGAAGTTGCCCCCGCCCCTTTAGTGAGAGGCACTAAAAAATATCACGCCTCTTGTCTTGGATCCTGAACTGAGAGAGATCTTATCAATTAGAACCGAGGGTGCGCAGATTTCATGGGTTAAGCTAATTTCAGTGATTGGGTCGCAGCTGTGTTTCCGAAGGTATTTTAGGCTGCCTGCATGCGCCCCTCCCCCAACGCTTGATTGTTAGCTTGAATGGCTGGGTGAGGTGCCCCGCCCACAGAGAGAATCTCTCAAGCCTCTCCCGCTCGCCCCGCCGCTGGCGGCTGGACCGCACCAGGCGCAGGATAATGGAGCCCCCTGGGTGTGCGGGCCAGTAGGGCGCCCTGGGCACGTGGAATGCCCAAGGCACGCGCGCGAATGGGGTCTCCGGGCACAGGTGGCCGGCGACCCCCACTTGCAGTGTGCGGGCCGCTGGGAACGTCAGCGGTGCTCAACCGGACCGGGCGCGCGCGCCGCGGCTCGTGGCGGCCGCTCGCGGTGGCGGTTCGCGGGGGCTCCCGGCAGCTCGCGGTGGCGGTTCGCGGGGGTTCGCGGCAGCTCCCGGCGGCTTGCGGTTCCCAAGTATATGGGCTGACTCACCGCAGGCGCACTCCCTGGTGGCTTGAATGAGCGTCGCTGCGGTAGCTTCCTCCACACCCTCGTCTCTCAGATTCAAGTGATAACAGTCCTTTTGCTTTCAGTTTGTGTGGAACTCCAGAATGCTCCGAGGATAAATTTTTCTGTTTCTAGTTGATAAATTTGTTGTGATTTAGGGGAGAGCTGTCAGACGCGCTTCTCACGGCGCCATTTCCGTGACGTCACTCTAAAAGTTTCTAGTATTTCTTTGAAATGATTATTGCTGCAATCTCCAAAATCACCACCCCCAAAATTACATAAAATGGAAAAAATGGGTATGAAATTGTTAGTGTTGCAAATGTACTTTATTTTGAAAGCTGTTTTATGTTAAACAAAGTCATGTCTTGACTCAGAAGTTCCCATTCTTCTCAGAAGCACCTATCTTATCTATTCCACTTAATTAAATAACCCTTTTTTTTCAGGTCCATTTCTAGTGTTTCTTGTGTTTCTGATGAAGTCTTGAACTCTCTGACATGAATAAGTGTGGACACCCTTACAAGTTTGGTAAGCTTCTTGAAAAAAGAGATCAGATCATATACTTCTTGTGTATTCTCTTGGTGCCTTGTACTATTACAATGGACCAGGACTAAAATATGTTGATTTCACTTCCATTAATTCAATTCCTATTATCACTTTTATATTAGCAAATGGTACTTTGCACTTTAGAGAATATCACTCCCCAAAAAAAGAAAAATTATTTAAGCAAGACAAATAATCATAGTATACAGCATGTTCAACATGCATGACTATAAAAATATAAACATTGACCCATTCAAAAAGTATATGAGAAAGAAGGTGGAGAGAAAATGAGAACACACACGTGGTTGGTAGGAGAGAACATGACGGAGCTGTATTCTTCAGTAGGAAATAAACAGATAATATCTAAAACCGAGAAAACAATCCAGAAATGTCCGTGTAAACGCATTATTTAAGAATACATAAAAATAAATTAGAAAGTTTAAAATGGCTACCACTGGAGAGCAGAAGTCAGTTAGGAAAGAAAGAGAAAAGGAACATAATTTTTAAAATAAACATTCAGCCACATTTGTCTTTTGAGCTATGTATATGAATTACTCTGCACAATAAAAGTTATGTTACAAAACAGTAAAATCAAAGCAAAAGGCAAAAGAAAAGCAGGACAAAATTCAGAAACGAGTATATAAAATTTTGAAATCTCCAAATATGAGCATGCTATGATTTGAATTCGATAGTTCGTAGTTAAATAATTAGCAGGTCAAATGGGTCCTTTTAAAAGGAAGGGGATTTTTACTGATTTTATAAAGAATTTCCATATTTCTGGCTTTTCCAGAGAAGGGTACCATGATAATCAAAGTTTTAATTTAACACATAAATCAGATGATATGATGTTCAAATCTTCCAGTCCAATGGTTTTCTGTCTTACACAGAGTCAACAGTCTTTAGAACAACACTCATGAAGATCTACACTCCAACCTCCCTGACCTCAGTTCGTAACCCTGTCCTGGCTCATTTCACTCTAGCTCTGGGGTCCTCCTAGTTTCTTGACCATACCAAGTACATTCTGCTTAAGGGTCTTTATAGTTTCTATTCCCTCTGCTTAGAGTTATCTTCTCTCAGATATCTCTAAACACTTTTTCCAGATCTCTGATCAAATGTCACTCTATGACAGAATCCCCTGACCACTGAATGTAAAGTAATATACCCTCCTACACAAGTACATGACTCTCTTTAGTACCGCTTGATTTTTTTCATAGTCTTTTCATCACCAATTGGACTGATAAGAATTTCTGGAGGTTTGGAATAAGAGAGAGAAAGAGAGGGAGAGAGAGATGAACTCCAGAAAAAGCAAAGGAAAGCAATTGAAGAGGTAAGCATATACATGAAATATTTAAGAGACCAAGGAGACTCATCTGACTGATGCTGAGATTACATTTGAAAGGTGAAGATGAGACAAATTGGAAGACAGTTTGTGTTCATATTATGGAAAATTGTTATTTCCTAAATAATAGGATATTTTTTGAAGTTTTCAATCAGGATTTTCTATGACAACATTTTAGAAATAAGAGCTCGTAGTAATAAACAGGACAGCTTAGGGAAGGAAGAGGTTAGAAGACCAGAAACTGGTTATGAGGCAATTGCTAAGGTAGAGGTTTTGTCAAATAAAACAGAAAGGACAATAAAAATCAGAAGGGCTTCGTGACTCACTACAAAAGAAGAAAAAGAAAAGGGATTAATCGAGGAACTCTGAGGTTTAAATTTTAGTTACATTAAGAGAATAATGATGCAAACACTGGATGAAGTAAATCCAAACATGAGATTATTTATTTATTTTTTTTTTAAATAATTTTATTTTTTTAATGGGGTGACATCAATAAATCAGGATACATATATTCAAAGATAACAAGTCCAGGGTATCTTGTTGTTCAATTATGATGCATACCCATCACCCAAAGTCAGATTGTCCTCTGTCACCTTCTATCTTGTTTTCTTTGTGCCCCTCCCCCTCCCCCTTTCCCTCTCCCATTCCCCCCTCCCCCCCGTAACCACCACACTCTTATCAATGTCTCTTAGTTTCACTTTTATGTCCCACCTACATATGGAATAATGCAGTTCCTGGTTTTTTCTGATTTACTTATTTCGCTTCGTATCATGTTATCAAGATCCCACCATTTTGCTGTAAATGTTCCGATGTCATCATTTCTTATGGCTGAGTAGTATTCCATAGTGTATATGTGCCACATCTTCTTTATCCAGTCATCTATTGACGGGCTTTTTGGTTGTTTCCATGTTCTGGCCACTGTGAACAATGCTGCAATAAACATGGGGCTGCATGTGTCTTTACGTATCAATGTTTCTGAGTTTTTGGGGTATATACCCAGTAGAGGGATTGCTGGGTCATAAGGTAGTTCTATTTTCAGTTTTTTGAGGAATCACCATACTTTCTTCCATAATGGTTGTACTACTTTACATTCCCACCAACAGTGTATGAGGGTTCCTTTTTCTCCACAGCCTCTCCAACATTTGCTATTACCTGTCTTGCTAATAATAGCTAATCGAACAGGTGTGAGGTGGTATCTCATTGCTGTTTTGATTTGCATTTCTCTAATAGCTAAAGAAGATGAGCATCTTTTCATATATCTGTTGGCCATTTGTATTTCTTCCTGGGAGAAGTGTCTGTTCATATCCTCTTCCCATTTTTTTATGGGATTGTTTGTTTGTTTGTTGTTGAGTTTTATGAGTTCTTTGTATATTTTGGATATTAGGCCCTTATCTGAGCTGTTGTTTGAAAATATCATTTCCCATTTAGTTGGCTTTCTGTTTATTTTGTTATCAGTTTCTCTTGCTGAGCAAAAACTTCTTAGTCTGATGTAGTCCCATTCATTAATTTTTGCCTTCACTTCTCTTGCCATTGGAGTCAAATTCATAAAATGCTCTTTAAAACCCAGGTCCATGAGTTGAGTACCTATGTCTTCTTCTATGTACTTAATTGTTTCAGGTCTTATGTTTAGATCTTTGATCCATTTTGAGTTAATTTTTGTACAGGGGGAGAGACTGTAGTCCAGTTTCATTCTTTTGCATGTGGCTTTCCAGTTTTCCCAGCACCATTTATTGAAGAGGTTTTCTTTTCTCCATTGTGTGTTGTTGGCCCCTTTATCAAAAATTATTTGACTATATATATGTGGTTTTATTTCTGGACTTTCTATTCTGTTCCATTGATCTGAGTGTCTATTTTTCTGCCAATACCATGCTGTTTTGATTGTTGTGGCCCTATAATATAGTTTGAAGTCAGATATTGTAATGCCCCCAGCTTCATTCTTTTTCTTTAGGATTGCTTTGGCTATTCGGGGTTTTTTATAGTTCCATATAAATCTGATGATTTTTTGCTCTATTTCTTTAAAAAACGTCATTGGAAGTTTGATGGGAATTGCATTGAATTTGTATATTGCTTTGGGTAATATAGCCATCTTGATTATATTTATTCTTCCTAGCCAAGAACAAGGTATATTCTTCCATCTCATTATATCTTTTTTGATTTCCCTTAACAATGGTTTATAGTTTTCATTATATAAGTCCTTTACATTCTTTGTTATGTTTATTCCTAAGTATTTTATTTTTTTTGTTGCAATCGTGAAGGGGATTATTCTTTTGAGTTCCTTCTCAGTTGTTTCATTGTTGGCATATAGAAAGGCTATTGACTTCTGTATGTTAATTTTGTATCCTGCGACCTTACTGTATTGGCTTATTGTTTCTAGTAGTCTTTTTGTGGATTCTTTGGGGTTTTCGATGTATAGGATCATATCATCTGCAAAAAGTGATACCTTTACTTCTTCTTTTCCGATATGGATGCCTTTTATTTCTTTGTCTTGTCTGATTGCTCTGGCTAGAACCTCTAGTACCACATTAAATAAGAGTGGAGAGAGTGGACAACCCTGTCTTGTTCCTGATTTAAGGGGGAAAGCCTTCAGTTTAGTGCCATTTAATATGATGTTAGCTGATGGTTTATCATATATGGCCTTTATCATGTTGAGATATTTTCCTTCTATACCCATTTTGTTGAGAGTCTTAAACATAAAATTGTGTTGTATTTTATCGAAAGCCTTTTCTGCGTCTATTGATAAGATCATGTGGTTTTTGTTCTTTGTTTTGTTGATATGGTGTATTACGTTAACCGTTTTGCGTATGTTGAACCATCCTTGAGATTCTGGGATGAATCCCACTTGATCATGATGTATTATTTTTTTAATATGTTGTTGTATTCGATTTGCTAGTATTTTGTTTAGTATTTTAGCATCTGTATTCATTAGAGATATTGGTCTGTAGTTTTCTTTTTTTGTGCCATCCTTGCCTGGTTTTGGTATGAGGGTTATGTTGGCCTCATAAAATGTGTTTGGAAGTATTGCTTCTTCTTCAATTTTTTGGAAGACTTTGAGTAGACTAGGAACCAAGTCTTCTTTGAATGTTTGATAAAATTCACTGGTATAGCCGTCAGGGCCTGGACTTTTATTTTTGGGGAGGTTTTTAATGGTTTTTTCTATTTCTTCTCTACTGATAGGTCTGTTTAGGCTTTCTGCTTCTTCTTGACTCAGTCTAGGAAGGTTGTATTGTTCTAGGAATTTATCCATTTCTTCTAGGTTGTTGAATTTAGTGGCATAAAGTTTTTCATAGTATTCTACAATAATTCTTTGTGTATCTACGGTGTCCGTGGTGATTTCTCCTCTTTCATTTTGGATTTTGTTTATATGAGTTCTTTCTCTTTTTTCCTTGGTAAGTCTTGCCAAGGGTTTGTCAATTTTGTTGATCTTTTCAAAGAACTAGCTCCTTTTTCTATTAATTTTTTCTATAGTTTTTCTGTTCTCTAATTCATTTATTTCTGCTCTGATTTTTATTATCTCCTTTCTTCGGCTGGTTTTGGGTTGTCTTTGTTCTTCTTTTTCTAGTTCCTTAAGGTGGGAAGTTAAGTGGTTCACTTGGGCTCTCTCTTGTTTGTTCATATATGCCTGAAGTGATATGAACTTCTCTCTTATCACTGCTTTTGCTGCATCCCATAGATTCTGATATGTCGTATTGTCATTTTCATTAGTCTGTATATATCTTTTGATCTCTGCACTTATTTCTTCTTTGACCCATTCATTTTTTAAAAGTATGTTGTTTAGTTTCCACATTTTTGTGGGATTTTTTTCCTCTTTTTTGCAGTTGAATTCTAGTTTCAAGGCTTTATGATCAGAAAATATGCTTGGTACAACTTCAATTTTTCTGAATTTGCTGATGTTGTTTTTGTGGCCCAACATATGGTCAATTCTTGAGAATGATCCATGTACACTGGAGAAAAATGTATACTCAGTCACTTTGGGATGAAATGTCCTGTAGATGTCTATCATATCCAGGTGCTCTAGTGTTTTGTTTAAGGCCACTATGTCTTTGTTGATTCTCTGTTTGGATGACCGATCTAGAGCCGTCAGCGGTGTATTGAGGTCTCCAAGTATGATTGTATTTTTGTCAGTTTTTGTTTTAAGGTCAATAAGTAGCTGTCTTATATATTTTGGTGCTCCTTGGTTTGGTGCATATATATTAAGAATTGTTATGTCTTCTTGATTCAGTGTCCCCTTAGCCATTATGAAATGGCCGTTTTTATCTCTGAGTACTTTTCCTGTCTTGTAGTCAGCATTATCCGATATGAGTATTGCTACACCTGCTTTTTTTTGGATGTTATTTGCTTGGAGTATTGTTTTCCAGCCTTTCACTTTGAATTTGTTTTTATCCTTGTTACTTAGATGAGTTTCCTGTAGGCAGCATATAGTTGGATTTTCTTTTTTAATCCATTCTGCTACTCTGTGCCTTTTTATTGGTGAGTTTAATTCGTTTACATTTAGTGTAATTATTGATACTTGTGAGTTCCCTATTGCCATTTTATATCTTGCTTTCTGTTAGTTTTGTGTCTTGTTTGATCCTTCTCTTTCGTTTTTCTATCTTTTGTTTTTATTTGGTTGTATTCCATACATCTTTCCTCTGTTGCTATCTTTTTTATCTCATGTGCTTCTGTGGTGGTTTTTTCAATGGTGGTTACCTTTGAGTAATGAAAAGGGTCCCTACCCTGTTCATTGTAGCAAACTATTTTGTGAGTACTTTTGCACTCCATCGTCCTTTGCTACTGTTAATCTCCATCTTCTCCCCCTCTTTCTTTTTGTTGTTGTCACAGTTTAAATTTGGTTTTATTGTGTTCTTCTTGGAGCTTTTACTTGTGGCTCTGTTTTTTTTTTGTTCTTTGTATCTGATTGGAGAACCCCCTTTAGTAATTCCTGGAGTGGGGGTTTTCTGATGATAAATTCCCTCATCTTTTCTGTATCTGTGAATGTTTTTATTTCTCCTTCGTATTTGAAGGATAGCTTTGATGGGTATAGTATTCGTGGCTGAAAGTTTCTCTCTTTCAGGACTTTAAATATTGGGGTCCACTCTCTTCTAGCTTGTAGAGTTTCTGCTGAGAAATCTGATGATAATCTAATGGGCCTTCCTTTATATGTTGTATTCTTCTTTTCCCTGGCTGCCTTGAGAATTTTTTCTTTGCTGTTGGTTTGTGTCAATTTCATTATGATATGCCTTGGAGTAGGTTTGTTGGGGTTAAGAAAACTCGGTGTTCTGTTTGCTTCTTGAATTTGAGGCTTTAGTTTTTTCCACAGGCTTGGGAAGTTCTCATCTATTATTTGTTTGAGTATGTTCTCCATTCCATTTTCTCTCTCTTCTCCCTCTGATATACCTATTATTCTTATGTTATTCTTTTTGATGGAGTCAGATAATTCTTGTAGGGCTATCTCATTTTTTTTAATTTTTGAGTCTCTTTCTTCTTCTCTCTGTTGTGCCTCAAGTTGCTTGTCTTCTATTTCACTAATCCTCTCTTCTATCTGACCTGTTCTATTAGCTAAGCTTGTTACTTTGTTTTTCAGCTCGTGAATTGAGTTTTTCATCTCTGTTTGATTTGTTTTTATAGTTTCAATTTCCTTGGACATATATTCTTTGTGTTCATTGAGTTGTTTTCTGAGCTCCCTAAATTGCCTTTCTGTGTTTTCTTGTATATCTCAGAGGATTTTTAGGATTTCTATCTTCAATTCTCTGTCATTTAGCTCCAAGGTTTCCAATATATTAAATTTTTTCTCCATAGATTTTTCCTCATCTAGCTGTGTTACCTCTCTTTCTTTTGTATCCATGATATTCGATTTTCTCTTCCTTAATGGCATCTGAGGGTGGTTTTGTTGATAGTATTAATGAGATTTAATAAAGAATAAAAAGTTAAAAAAATAAAAAATCAAAAAGAGTTGGTTTTTTTCAAAAAAATTAATAATGAAATAAAGAAAAATAAAATAATAATTTTTTAAAAAAGGAAATTATTCCTCCTCTCCTTTTTTCCTCTCCTCTCCCCTTTTTCTTGAGAAAATCTGTGGTGAACTGTGAATTATAACAAACAATGCCTGTGATGGAGGTCCTGAATTGGGGAAAAGTAATAAAGTGGCAAAAAAAAGAAAAAAAGAAAAAAAAAGGGGGGGGGGCGGTATGGACCCACAAAAAGCAAATAAGGAAAAAATTTGGGTCAAGAATAAAATTATTTGCTTTTAGGTGTTGGTTGTCTAAGAGTTATGATGAGAGGAATAAGAGGAGAACAGAAAAATGGGGGGACAAATTAAAAAAATACTATTGTATTTAGTGGAACAAGAACTAGATAAAATGGAGAGCCAGGGATGGGAACACTGCTAGTGAGTTAAAAAGGTGAAGTAAAAAAATACCAAAATGCCACAAACATAAGTTTGAGTCCCAGATAAGATAATTTGTTTGTTATTGAGGTTTGAATGAGAGGAGATGTAAAGGAGAAAGGATAAACTAATATAGAGGGAGAAAAGAAAGAGAGAGAGAAAAAAAGAGGGAACCACTAAAAGAAGAAAAAAGAAAGGAGAGAGAGAGAGAGAGTTAAGGGTTTTGGAGTGCAACCCTCATAGAGAGAAAGGAAGAGGAGAAAAAAGATAATGGGAGATGTAACACTTATGGGTAGTGTAGTTCAAGGAGAGGAGAGAGTAAGACCGGCAGAGAGTTAATCGGCCAAATTGGAGGAGGAAAAAAAGTATCAAGAATGAAGATAAGAGAAACAAATGAACAAATATAATAAAATGGGATAGGTTATAAAGTCTGCAGAGTATTCTTGATTTTGAGAGGTTATCTTCTTGTTTTTTCTTTTCTCTCCCTCTTCTGGTCGGTGACTCTGTACCCCAGGTTCTGCCCCTTTGGCACGCTCAGGTAGAGGTTTGTAGTTGATAAGTCTCTATGGCAATGTCATATATTGTGCTTTAGTCTCGTTGGCAGTCAAGGCTCATTAGCATTCATAGGCTCCGACAGTGAGAGAGTCCGTGTTCCTGGAGCCTTTCTCCTAGTCTTTCCTTCCTCAATTAGTAGCCTGATAATCCAGCTATGGGGTTGTTGCTGCCCCTGCCTGGATAGTAAGAGGTTCAAAGAGCTGGCAACTCCCTACTCTATTCCCACTCAGCACAGGGCTCTGGGTAAGGCTCAGTCAGTCAGAGCTGCTATCATAATCAGGCGGGCTTTCCGTCCACTCAAAGACCTCTGGCTCTGCCACTCTGTCCGGTAACACAGGCGGGCACCCACTTCCGGGGCGCTTGGAGGAAACTCTTGTTCACTATCTGCGCGCGCAGACCAGGATATCCGGCCAGTAGTCTCACGCTCTGAGTGAAACCCTCAACCGCATGGAAATTTGCAGCGCTGGAATTCACTCTCGCTCCATCCCCGTGCACAGCTTTTGCAAGGCGCTGGGGCGGCCCGAGATTCCGTTTTGCCCACACAAAGGCCCCTGACTCTGCCCCTCTGTGCGATAACACGGGCGCGCACTGCCGAGGCACTCGGAGGAATCGCTCACTACCTATCTGCGCGTGCACACCAGGATATGAGGCCGGCCGCGTTTCCCTGAGTGAAACCCTCACCAGCACGGAAAATTTCCACCGTTGGAATTAGTTCTCGCTCCCTCCTGTGCGTGGCTTTCCCAGGGCGCTGGGGCTGCCCAGAGATTCTGCTTTCGGCCCACAGAAAGGCCTCTGACCCTGCCTCTCTGTGGGGCAACATGGACACCCACTTCTGGGGCTTAGGAAGAGATCTCTCGCCCACTAACTGCGCACCGACCAGGAGAACGGGTAAAATGGCTGCCCCGCTTGTCTTTCTTTGTTTGGGTTTCGCGCGAGTGTTAGCTTGTATTGCCCGGCTTGCCACAGGATCAGTTTTTCCTCTGCTAGGATCTCCGTGCCATAGCCTGGTTCAGCCATTTGTGCCCGGCCTGGATGTATTCACCCCCTTTGCCCACCTCAGTTTCTATATTCACAGTTACCAGAGAAAGCCGCCCTGTTTAGGTTAGTGAGGAAGGCAGAGCATTTCTTACTCCCTTTTTCCTTCAGGATTTGGTTATATATTTAGCCAATTTTTCACTCGACCATACCTTCGGGTGTATTGTGAAGCATCTGGAGGCTCCAAGTATAGGTTTTTCTGTTTCTGGTTGAAGATCTTGTTGAGTTTTGGGGGAGATTTATCGGTATCGCTTCCTACTCCGCCATTACTCTGACGTCATCTGTCCAAACATGAGATTATTTTTGATAATAAAGTTGAAAGTATGGTTCTGGTGCAACTCTATTTTGTGATGACGTTGAGGCTTTTTAGAGGAAATTAATAGCTGACAAATACATATACAGAAAAACATCAAGGCTATATATACAGATAAGGAAATTCATCTGCTTAGACCTGATCATTGTAGTGAGAGAGTAAGACATCTGAGAAAGGCTGTAAAGAAAATTGTCAGATTGCTCCTTGGAAAGTCACCTTGGGGAGTTGGAGAGAGAGAAGAGCCAACAAGGCAGAGAAGAAATTGTTGGAAAAGTTAATGGGAAAATAGGCCATTATAATGTTATGGAAACTAGAAAAAAAGGATATTTCTTTAAGAAATTTCTAATGCTGCACAAAAGTCAAAGGAAATGATTGGAAGTATCTTTGGAGAAATCAAAGTTTTAGATCTTGAAAAAAGGGGGAAAAAAACCCCAATCTGAATTGTAGCATAACCTTAACATAGTCTAAGACGTCAATCCCCAAGTTTCCACTATAACAATAAAAATTGGGGATTTTGATGTCTACTTGATAGAGCTGTTACAAGAATTAAGTAATTTACTATATTAAAATATAGGTGGCAAATCTGTGTTGAGATCAGATTCTGGACAAATGAATAGAAACAATCATTAGAGAAATGTTCTGGTTATTTACTATTGTGTAAAAATACTTCAAAACTCAGTAACATAAAACAACCACAATTGTTTCATGGTATTATCTCTCATGAGTCTAGCTCAGCTAGTCAGTATCTTGTATGGTTGTAGTTAGATGATGGCTGGGACTAGAATTATCTCACATGTCTGGCAGTTAATGCTGGCCTTTGGCTGAGACCTCAGTTGGTTGTTGGCCAGAGCACCTACGCATGCACTTTCCATGTGGCCTGGGTTTCCTCAGAGCATGGTGGTTGGGTTCCATGAGAAAGCATCCCAAGAGAAAAACAGATAGAAGCCATATCACCTCATATGATCTGGCCTTGAGTATTTTGTAGTGTAATTTCTATTTTATATTTGTTAAATAGTATAATCATCAAGGCTAGCTCTTATTCATGAGAAGAGAAATTATATTCCACCTCTTGATGAGGAGGGTAGAAAAGAATTTGCAGACATGTTTAAAACTATCATAGTAAGTAGTTAGAGCTCTCTTCCTGGTAATGTCCTCCCATGACCTTTCTTGATATGTGCAGAGAGGGAGAGAGAGAGAAAGAAAGAGAGAGATCCCATGTCTCCTCCCTCTTTTTATAAATCCACTGATCCTATTCTGGGGGCCTCATCCTTATTACTTATTATAACTTTAATTACTTCCCTAAAGCTCCACTTCCAAATATTATCTCATGGGGGGTTAAGTTTCCAAGATATGAATTTTAGGGAGACACAAATATTCAGTCCTTAGAAGTTCTGCTTCTCTGGAGGATGCAATCTAACATAAGGGAAAATTTTTTTCTACTATGACAACCAATAAAGATTTGGCAACAGTCATAGTGGTAGTATTTTCAGAATAGACTCCTCATTGGGTGCTAAGCTTTGCTGCAGAAAAGAATGTTAGCATAATCTTGGAATACTTTCTACCACCCCCAAATACCTGAGGAATTATCAATAACGAAACTGGTGCTCCAGATTAGCCTCACTAGCAGAGGAATGGATAGACATTGTACACAGCCCCAATGTCATGCATTGAGAAGAGCACAGCATCACTTCTATAGTATTCCTGACAAGAAAGCACGACCTGACACTGGTCCAAAGGGAACATCAGATGGGCCCATCTTGAGGAGCACTCTTCAGAATAGAAGGCCTTAATATTTTAAAACTCAAGGTCATAAAAACCAGATCTTGCAATTATTCCAGGTTGAAGAGCCTAAAGAGATATGACAACTAAATGTAACTCTTGATCTGAATTGGTTGTTAGATCAGAAAGCAAAAGGAGACACAACTGGTTCAGCTGAAACATAAGTAGGGTCTGTGGATTGATTAGTGGTGCTGTATGACTAGTGATTTATTCAGATGTCTACATTTAGTTAAGTAGGAGAAAGTTCTTATGTTTTGAAAAATACTCATTGAAGAGTTAAGGGTAAAGAGAAAGAACAAATATGGTTAAATGTTAACATTTAGAGAAGTTGGGTGAGGGAATGTAGAATTTTTTTTGTATGTACAGCTATTGTAATGCTTTTCCAAGTTTGAAATTATTTCAAAATAAAGCATATAAAAAGAATTTCTTAGAAATGTATATCTCCTACCAAAGTTTCTTGATTTGTCACCAAATTAATCTATATCCCCATTTATTCCCATTTTCTCTTCTTATTCCACCATTAAATCACCCATGCTTTTACCCACAATTTCCATATATCTCTTTCAAGAAAGTCCTGAGATTCATTAAACCAGAAACAGAAAAAAAGATGCAGTCTAATTTTTAGTAAATTGCATAGCCTCCCTTGTCCCCTTCTTAACCTTGAGAGTAGTGCCTGAATCTAAGCAGAGACTGTAATACATCTGCATTCAATTTCTTATTTTCAGTAATTACACAGGCCAGATTCATTATACACATTTAAATCAGGGAGCTCCCAAATAGTAAGGGCTGAAGTCTGACCAAGTATATCTATAATCACACTAAACAAAAGAATCCTTCCAGTACGAGAGCATGCCCCTGACTCAAGGAACTTAGCTTCAAAAAGAAACTAAAATATGGAAAAATAACACATTCTTCTCAGATGCCCCTTAAGTCTAAAACTGGTGATGTCCAGTGGCATTTGCCGTGACCACAAAAAATGTTCCTGCCTTCCAGAAATGCACATTCATTTGATCCTTATGAAACTGCAACTCTCCAATCCAAATCAGAACCCAGACCGTGGGCTTAGGAGACTGTTTTGATAACAACCAAAAAATTCAGAATGTTTTACAGACACCAGACTGGGAAGGATCCAGCAAAGAAAATAATTTTACTCAACAGAAGATCCCCCAGGAGGACCTGTATGATGATTTAGTCAACACTAATCAAGTGAGGTTCTTTGCCCAGAAGCCAAGTGTCATGTAGGTAAAAAAAAAAAAAAAAAAAAAAAAAAGTTAAAACAGATTAGAAGCTAGACAAATTCACAATTATATTTTGTCACTGGATCTTAATCTACCTAAGGCTGCACCAAATATTTTTAATTCCTAATACTAAAAAAGAAAAGAAAAGAAAAAAAAGTAAGAAAGTAGAAGAAGAAAGAGACATTGGCATAGAATATAAAGCATTCTTTCTCTAAGCAAATGGTGCACATTTTCTTCATATTTTCTCT
Source organism: Saccopteryx bilineata (assembly GCF_036850765.1). Taxonomy (NCBI): domain Eukaryota; kingdom Metazoa; phylum Chordata; class Mammalia; order Chiroptera; family Emballonuridae; genus Saccopteryx; species Saccopteryx bilineata. The sequence continues at coordinate 297,370,943 of NC_089490.1, forward strand.
AACATTTTTACAATTGGGAAAATACCCCAGAAGGCTACAAGTATTTAGGTATAGTATAACCTCTTCAAGTGCTTTCCTATTCCCATGCCTGATGCTTCAAAGACATGGTGAGTTGGTGGTGACTATCTGATGACCCTTTTACAAAAGTAAGTAGCAAACATCCTGGTGGGATAGCTGTAAATGGTGTGTGTATTTCTACTTTTCTTACAGCATATTACCACAAGAAAGAACAAAAGGCAAAAAAATAAAAATAAAAAGAACAAAAAGGATTATATCTACCTTTAAGCATAATAGTTGACAAAGCATAAGACCATGTGGCATCTGACTTTAGATCGAACTTCAGGTCTTCTAGATACATGACGTTTTGTTCGTAAGGCACTGGCTCTATTCTCTGTATGGGCCCCAGGGAACAGAGTGAAAGCATTCCAATCTCAGAGGCAGTATCTCCTTTTAACCAGTTAGAATGTCAGGTGGCAGAAGACATATGCCAAGGCTGGTTCACCCAGAAGCGTTCCTAAAAGTGGTAGCAACTCACTTCTTTTTGTGTATAGCGTAATTCAGTCATTGTAGCTGAAACTGTTGGGTAAACCTAAAAATGGGGTACGACAGGGAACAAGATAAGCATAAGGGAAGGTTGAATATACATGTAAGTCATCACTGATGATTCAAACAATGACTAATGAAAGTTTCTAGTTTTTACTGGGCTTATGCCAGTAAATACAACTCTTGCTTATCACTCTTGGTGACAGTGGGAGCAACTGCTACTCCTGCTGAAGGGAACCTGGGTCACCAAGAAAAGTAGTATCATAGCAACCATGATGCTGGCACAGGTTGATATAGAGTATAATATCCAGCAGAAACTACAATGTCAGGCAGAAAAATAGAAACTCATTGCTAGCTCTCCTCAGCTTTGCAGAAAGACTAGGCACTTGCAGAAAAGTGAACTTTATTTGGAGCTCATTTTTTATGACCAGAGGAAAGATCATGAAAGTTTACTTTGAGAATCTCTATCAGCTGGCTTAACCTAGACTACTTCTTCAGAAAAATGCAAAAAGTAAAACGACAATGAGATGTCACTTCACACCTGTCAAAACAGCTATCGTCAATAAAGCAACAAAGAACAAGTGTTGGCGAGGGTGTGGAGAAAAAGAACCGTCTTGCACTGTTGGTAGGAATGCATATTGGTACCACTTGTGTAGGAAAAAGTATGGAGTTACCTCAAAAATTTTTAAATGGAACTGCCTGATGACCCAGAGATTCCACTTCTGCAGATATATCCAGAGAAATCTGAAACATTAATTCCAAATAATATACACACCCCGACGTTCACTGCAGCATTATTTACAATAGTCAAGATTTGGAAGCAGCCCAAGTGCCCATCAGTAGATTAGTGTATAAAAAAAGCTGTAGAGCTGATGGAAGACAATTGGACTTTGGGTGATGGGTATGCAATATAATCAAATGTCAAAATAACCTGGAGATGTTTTCTCTGAACATATGTACCCTGATTTATCAATGTCACCCCATTAAAATTAATAATAATAATAATAAATCAATCTAAAAAAATCCTGTAATACATTTACAAAATGGAATGCAACTCAGCCATAAAAAAAAAAAATAAGAAAAAGGAAATCTTACTCTTTGTGACAGCATGAATGGACTTAGAGAGTATTATGCTAAGTGAAATAAGCCAGTCAGAGAAAGAAAAATACCATAAGATTTCACTGATATGTGGAATCTAACAAACAAAATAACATAACAAACAAAATAGAAACAGACTCATAGATAAAGAGAAGACACTGACAGCTGTCAGAGGGGAGTGGGGTTGGGGAGCTGAGTGAGAAAAGTGAAGGGATTAAGCCCCCCAAAAGAAAAACTCATAGAGACAGATAACAGTATGGTGACTGCCTGAGGGTGGGGAGGTAAAAGAAGGTAAAGGGGAATAATTGGTGATGGAAGGAGACTTAATTTTGGCGTGGTGAACACACAATACAATTACAAAGAAGAGAGTTTATTTTGAGAATCTCAGCCAGCCAGCCTAACTAGCTTCACCTTCCCACCACCACACCAGCGAGCTGTGATGGGCACCCTAACAGTAGCCATAAACTCTATACAATTATCCAAATCCTTTGGTGGAGCCTGGATCAACATGAATTTTTTTAATAAACTTCTAGGCATAAATGAGCAACTATTTTCCCCTATTGCATTCCTTTATTCATCGTCATAAAAAATCAGTATCCTTATAGCATTGAGTTGTCAGTTCCTAACTACACAGGGCTCTCAGCTGTGTGCAGAATTATGAAGTCAGTTTCTGACCTTTAGGAGTTTCAAATCTAAAAACATTTTTTTAAAGTGTCAACCAGAATCTATATTGAGAACACTAACCACAGGAATAAACAGGAGGCTACCCACAATCTCTATGAAGCTGTCCTCATGGAGGATCAGAATTTATACTACCTCTTACAACATAGGCGGGATTTAAATAGTGGGGTAGAAGAGGTAAGGATGAGAAGTAGGGGAGATAGTCTAGGTAGGGGGAATGAAAACCTACCGGTGAGAAAGTGAAAACATTGTTTGGGCAACAGTGAAAAGGGCTGATTGATCAGAGCAGGGATTCTTGTAGGTAAGTAAGAAAAAGAAATCAAAAGAAGGGTGGAGGAGGACACTGAATACAAGTTTAAGAGTTTGAACTTTATCCTTTACTGGTGAGTGTCACCGAAAGAGACATTTCATCAACAATTGAGGAAAACCACATGCCCCGACGAATTTACCAAGGCTAGTGGAATACTGATGACCCGGGCCACCTTTTTTATGGGCTATAAATAGCACTAGCTCTCCTAATAGTCATTGAATCCTGTTCTGTTTTTACAACTGGGTGTTGATAGAATGGCCATTTGTGGCAAGGTCTCTTGGGCATGCCTTGGAGCCCTCAAGTTGGTAATCTCTGA